>NC_064922.1:203778849-204100277 GCF_023897955.1 Schistocerca gregaria
CCGCATTACGTTATCCCTAAAAACTATGAATCAGATTTTATTTTATCGACTATGGCAGGTCATTTGTCTATTTTCACTTTACAGTAATTGTATTTATTGAAACTATTTTCGTTACCTTAATATCACCTTTGGGTGCTTCGCATACTACAGCACAGACGTTAGCGGTAGTTGAAATGCGAAATAAAAATTAAACCTTAAGTTGCTAAGAACCGAAGCATTAGGGCAAGTCTTTCTACATCCAAGATTGCTCGTTTGTAGTTAGGATCCTGCTTTGCAATTTTTCCCTCAGTTACAGTAAGCAGGCACCGAAAATCGTCCACAAACATACACGAAAAACTTTTAAATAGGTTTAGTGAAGTCGGGAGCTGTAATTCAGTTACTAGTGCACTATCACCACAATTTGATTCCCCTGCATAAATTACACACCCATATTTTTCTTTTCCTTCGCTGTTTTACATTTGCTTTTTGTGTCACCAATAGCGCAACTACCACACACAATAATCCAGTCTGCATATCACTATGTTTCATAACAACTATTTCACTACGTTAGCGTTCTGTCTGATGAAATCTGTGTGTGTGAGTTTATCTCGAAATAAACCAAAACGCAGAGTTCGCTTGTGTTAGTACTGCTCACACACTCAATTCTAATTCCGCAGTGTTCTCTTTCACTTGTTCATTGTAAACGCTTGTTCGTAAGTACAAGAGAATGGCTCTCTTGCAAATTGTTCTCTGTAATGCTCGTTCGCTTTGGTGGACAGGTACGTGGATGTTTGTGGGATGCAGGGCACAAATGCCGAAAGAAAAAGAAATAAGACTGCTAGAAAATAGCCAAAGCGCTCAAGGGTGCAACAAGGGATGTGTGAAAGACGATATATTTATTACATACTTCCATCAGGCGGGAATGGTGTGTATAAGCACGGTCGAAGGTTCGAATCCTGCTTCGGGCATGGGTGTGTGTGATGTCCTTAGGTTAGTTCGGTTTAAGTAGTTCTAAGTTCTAGGGGACTGATGGCCTCAGAAGTTAAGTCCCATAGTGCTCAGGGTCATCTGAACCAATTGAACTAAAGAGATCGTGGCAGTTTGAAGTTTTTTACTTATATTTCCATGTGTATATGGATCGCTCCCAGAATGGAATAATGTCAAGCATATACAACCTTGTAAAATCACGTTGCCTACTGACAGTATAATCGATGGTGTGAGGGTCGCTTTAATATTTTAAAGGCATGAAAAACTAATGCTGTCAGTAAATATTTAAACGTGTGTGGGCCCATTAGAAGCACTTGTGATGTGACACGCCGTGTGTCATCTGTAACAGAGCTGCTGCCGGCAACCCATGTGGCAACATTGTCGCGGCAAATGACGTGACAGACGTCAACTATCTAGTAATTTTAAACAGTCTCTACTGTCCACCATCCATACTCGTATCTGTGAGTAGGCATTTACAGTGGAGAGAAATGGAAGCGAACATGAGACATCTTAACCGAGCAGCCACATTATGGGAGGAGGGATAATTGGCCCCCATGTTATCGATGGCGGTCTAAATGGTGCAATGTACACTGATTTCCTACGTAATGTTCTACTGATGCTACTACAAGATGTTCTACTGATGCTACTACAAGATGTTTCACTGCATGACAGAATGGCGATGTACTTCCAACATGATGGACTTCCGGCACATAGCTCATGTGCAGTTGAAGTGGTATTGAATAGCATATTTCATGACAGGTCGATTGGTCGTTGAAGTACCATACCATGGACCGCACGTTCACCGGATCTGACGTCTTCAGATTTCTTTCTGTGGGGAAAGTTGAAGGATATTTGCTACCGTGATCCACCGACAACGCCTGACAAGATGTGTCAGCGTATTGTCAATGCATGTGCGAACATTACAGAAGGCGAACTACTCGCTGTTGAGTGGAATGTCGTTACATGTATAGCCAAATGCATTGAGGTTGACAGACATCATTTTGAGCATTTATTGCATTAATGTGGTATTTACAGGTAATCACACTGTAACAGCATGCGTTCTCAGAAATAATAAGCTCACAAAGGTGCATATATCACATTGGAACAACCGAAGTAAAATGTTCAGACGTACCTACGTTCTGTATTTTAATTTAAAAAACCTACCTGTTACCAACGGTTCGTCTAAAATTGTGAGCCATATGTTTGTGACTATTACAGCGCCATCTATCACAAAGCGAAGAAAGTGGTCCAACTAAAACATTCGTGTTTCTTTACATACTACACAAATATGTAATAAAAATGGGGGTATCTATTTAAAAAATGCAGTTGATATCCGTTTGACCTAGCGGGCCAACCATAGCACCATCTGGTTTCCCCCTTCAAACTAGACAAGTTTCGTTCTTTGTAGTTTTTCCGTTTGACACTTATTTCGTGAGATATTTTGCCCGGTCATGACCAATGGACCACCCTGTATATGCCATAATAAAAAACTAAACATAATACAGTACTGGCACTCCAAGAAAATTTACGTCTCGAAAACGTCACTGAAAAGCTTAATGTCAGTTAGAGGCCTACTGCACTGGGAATCTTGACATACGAATGTGCACATTAAATGTGCACATTTCAGTATGGGTCACGAAATTCCGATGCTCTTGGAGTATCCTCTGATGTCTTGTTTCTTTTATGACATTATGTAAGGTATTTTAATGTTTAACACGTACGAACAAACGGGCCTCCAACATCAGCCTAGCTGCGCAAGCGTGGTGGCGCCTGTTACCTGGCGCTCTCTGGCAACTGCTGAAACGAACCTATTTCTAACAGGCCACAGGAAAATATTGTGGATGATGGTTTGAAAAGCGTTACTTTCAAAGTAAATTTCCTTTTACGCAAGTTGAACTATGAGCGAGAATACACGATGATTTTCGTTAATCAGAGAGCGTTTGACACTGATTTAAAAATCATCTCTTTGAAGACCAGCCATTTACATGAATTTTGAGCCCAGAAGATCAGAAATTTATGTTGTTATTGAAATTGTACTGGCGCACGTAAAAGACCAACATTATATGTGAAAGGTCAGCTTCTGTTGCAGTATATTAACCTTAGAAACCAATATTATATGTAAGAGCTTTGGTTTTCTTCTAGCAATTTAAACCATTAACATTTCCTGTTTGTATGTTCTCGCTACTTGTCAGTGATGTTGCTATTGGCTGGCTCCCTCCCATGTCCTAAGCTCTGTATATCCGCTGTCATCGGCTGGCGAAATCACGTGGCATGAGCTTTGACGGGCTTACAAAAGCGCATCACAAACTCGATTTCAATGCTTTGGAAATTCGTATTACTGAGGAAAAAGACCTTCTTTCAAAAAGCGCCATAAACCAGTGCACGTTGGTCTGTCGATTACTCACATGATTTTGAACACATCCCTGTTGGTTTTTGAACAGTTTCTAGGTTGATTTCTGAAAGAGTCGTAAGTTGATTTTTGAATGTGTGCATAGTGTATGTGATGCCCCTGCCAGGGGATTCCTTGTTGCATCTAGAAATAAACTTTCCTGCAATCAAAAGGGGACGGGTCTAAACAAGCTGAGCGGAATAAAGCCGAACGGGTGAATGCCAATCGCTGTTTATGTGGTTGACTGGGTTTGCAAATGATCGGCGTTGTTATAACTACTAGCGGATTCCATAGATTCAGACAACCAGATTGTAAATAAATGACTAACGAGAATAACAGGCAACAAAGATTGCGTATTGTCTCCTCCGTGTATCCGAGAAAATGAAATTTTGACAGGAAATTTTTGGACAGACCACTACACTTCTAAGGGCCAATAATACAGTCCCCGGCTAGCAACCGCTAAAGCTCTATTCTGGGAGAAGCGCGGAAAAAACATTGTACGAACACGTAATAACACCTAACCGGAGAATAAATGTAGGGTAACTAAACCGGTGAGTGTGGCAGGGTTAGTGAAGTTAACCGAAGAATAAGTTTTGACACTGGCAGGAATAGTTACAGAATCAGTGATGACAAGATTGTTTGTTAGAATGTGGGAAGAGAAGAAACGGGGACTCACATAAATCATGGAAGAATATGACGATTCCAAATTTATAAAAAAACTTCGTACTACTACTTCTCATGCTTCAGAAGCTAGAGTGTATGAATGAAATGTAAAACTATTTCCTAACACAAAACTTTTTGCTTGTAGTAGGCCTAATAGGCATTACATATTGGTACTTTATGAATTATATTCCGTGGTGTTATAAAAATGACCAATTGTGACAAAACAGTCTCGTTTATTTGGTGTGTGACATTTGCTGCAGTATTAGGCAGGTGTATTTCATTTTATTTAGCAGGCAGTGACAAAATACACGTAATCAGGTCGAGAAACCACACCAGTCTTGGGTAGTATTTGTATCAACAGTTTTTCTAGTATTAGACAACGACATTCATTTTTTCATGTAGCAAAACGTTGACTAACTTTGATGAGGTAATAGATTCTTTCCCACAAAGGAAAGTAAGCCATATAAAGCTGTGGCAAGATTCGAGAGAAAAAAAGCTAGGACTTGAGGATTGAAGAAATGTGTTCTACTGTCTTGCTTGTCTTTTTGTCTTTACTCGTTTTATGTATCCTATATTTAATTTTATGTCACACAAAACAGGAAGTTATTAGCTAATAGGCAGTAAAGACTGCAGATTTTCTGAAGAGCTCTTCTTCTGCCGGTTACAAATAAACCCATCCAGTGTTAATTGTGAGATTTTTTAAAAGAGGGGCAGGATGTCAAGCCGGCCGATTGGGAGCAGGGGAGGTACCACAGGACATTTTAATTTCCAGTGGCATGAATATAGTTTGATGGCGACCATTACAAAATATTACACGTTTGAATTCCACAGAGCGAAATACAGAGACGTGCAGTGGAAGAATATGGAAGGCTAAAATATTAAAAAGTTTCAGATTTAATTTTGTTTCCACCTGTCTGACAGTTAAGCATTAATCGCCTTGCAGAACAATGAAGTTTTTTTGTCAGTTTGTTAAAGAAATCTTTTCTGCTGAGGCACTCATTGTATTTGAACGAAGTGTTTAATTCCACACTATTGGCTTGTTTCAACTATTCATTGCATTTCAGGTTCACATTTTCATCTTCTAGCACGTATGGGATTATGCCTCAATAAAGAACCAAACATGAGATAATACAGTACTGGTACTCAAAGAAAATTTACATCTGAATCTGGACATACGAATGTGCACTTTAAGCCGAATGGTGCATTTTATTATGGTTCACAAAATTCCCATGCTCTTGGAGTATCCTCTAATGTCTTGTTTCTTTTATGACATAATGTAAGGCCTTTTAATGTTTTCCTGCGTCACCATAGCTGCGCAAGCACGGCGACGCCTGTTATCTGGTGCTCTCTGGCAACTGCTGAAATGAATCTATTTCTAACAGGTCGCGAGAAAATATTCCAAATGGTTGTTTGGAAAGCGGTAATTTCAAAGTAAATTTCTTTTTATGCAAGATGAACTCTGTGCGCGAATGTCCGATGAATTTCTTAAATCACAGAGCGTTTGACTCTCATTCAAAAATCAAATCTTTGACGACGACGATTTAGAATATTTTCGAGCCCAGAAGATCAGATATTTATATGTCCTTGTTAAAAATTTTACTGGCACATTTGTGTGACGTATCTTAAAGTGTAACACGCGCAAAAAAGGTCACCATTATATGTGAAAGCTTAGCTTCTCTTGAAACTTATTAATATTTGAGACCAATATTATACCTAAAAGTTTTTCTTTTCTTGTAGCTATGTATGTTAATTTAAACCATTACATTTTCCTATTTGTGTGTTCGCGCTGCTTAACAGTGATGTTGCTATTGGCTGACTACATCACTTGTCCTATGCTCTGAATATCCGCTGTCATCAGCTTGCGAGATCGCTTGGCATGAGTTATGACTAGCTTACAAAAGTGCATCGCATCTAAATTTCAATTCTTCAGAAAGTAACATGCGGTGTTTGGTGGAATTCGAATTTATACTTTCGTAATACAAAAATTTGCAGTGTACATGTTGCTGCACATCAGACATTTTTCCAAAACGTGTTTTTTCCCCTGCTTTCGTTTTCTAAAGTGCCGGGACATTTTACGCCAGTGTATAAAACCACAACCATTGAAAGGATTGATAAGTTTTACAGTTCTGAGGAAAATTATGCTGTTACTGAAAATGGAAAAAGTGTATTTTCGTTCGGGAGAAAGTGAATTTTTAACCGGGAAATCAGGGAAAAATGCGGGAATTTTTTTCCTTGCCCACGTACACACCCTGTACTTTTCTTCTCACAATACTGTTACATTCTGTCCTGAATTTTCCATTGTTTGATTTTTGCCTGACAGCTTGTCTTCGATCCTAACCCAGTGCTGTTTTCCTTTGTTACTATTTTCTTTTGCATCTTCATACTCAATGTCCGTCCTTCTCTCTATTCTTTCCTGTGTTTTTCTTGTCGCATTACGAACCGTACTGCACAGTCAATTTATGAGCCACACTGTGTCAACCGTCTCAGCCACGCACAACAGTTGGCTACAAGACCATGCTGATTGTTGGTGCGGCATCTTATGTCTCACATTACTCCTGCGGATGTAATTAGTCCTATACTTTCAAATAGATTAATCTCTCTGCATCTTTTCCCGATTTTTGTGTGTTAACTCCCGCATGTTTCCAGTGCCACACGGTATTGTAACTCATCCTAAGAACCCCTCCCTACCCCACCACCCTGCTTTCTTCGTTCTATCCCAGTCCGCACCCACTTATTCCACCATCCAGTCACATCTGCCATCCTCCTTCTTCACAATTATCCACCCTCACACCTGCTACCCACAGTAATATATATGTTTTTATTAGTTATTCTTTACTTTGATCCTTGTGACTTCTCACCAGTTTTACTGAGTTTTTGCCTTTCGCTATTGTCAACTCCCGCAGATCTCGTCATGCTTCTGCCTTTTGCATTCATTTTATCCATTTCGTGAATTTTCACATGTATTTGTGCTAAATTTTTCAAACATAATTCTGTATTATTTACGAAATTTTCGCATTTTTCCATCACCATGGATCCTTGCTTCTTCCATTTGCATTAATACAGAAAAGTTTCGTATCCCTAGCCCAATCCCAGTCCCATGTATTGTTCCTGCGTTGTTGCTTGGCTTGTGGAATCTCCCCTAATGACCTTACCATCAAATTACCCATCTCTGGCTGCCACCCCTCCTTCCACAACGACCTCCACCTCTTCAGATTCCACCAATCCTTACCCCTAACAAACATAGTCCTGCAAAACCATATCAACCAAACACAAACCTCCGTGCAGTGCCTTCTCTCCATCGGCAAAATTCTCATTCTATGCAAACTCAAATTCCTGGAACCCATAACACACAATGAAATTCTTGCCCTGCAGAAACTGGAGCAACACGCACAATGCCACCTCAAGAAGCTCTCCACCGTGCTCACTTCCTACTCCCACCATGGAGTACCACTGTCCACCAGCTCTACAACAACTTCGAAACCTCCTCCACATCCCCTCATAGCTGACAAACCCTGTCTCGCAGACCTACTACACTTACCCCACCTTCCAAAACTCCCTGCCACCACCACCACCACCACACAGAATCCACAACCTAAACAGACCCGCAACAAAGACATGAATCTTTCCTACAGAAGTCTTAGCCCCACAGAAATATCAGTCCTTTCCAAAGGCCTCACCTTTTGCCCTACTCCCAAATCAATCGTGCAGGACTTGTTAAAGACTTTCTCTCCTTTCCCCAGTCCCTACAGTGACAACACTTAGTCGCCACCAACCCTACCAATCAGATTCAACTAAAGACCATTACTGAATCCTGCCTAACTCAGTTCACTCCTCCATTCAAAAGTGATCTGCCCTCAAACCACCCCCTGTTAACTTTCCAGAATTTCTTAACCTCGAACCTTGCCTCACCATCATTCTCCAAATTCCTCCACATGCAAACTAACCTTTCAGCCGCAGAAAAAACTGCAGCAAACAATGTAAAAACTGATCCTGACCTTATAATCCTACCTGTGGACAAAAGCTCAACCACTGTTGTTTTAGCCCCCCCCAGGGGGCCCACAGTCCCTTTTGTGGATACGTGTGTGGCGCACACAGGACCCTAGCTATTGCAGTCTCCTTTCATTTTTCCAAACTGCATTGCCGACTATGTTCTTCTCCTTCACTGTCCTTGCTCCTTTCTCCCTGCCCCCTCCTTTCCCTCTCGATGGACTTCTTCATATTGATCTGGCTATCCTGCCGGCTTAGTTTTGGTATGTGCTATTGTTTAGTTTGCTGTTTCCATCTCCTTTTTGGCGTTTCCAACATTTTCCGTTCAGTATGAGCCATTTGGGGATGAACTCCCAACCTTGTTTCCAGGCTCCTCTCCCTTTCCCCTCCATTCCTCCATTTTCCCCTTGCATCCTGGCCCTTTCCTGCTAGGTCACCAGCATGGTAGCCAGTCTGTGTGGTGGGGCTGTTAAGTACCCCCTTGGCTGAGCCTCCTGACAACACAGGCATCACACTGCTAGTATCTGAGCTGTTAACACCTTGTGTATGCCAAGGAGTCGATGCTCATCACTTTGGGGCAATGGCCACTGTTCCAGACGGCCCTTGCTGTGGCTGGGTGGCGAACCCCTGGTTGGGGTGGGGGGGGGGGGGGGGTGGTATTAGGACGGATGCCTTGCACATGAAGCGACAAAAGCTTTAACATCCTGGCCATTCTGTGGCCTTCTCTAAGAGTGATAGAAGACATGACACTCATTCTTCTGATCCTTCGGCATTCCCCTCCCTGGCCACCCCCTGAGAAGAGTGTCAAGCTTGCCAGCTTGGGTTGAAACTTTTCCCTCGGTACGTGGTTTGTACCAGGACATACGGCGAAAGTTTTGCCATGACCAAGCCTTTGTTTTTCATAAAGATGATTGAAGATAAGTGTGGCGAACTGGAACCCATGAGTAAATTGCGGTCCGGCTCTTTCTTATAAAGACATCTTCTGCTGCCCAATCTGCTGGCCGCGGTGGTCTCACATTTCTAGGCGCACAGTCCGGAACCGTGCGACTGCTACAGTCGCAGGTTCGAATCCTGCCTCGGGCATGGATGTGGGTGATGTCCTTAGGTTAGTTAGGTTTAAGTAGTTCTAAGTTCTAGGGGACTAATGACCACAGCAGTTGAGTCCCATAGTGCTCAGAGCCATTTTAACCATTTTTTTTGCTGCCCAATCTGAAGCCTTACGTTCTGGTGACCATCTCGGTGACATCCCAGTCTTCGTCACACCCCACCAATCATCATTTTCCACCGGGATCTTCTGCTCCAAAGTGATGGGGAGCTCCGTGCAAATCTCGAGTGCCGAGGAGTCAGATTTGTCCTCCGTGTACAGTGAAGCCCTAAAAACAATTACACCAGTACAGTTGCATTTATCTTGGCCTTCGAGGGGGATACGCTCCCAGAGAAGGTAAAGGTGATGGTGAATCGGTGCAATGTAAAACCTTATATTCCACCACCAATTGCTTACAGTTTGGACCTGTCTACCCGCTGCGCCAATGATCACCTCTGTGGTGACTGTGGGCGCCCCCTCCATGAGGGGAGTGCCTGTCCTCTTCCGCCAGTGTGCATTAATTATAATGCGTAGTATCCTCCAGACTCGCCAGCATGCCCGGTGTATGTGAAAGAATGACGGATTCAAGAGTACAAGATCTTAGATCGACTTACCTACACCGAGGCTTCTCGAAAGTATTACTGGCTCCATCGCGCGCCTCTAACTTCTACTTTTGCTTCAGTTATGTCCATTCCCCCTCCTACCCCCTCCTCTTCCCAGCCCCGCCCCATTCTCTCCACACCTTCTGCCTCACCCTCACTCAACCCCACTCCCCCTTCCCATCAGTACCCATACCCACCCCTTCGGATGCTGCTCCCCCTCCCTCATCAGCAACGCGCTCCCCTTCCTCGACAGCTGCTGGTACTGGAGCTCCCTCCTGGGACTCCTCTTCCTGGTACCCTCCTGCAGAAAGGGCGACCTTCAGCTCCACACACGCCGCGCGATCTGCGGCTGGTGGGTGACAAGATTCCCAGGTGTAATTCCGTGCCTGACCTCGCTGCAGTTTGCCCTTCTCTTCCTCCACAAGACAAGGAGCAGAAACACAACAACAAGGGCAAGGCCATTCCAGTACCCCTGAGGTGCCACCTTCCCCTCCTTCAGCCAGTGAAGCACTATATGGACATTACCCCATCCTTATCGGTGATGGATGGTGACTTGGTGGCGTGACTGGCTCCTGTCCGTTTGCTTCCCATTTGGACTCCAGCTTGAGAATCCTCCAATGGAATTGTGATGGCTATTTCCATCAACTCCCGGAGTTGCACCCCCTTATTTACTCCTACTTTGCTACTTGCATTGCTCCGCAGGAGACCCATTTTGTCAATTCTTATCACCCACCCTTTGTGGGTTCCACACTTTGACGAAACCTAATTGACCCCTTGTGGGCATCTGGTGGTATTTGCATCTTGGTCTACAAGGATATTGTTAATAAATGGGTTCCCCTCCATACCACTCTGGAAGCAATTGCTGTCTGGGTCCATCTGGCCACTCCAATCACAATCTGTAATCTCTACCTCTCCCCTGACAGGCCGCCCACATGCATTGCCCTAACCACCATTCTTCAAAAAACTACCTTCTCCCTTCTGCTTCTAGGGGACTTTAATGCCCACAATCCTTATTGAGGTAGTCACACGATGGCACTTTCTCTACTGTCGACCTCTCTAATTGCAGTCCTGGCCTTCTTCCCTCCAGTCAATGGGGTGTCCACGATGACTTATGTGGCAGCGACCATTACAGCAGTGTTGATGAGTCTACACAGACTTTGACTGCCGCCGTTCTGTCTGCAGCTGTTTAAGCCGTCCCTTCTTCCTCGGGTTTCTCCCATTGGAGAATGGTCCCTTGGTGAACTCTGGAACTTGCTGTGGCCATTAAAGACCACCGCCATGCTCTTCAACACTTCAAGCAGCAACCTCTACTGCTATCCTTCTGATCTTTAAACGATTCCGCACCCGGGTCCATTACCTAACCAATTTCAGAAACGTATTTGCTGGGAATGATATGCGGCTGCCATAAGACTGCACACCCCCTCTTCACAAGTCTGGGAGAAACTCAGGCGAGTTTTTGGCCATTGTCCTCCCACCGATGTTGCAGGAATTTCTGTGCATGGTGTTGTCCTTATCCATCTGGACTCTGTCGTAGAGCATTTCGCTCAACATTTTGCCCAAGCCTCTGCATCAACTCAGTACCCGCCCACGTTCCTCCTCTTGAAAGAGCCTGCAAATGTCTTTCGTTTCTCATTGCTTGAAGCCTTATAATGCCCCATTCAGTGAGTGGGAATTCACCAGTGCCCTCGCACTTGTCCCGACACGGATCCTGGACCGGATTGGATACATAACGAAATGCTGCAACACTTATTGGTGGCTGGCCAACATCGTATACTGACCCTTTTCAACTGTATGTGGAGTGAGGGGGTATTTCCTACCCAGTGGCAAGAAAGCATTGTTATTCCGGTGTTGAATCCTAGGAAGCCACCTCTTCAGTTGGATAGTTACCGTCCAATTAGCCTTATCAACACCCTTTGCAAGCTCCTTGAATGCCTGGTGAGTCAGCATTTGTTTTGGGTCCTTGAATCCCGCAACCGTTTGTCATCAGCTCAAGGTGGTTCTCAATGTGGCCACTCTGCAGTGGATAACTTGGTTCAGCTAGAGTCTGCTATCCAGTCGGATATTGCCCATCGGCAACACCTCATTGCAGTCTTCTTTGACCTGCATACAGCCTAGGACACCACATGGCGCCACCACATCCTCACCACCCTTCACGAATGGGACCTTTGTGGTGCTCTGCCCATTTTTATCCATAATTTTCTTTCTTGTCGCTCTTTCAGGTCCAAGTTGGTTTCTCCTACAGCACTTCCCATTGGCAAGAAAATGGGGTTCCACCGAGTTCCGTGCTGAGAGTCCCTCTCTTTCTCGTTGCCATTAATGGTCTGATAGCAGCTGCTGGGTGACATTGTCCCCCCTCTTTGTATGCTGACGATTTTTGCATCTACATCAATTCCTCTGTCATGGGCTCTGCAGAATGCAATCTACAGGGGGCAGTCTACCGGGTACAATCTTGGGCTCTCTCCCATGGCTTTCAGTTTTCGGTGTCCAGGTCATGTGTCCTGCATTTCTGCCATTGCCGTACAGTCCATCCCCATCCGGACCTGTTCGTCGATGGCCAATCTCTCGAGATGGTGGACACCCATCAATTCTTGGGTCTAGTCTTTGATGCGTGGTTGACATGGCTCCCTCATCTTCACCAGCTGAAGAGGACGTTCTGGTTACATCTCAGTGTTCTTAGATGTCTGTACAATACCACCTGGGATGCAGACTGCTCTATTCTCCTGTAATTGTACAAATTGCTGATCTGGTATCATTTAGACTACGGAAGTCTATCTCTAGTGACTCCTTGAGTAGTTTGCAAACTGTCGGCCAGTGCTTCCCTCACCACCTGTTGGTCACAACTATCCAAGACGCTCTTTCCTTGATCAACATGGGTGCTCAGTGGTTTTAATTTGGACCCCAGGCCATGTTGGGATCCCTGTCAATGAACTTGGCGATTGACTAGCTAAATGGGATACTAACAGGCCATCTCTTGTTATTGGCATTTTTGACCTTACTCGGCATTATGTCATCAGGATTTGAGACTTTGGAGTGCACAATGGCACACTCTTTCTTCGCCGAACAAGATCAGGGCAATAAAGAATTCTACGACAATGTGGCCTCTCGTAAAGCCTCTGTCATCCTTTGCCGGCTCCGCATTGGCCATACTTGGCTGGCTCACGGTTATCTCCTCTGTCATGAGAAACACCCCCCCACCCTCCCCCCTCCCTCTCTGTCGTTGTGGATTGATGTTGACTGTGGGTCACCTCTTACTGGACTGTCCTGACTTAGCCGCCCAGCAACTTTGCTTTCCTGATTTGCTACCACTGGCATTAGCTGACAATGCCTCAGCGGCTGATCTAGTTTCACGATTTCTTTGTGAAGCATATTTTTATTGCTTTATTTAAGGTTGGGACCTTCAACCTTATCGGTGGGTGGAGGGGATTGCTGGCTGTCTTGCTCCCCCTTCACCCTGATTGGACTGGCTTCAATTGGGCTTGGTGGTTCACCCAAGCTATCTGCCTTCCCACTCCTTTCTTTATGGGGTCGGTTTTATCTTGAGCGTCTATCTTGTCTACCTGTTCTTCCTTCATGCCCCTGTCATTAATCACTTTTTTTCTCTCTTCTTTTCTTCCGCCTTCTTCCTTCCTTCTCTGTCAATAATTTTTAATTTTATGGCCATCGTAGTTCCCACTTATTGTGTGAGGCTTAATCAGTTTCAATTATTCCAAGGTTGGAGGGACTGATGACCACGTAGTTTGGTCCCTTCTCCTATCCAACCAACCAACTGTTGTTTTGAACTGCAAGGATTACCTGGTGGAAGGACTCTGCCAGCTGTCAGATACCTACAAACCTTGCCACGGTGGCCGCATTGCAGTAATCCAGCAGTATCTCCAGTCACTACTCAAATCCATAGGCCCATCGCAGAACCTCTCCCCGGAGTCCATCTCTCTACTCACCCCTACCAGTCCCCGCACCGATACCTTCTGCATGCTTTCTAAAGTCAATAAACCTAACCACCCAGGATGCCCCGTTGTGGCTGGTTACTGTGCTACCACTGAGAGAATATGTGCTCCATGGACCAACACCTTCAACCTATTACCCGGAACCTACTCTTACAAACTATTTTGAAAGAAATGTGTTGAAGAGCAGTGTGGCTGTAATGTTTATTGCAGTGTAAAATCCACTAGATGGGCTTTTCATAACAAGCTCCATCTTTATATACAGCAAGAAGATAAGCCTGTGTTACTTATATAAAATGAGTTTCATGATGGCTCTTCTTTATATGGCGCAGATGCAGTGTCAGATACTAGTGTTGTAAATGAAACATTGTGTTAACTTCTAGCACTTCAAAAGAATCTTATGAAAATTATTTCAGATGTGTATATGTACTCATATTTATGAGAAGATCATTTATGGAAACAAATGAATAAAAGAAGCTTGATAAAATGACAGAGCCTGGCCTGAGAGCCCAACCTGGTGGTGGTTACAGCACATTATCTGATTCTGGCTGCCATGCCTTTCAATTTCAGCACTGTTCTCACAACACTTTTGAGAAAAGTTCATACAGGAGCATTAAAAAGCATTACTGCATTGTATTTAAACAATGGTAAATCACTGTACTTATCTTTTCAAGAGCTTTTAATTAATGTTTAAGTACATTGTTCATTTAAAAAATTATTAACATGACAACATGCTTACTTCAATTTTTCAGTTGATACAAGATTAAGAGGTAAGTGTGTTACAAAATTGTGCCCCATGTGCATACTATCGTTTATCAAAAATTTCATTGTGATACTTTAAAATTGTACAAAATAAGTTGTATTACTCTTCTTCTCTCTTGTACAAGTGTAAAACACCATCCTCCACCGACATCCATGTACACATTAATTTAAAATAATGGTCAAGGCGTACAGTCCAATGGTACACACAGTCAATGTGGAGACTCTCAGTATTTGGGTCCTTACATTATTTGATTCCGCACATCATTGTTTAGATTGGTTAAAACCAGTTTGTATACAGAAGACCAATAGTTAATGCTTTTGCTACCTCAGATATTTTGACACTTGGCACCTATCATGGAATGTTAATGTCAGTGCATGCGCGCGTACACACACACACACACACAAACACACACACACACACACACACACACTCACACACACAGAGAGAGAGAGAGAGAGGGGGGGGGAGGGGGGTGTAGTTATTAGTGTAACTGTGATGCTGAGAAATATATCTGATCTCATTCAGTGCACTAAATCTCCACTTCCATGTATTAGGTGGCATTCTTCACTTTACTTTGGCAACTGTATGTTATTTCTCAGAAACCTCATTGTACACAGAACCACTGTGAAAAAGACAAATATCACATGCAAGATTGGAGGTACTTAAAACATGAATGTCAGTTAGAGAATAGTTTCTCTGGAACATTTTTTGAGGCTTGTGTGTGAAATGTGTTTACTAAATTAACATTTAAATTGTTCTTTTCTGAAGAACATTGCTAGTTCAATCCATTCCTGTGGTGACATTTTGCTGTTCATATTTTTGTTTCACTATTATCACTATAAATCTCTGATTTCTGTTTTTAAATATAATTCTGCATTGGTACTACATACGGAGGATGAACGAGAATATAAGGCATGGAAGAAGGCAATAATGTTGGTATATGGTTGATTGGCAACACATAAGTATGCTTCATTATTCCTCCGACCCATAACTGACAACCAGGCACCAGGTTACAGCGGCATTGTTCACAGGTATAATTCATTTGAAGTTATTTATAAAATATATTAGTTAGATAGTATATCAGTAGTAAGATATTTATTTTGCTAATGTATTCTGTCAAGCACTCATAGAATTTTCTTAATAATATCTGTTATATTTTCACATATTTCAGCATTAGTAGTTAACTATAAGTAATTTGCCGAATCAGTTTGTAGTTTATGATAGGAAATAACTCTGTAACTTGGAATTTGATCAAAAGCATATTTAGCAATCATGTCTTGGTTATTGTTTATTTGCAAGTATTCTTTCCAAATGAAAGTGTGGTGATGTTGACTCCTCTAAATGTCCTTCCCTTCAAGGGGGGAGTAAGGGGGATAAACACTAATCTGCAACAGAATTTGACTTTCTACTTTGCTTCCCCCCCTCCCCGAGGGTCCAGGGGAGAGAATAGGCCCGAGGTATTCCTGCCTGTTGTAAGAGGTGACTAAAAGGAGTTTCACACATTTCGGTCTTTATGTGATGGTCCCCTGTAGGGTTTGACCTCCATTCTTCAAAATTTTCCCAAAGAGCGAGCCAGCTGGGGAAAGGCGCCTTACATGGTGCATCGTTTCCATTGTGTATTGAGATCTATAGCCCACTTTCTAGTTGTCGCATTTCAGTCCTGCTCATTCTCCATCTCTTGGGTGAGGACACCTTCCTGGGTGCATTTTCCACCATGTACTATGCAGTGTTGCTTTCTGCGTGGACGATGACCATGGACTTCTTCACACCTAGTATCCAGCATGGTAGCCAGTCCGTTGTGGGGCCACCATGCACCCTGTTGGTTGTAGCCCCCTGACCACACAGTGATTGCTCTGCTGATGCCTGTGCCATTAACTACCCATGTATGCCAAGGGGTAAATACCCATCCCCCTGAGGCATCGGGACGCCTGGCAATGGCCATCCTGCCAGCTGGCCTTTGCTGCGGCTCGGTGGCACCTGTGGGGAGGGCCCCTGGATGGATTGGGTGGCATCAAGGTGGATGACACGCGGTGAAGCGTAGTCCATCACCTCTTGCTGGTGATGAAACACCAGTCTCTAAGCATTCATGAGCTCAATTTAACACACAGAAATATGACCCCAAATCGTTCCCCTCCCTGGCCACACCATGGGAGGAACATCAGGCTAAGGATGGCAGTAGATCTTTTTCACCCCAGTATCTTGTATGTTCAAGAGCTCATTGGGTATCTTTCATGAGGATGAAGCCTCAGTTTTTTGTTGAGCATTTAGATGACAAATTTGAGGAAGTGGATGGATTATCAAAAATGAGATCTGGGTCAGACTTGATCAAAACAGTATCTTCTGCCCAGTCACAGACGTTACTCACTTGTGACAAGCTGGGGGAGGTTTCTGTAACCATCACACCCCATAAGAGCTTAAATATGGTCCAGGGTGTCATATTTCACAGGGACCTTCTTTTGAAGTCTGACGATGAGTTATGCGCCAATTTATAATGGCGAGGTGTACATTTCATCCAGCATGTCCACCAGGATCTGAGGGATAATCAGGTTGCCACCGGTGCCTTCATCTTAGCCTTCGAGGGTGATACATTACCTGAGAAGGTCAAGGTGATGGTCTACCGGTGTGATGTAAAGCCCTATATCCCTCCCCCAATGCGGTGCTTTAAGAGCTGGAAGTTCGGCCATATGTCTTCCCGGTGTACTTCCAGCATCACATGTCGAGATTGCGGATGCCCATCACATCCCAATAGTCCATGTGCCCTGCTGCCTCCCATCTGTGTCAACTGCGGAGAGCACCATTTGCCTTGCTCACCTGACTGCAGGATTCTCCAGAATGAATGGAAAATCATGGAGTAAAAGACTCTGGACCGACTGACCTACTCTGAGGCTAAGAGAAAATTTGAATGCCTGCATCCTGTGTATATGACATCCTCTTATGCCGCCGCTACAACAGTTCTGGCACCATCAGCTCCGCCAACCCCAGTCACCTCTCAAAGCCAGAAGACTACACCTGCCACCTTGATGGTGGGGGGCATTTCCCTCCCTGTCGCTCCCACACCACCTACTTCAGAAACAACACTCCCCCCCCCAAGCCATCCGGGACACCTGTTCCCACTTCTAAGCCAAAGAAGCGTAAGTTTTCTTTGCCTTCTCTCACTAGGAGGGGGTCCCTTGGGTCAGTACCTTCCCAGGTTTCTGCTAGTGGGAAAGATGACACCTGCCAGTGGCTGAAGAGCTCAAAAGCAGCTGGTCACAGGGCTTCACACTCATCCTCAGTCCCGGAGACTGAGCCAGTGTAGTCCTCCCAGACAGGTGAACCCAAGGAGCAGTGAGAGAAATCTAAAAAGAAGATCCCTAAGACCAAGGAAATTGCGGTGGCACCCACACCACCGCTATCTACAAGCTCAGTGTCTGAGGATGGGGTGGAGATTCTGGCAACTGCTGAGGACCTATATCTCGCCAGACCCTCAGACACAATGGATAGAGACTGCTCAGGCAATACGTCGGTGGCAGCAGGTGACGCTGAGGCATAAACTGCCTCATTGAATGTTCCATGCCTTCCCAGTATCACGATGACGTCATCCTCCAGTGGAATTGTGGCAGTTTTTTCCAGCACTTGGCAGAGCTACTGCAACTGTTAAGCTTTACACGTGCTATCTGCATTGCCCTCCAGGAAACCTGATTCCCGGCAATGTGAAACCCTGTCCTCTGCGGCTATAAGGGATATTACAGGAACGGTACCGACTACAATCGAGTGTCAGGTAGAGTTTGCTTTTATGTCCTAAACTCAGTCCTAGTGACACTGTGCCCCTTCAAACCCCTCTTGAATCTGTGGCTGTCAGAATAAGGACGACACAGGAAATGTATATCATCCTCCAGACGGTGCTGTACCCCTGAATGTATTAGCTGCACCGATTGATCAACTCCCTAAACCATTCCTACTGCTGGGAGATGGTAATGCCCATAACCCCTTGTGGGATGGCACTGTGCTTACTGGCCAAGGCAGAGATGTCGAAAATTTACTGTCTCAACTCAACCTCTGCCTGGTAAATATTGGGGCCGCCATACATTTCAGTGTGGCTCATGGTAGTTGCTCAGCCATTGATTTATCAATTTGCAGCCCAGGACTTCTCCCATCTATCCACTGGAGAGCACATCAAGACCTGTGTGGTAGTGACCACTTCCCCATCTTCCTGTCATCACCCAAGCATCACATCCCAGAACACATACCCAAATGGGCTTTAAATAAGGCAGGCTGGGAAATGTTCACCTCTGATGTCACTGTTGAATCTCCCCCACATGGTAACATCGATGTAATGGTTGAGCAGCTGACAACAACTATTGTTTCTGCAGCAGAAAATGCGATTCCTCGCTCTTTAGGGTGCCCGAGGGGTAAGGCAGTCTCTTGGTGGTCGGCGGAAGTCTCCGAACCAATTGAGGAGCATTGGCGAGCGCTACAGGTGCGTAAGCAGCACCCTTTCCTGGGGCACCTCATAGCCTTTAAACGGCTTCGTGCTCCCGTTCACCAGCTTATCAAATGTCAGAACCAGGAGTGTTGGGAGAGAGAAGTCTTGACCATTGTGTGCCATATGTCACCTTCCCAAGTCTGGGCAAATTCAAATGTCTTTTTGGATCTGAGATCCCAACAGGTGTTCCTGGTGTTAAAGTAAATGACATGTTATCTACCGACACAAACATGATTGCCGAGCACTTGGCACAAGCATCTACGTTGGAGAATTGCCCCCAGCCTTTGGCACTCTTAAACAGCGGCTGGAAGGAACAGTCCTCTCTTTCACTACATGCCACAGTGAATCCTGTAGTGCCCCATTTACAGAGTGGGAGGTCCTCAGTGCCCTTGCACTTTACCCTGACACAGTTCTTGGGCCGGATTGAATCCACAGCCAGATGATTAAACATCTTTCATCTGACTACAAGTGACATATCCTCGTTGTCTTCAACTGAATCTGGTGCAATGGCATCTTTCCATCCCAATGGCAGGAGAGCACCATCATTCTGGTGCTCAAACCTGGTAAAAACCCACTTGATGTAGATAGCTATTGGTCCATATGCCTCACTAACAGTCCTTGTAAGCTGCTGGAATATATGGTGTGTCGGCAGTTGGGTTGGGTCCTGGAGTCAAGTGGCCTACTGGCTTCATGTCAGGACGGCTTCCGCCAGAGCCGCTGTATGACTGATGATCTTGTGTCCTTTGAGTCTGCCAGCTGAGCAACCTTTTCCAGATACCAACACATGGTTGCCATCTTTTTTTTACTTACATATAGTATATGACATGACCTGGTGATATCATATCGTTGCCACATTGTATGAGTAGGGTCTCCAGGACCCACTCTCAATTTTTATCCAAGACTTCCTGTTGCTCCATACTTTCCATGTCCAAGTTGGTGCCTCCCATATCCAGGAGAATGGAGTCCCGCAGGGCTCTGTATTGAGTGTTTCTCTATTTTTAGTGGCTATTAATGATCTAGCAGCAGGCGTCGAGCCCTCCGTCTCACCTTCTCTGTATGCAGACAACTTCTGCATTTTGTTCTGCTGCTCCAGTACTGGAGTTGCTGAGCGTTGCCTACAGGGAGCCATTCACAAGGAGCAGTCATGGGCTCTAGCCCATGGCTTCCAGTTTTCCGCCATTTAGATGTGTGTCATGCATTTCTGTCGGTGTCATACCGTTCATCTCTGAACCAGCACTTTAACCTTAATGACAATCGACTCACTGTAGTGAAAACACATTGATTCATAGGTCTGGATTTTGATGCTTGTTAGACTAGACTTCCTTATCTTCATCAGCTTAAACAGAAGTGTTGGCAGCACCTCAGTGCCCTCTGCTGCCTGAATAACACCAACTGGGGTGCAGATCGCTCTACGCTGCAGCTCTACGAAGACCTCATTCAATCCCCTCTTGACTATGGGAGTGAGATTTATCATTAAGCAGCTCCCTGAGCATTGCTTTTGCTCCGCCCATTGCACCATTGTGGAGTTAGACTAGCGACAAAAGTGTATAGGAAGAGTCCGCTGACAAGCATACTGGTGGAGGCTGGAGTACCTCCATTGAAGATCAGACGTGCACAACTGCTCGCCAGTTACATTGCACACATTCATAGCTCTCCTGAACATCTTAACTACCGTCTTCTTTTTCCAACCACGACAGTTCACCTCTCGCAAAGGTGGCCCAGATCAGGGCTAACGATTGTGGTTCACATGTGATCACTTCTGTCTGAACTGAAGTCCTTCCCTTCGCCACCTCTACTCGAGGTCCATTCGCGTAAACCTCTGTGGTGTAGCTGTAGGCCAAAGCTTCTTTTGGACCTTTAGTGTGGCCCTAAGGACTTCGTTAACCCTGCAGCTCTTCGTTGTCATTTTCTCTCGATTCTTGAACTGTTCCGGGGCTCTGAAGTGGTTTACACTGATGGCTCAATGCCTGGTGATAATGTTGGCTTCGCCTTTGTCCACAGAGGCGATATTGAACAGCATTCCTTGCCTGATGGCTGTAGTGTATTCACTGCAGAACTGGTGGCCATATCTCGTGCACTTCTTTAGTATATGCATTCAAGTCCCTAGGAATCATTTCTTGTGTGTACTGACTCCTTGAGCAGCCTACAAGCTATCGACCAGTGCTACCCTCACCGTCCTTTGTTGGCGTCCATCTATGCCCTGGACCAGGCCCATCGTTCAGTGGTGGTTGTGTGGACCCCAAGACATGTCGACATTTCAGGCAATGAACTTGCCGACAGGCTGGTCAAACAGGCTATGTGGTAACTGCTTCTGGAGATGGGCATCTCTGAACATGACCTGCGTTGTAACTTACGCCACAGGGTTTTTTGGCGTTGGGACATAAAATGGCGTAACAGTATGCAGAACAAACTGCTTGTCAGTAGAGAAGACTTTGAATTTGTGGAAGTGTTCCATGCAGGCCTCTCACAGGGAATCATTTGTCCTCTGCCGGCTCCGCATTGACCACGCTTGGGCGACCCATGGTTACCTCTTGCACCATGAAGACCAGCCTCAGTGTCGATGTGGCACCCAATTCACAGTGGCCCATATTCTGGCGTACTGTCCCACTTTGACTGCCCAGCAACAAAATCTTGGGTTACCGGACTTGTTGCTGCTCATTTTATCTGACAACGCCTCATTGGGTGATTCAGTTTTACGTTTTATTTGTGAGGGTGGGTTTTATGATTTGATATAAATTTTAGCAAATGTCCTTTGTCCCTCTGTGTCCTCCACCCTGGTGCTTTTAGGGTGCAGGTTTTAATGTGTTGCAGAGTGGCTGGATTTTCCTTTTCATTCTCGTGGTCGGCCAGCAACTGTAATCTGCTTTCGTGTTTTACGATCTTCTGTTTCTTGCGTCTCTGTTGTTTTCGTTCCCTCTTTTGTTCCTTTTAGTGTTTGTTGCCTTTCCTTCATTGTTGTGGTTTGTCCTTTCTTTTTCTTTTGTGTTATATGTCTCGTCTGTTTTATTCTCACACTTGTGGCATTGTTTTATTAGGTACAAGGGACTGAAGACCTCGTAGTTTGGTCCCTTCCCCCCTCTTTTAAACTGACCAACCAACCAATATAGTTTGCTTCATTGCCACAGTGACCGTATGTTAAAAAAATCTCTTCATACAATTTTACAACCCAGAAAGGTGCAAATTTTTTAAAATTGTGTTCATTTCCTAGATAAAAGCAAAATCATGAAGAGCACACCAGGCATGGAGTTCACTTAAAAATACATGTAAGGCTCAAGTTAGCTGATCAGGTCACAGGACTCTTCTGATGACCTGCATAAGGCAATGAACCCAATCATCCTAGTGAATATAGTCAGCAAGTTTTTTTTACACACAAAAAGTGACAGAAAAATATTAAAATAAACAACTTCTCAGTGTATGAACCCTACACCCAGCAAAGAGAAATGTCAGTAACTTTCATTTAGGTAAAGTGAGAAAGATATTTATTAAAGTCAACTGATTCAGAATCATTATCATCAAGTCCACCCCAATATCTGAGTGGTCAGTGCAACAGAATTCCATGCAAAGGGGCCCAGGTTCAGTTTCTGGCTGGGTCGGAGATTTTCTCCACTTAGGGACTGGGTGTTGTGTTGTTGTCATCGTGATCATCGTCATCTCATTGCCATCGTGCAAGTCACTGAAATGGCATCAACTCAAAGGACTTGCACCAGGTGACTGGTCTACGCGACGAGAGGCCCTAGCCACACAACATTTCATTATCATCATATGGAACTATTTCCAGGCCTAGCTAGGGGAACATAAGACTTACCATCCAGTCCTGTTTTCCTGTTTTTTCCACCTTCTTCTCCTCTCTCTCTCTCTCTCTCTCTCCCTCTCTCTCTCTCTCTCTCTCTCTCTCTCTCTCTCTCCCCCTCTCCCCCCCCTCTCTCTCTCCCCCCCCTCCTCCCCTCTTCTCTCTCCCCCTCTCTCTCCCTCCCCCTCTCTCCCTCCCCCCCTCTCTCCCCCCTCTCTCCCTCCCTCCATCCCTCCCCCCTCTCTCTTCCCCCCTCCCCAACCCACTCCTCCACACCTTTCAGCCATCTATCCCTTGGTCTGCCTCTTGGTAGTTTCCTTCACATACCCATTTTGTGTATTTTATTAGGAATCCTCTTGTTTCCTATTCTCATTAACTGTCCACACCATCTTAGCCTAGATGTTTGTATCCTTCCGTACAAGGATTCATTTTTCACTGTTTTCTGTACCCTTTCACTCCTCATCCTCTCTCTTCCTGTTCCTCCTATGCTACTTCTGAGGAACTTCATTTTGCATGCCTGTAATTTTCTCACCTATCTTTTTTTTTTTTTTTTCCCCCATACTCCGCAAGCCACCTGACGGTGTGTGGCGGGGGTACCCTGAGTACCTCTATCGGTTCTCCCTTCTATTCCAGTCTCGAATTGTACGTGGAAAGAAGGATTGTCGGTATGCTTCTGTGTGGGCTCTAATCTCTCTGATTTTATCCTCATGGTCTCTTCGCGAGATATACGTAGGAGGGAGCAATATACTGCTTGACTCTTCCTTGAAGGTATGTTCTCGAAACTTTAAAAAAAGCCCGTACCGAGCTACTGAGCGTCTCTCCTGCAGAGTCTTCCACTGGAGTTTATCTATCATCTCCGTAACGCTTTCGCAATTACTAAATGATTCTGTAACGAAGCGCGCTGCTCTCCGTTGGATCTTCTCTATCTCTTCTATCAACCCTACCTGGTGCGGATCCCACACTGCTGAGCAGTATTCAAGCATTGGGCGAACAAGTGTACTGTAACCTACTTCCTTTGTTGTCGGATTGCATTTCCTTAGGATTCTTCCAATGAATCTCAGTCTGGCATCTGCTTTACCGACGATCAACTTTATATGATCATTCCATTTTAAATCACTCCTAATGAGTACTCCCAGATAATTTATGGAATTAACTGCTTCCAGTTGCTGACCTGCTATTTTGTAGCTAAATGATAAGGGACCTATCTTTCTATGTATTCGCATCACATTACACTTGTCTACATTGAGATTCAATTGCCATTCCGTGCACCACGCGTCAATTCGCTGCAGATCCTCCTGCATTTCAGTACAATTTTCCATTGTTGCAACCTCTCGATACACCACAGCATCATCTGCAAAAAGCCTCAGTGAGCTTCCGATGTCATCCACCAGGTCATTTATGTATATTGTGAATAGCAACAGTCCTATGACACTACCCTGCAGCACACCTGAAATCACTCTTACTTCGGAAGACTTCTCTCCATTGAGAATGACATGCTGCGTTCTGTTATCTAGGAACTCCTCAATCCAATCACACAATTGATCTGATAGTCCGTATGCTCTTACTTTGCTCATTAAACGACTGTGGGGAACTGTGTCAAACGCCTTGCGGAAGTCAAGAAACACAGCATCTACCTGTGAACCCGTGTCTAAGGCCCTCTGAGTCTCGTGGACGAATAGCGCGAGCTGGGTTTCACACGACTGTCTTTTTTGAAACACATGCTGATTCCTACAGAGTAGATTTCTAGTCTCCAGAAAAGACATTATACTCGAACATAATACGTGTTCCAAAATTCTACAACTGATCGATGTTAGAGATATAGGTCTATAGTTCTGGACATCTCTTCGATGTCCCTTCTTGAAAACGGGGATGACCTGTGCCCTTTTCCAATCCTTTGGAACGCTTCGCTCTTCTAGAGACCTACGGTACACCGCTGCAAGGAGGGGGGCAGTTCCTTTGCGTACTCTGTGTATAATCGAACTGGTATTCCATCAGGACCAGCGGCCTTTCCTCTTTTGAGCGATTTTAATTGTTTCTCTATCCCTCTGTCGTCTACTTCGATATCTACCATTTTGTCAACTGTGTGACAATCTAGAGGAGGAAGCTCAGTGCAGTCTTCCTCTGTGAAACAGCTTTGGAAGAAGACATTTAGTATTTTGGCCTTTAGTCTGTCATCCTCTGTTTCAGTACCATTTTGGTCACAGAGTGTCTGGACATTTTGTTTTGATCCACCTACCGCTTTGACATAGGACCAAAATTTCTTAGGATTTTCTGCCAAGTCAGTACATAGAACTTTACTTTCGAATTCATTGAAAGCCTCTCGCATAGCCCTCCTCACACTGCATTTCGCTTCGCGTAATTTTTGTTTGTCTGCAAGGCTTTGGCTATGTTTATGTTTGCTGTGAAGTTCCCTTTGCTTCCGCAGCAGTTTTCTAACTCGGTTGTTGTACCACAGTGGCTCTTTCCCATCTCTTACGATCTTGCTTGGCACATACTCATCTAACACATATTGTACCATGGTTTTGAACTTTGTCCACTGATCCTCAACACTATCTGCACTTGAGACAAAACTTTTGTGTTGAGCCGTCAGGTACTCTGTAATCTGCTTTTTGTCACTTTTGCTAAACAGAAAAATCTTCCTACCTTTTTTAATATTTCTATTTACGGCTGAAATCATCGATGCAGTAACCGCTTTATGATCGCTGATTCCTGTTCTGCATTAACTGACTCAAATAGTTCGGGTCTGTTTGTCACCAGAAGGTCTAATATGTTATCGCCACGAGTCGGTTTTCTGTTTAACTGCTCAAGGTAGTTTTCAGATAAAGCACTTAAAAATATTTCACTGGATTCTTTGTCCCTGCCACCCGTTATGAACGTTTGAGTCTCCCAGTCTATATCCGGCAAATTAAAATCTCCACCCAGAACTATAACATGGTGGGGAAATCTACTCGAAATATTTTCCAAATTATTCTTCAGGTGCTGAGCCACAACAGCTGCTGAGCCCGGGGGCCTATAGAGACATCCAATTACCATGTCTGAGCCTGCTTTAACCGTGACCTTCACCCAAATCATTTCACAATTCGAATCTCCGTCAATTTCCTTCGATACTATTGCACTTCTTATCGCTATAAACACGCCTCCCCCTTCACTGTCCAGCCTATTTCTGCGGTATACATTCCAATCCGAGTTTAGGATTTCATTACTGTTTATGTCTGGTTTCAGCCAACTTTCTGTTCCTAGTACTATATGGGCGTTGTGACCGTTTATTAATGAGAGCAGTTCTGGGACCTTTCTATAGACGCTCCTGCAGTTTACTATTAGCACATTAATATTGTTATTCCTTGTTGCATTTTGCCTACTCCTGCCTTTCCGCGTCTCAGGAGGCGTCTTGTCGGGCCTAGGGAGGGAATTCTCTAACCTAAAAAAACCCCATGTGCACTCCACACGTACTCCGCTACCCTCGTAGCCGCTTCCAGCGTGTAGTGCACGCCTGACCTATTCAGGGGGACCCTACATTTCTCCACCCGATAGTGGAGGTCGAGAAATTTGCACCCCAGCTCTCCGCAAAATCGTCTGAGCCTCTGGTTTAAGCCTTCCACTCGGCTCCAAACCAGAGGACCGGGATCGGTTCTGGGAACGATACTACAAATAGTTAGCTCTGATTCCACCCCGCGAGCGAGGCTTTCCGCCTTCACCAACTCCGCCAACCGCCTGTACGAACTGAGGATGACCTCTGAACCCAGACGGCAGGAGTCATTGGTGCCGACATGAGCAACAATTTGCAGTCGGGTGCACCCAGTGCTCTCTATCGCCGCCGGTAGGGCCTCCTCCACATCTCAGATGAGACCCCCCGGCAAGCAGACAGAGTGAACCCTGGCCTTCTTCCCCAACCTTTCCGCTATTTCCCTAAGGGGCTCCATCACCTGCCTAACGTTGGAGCTCCCAATAACTAATAAACCCTTCCCCCCTGTGCCTGCTCGGACCTTGCTGAAGGAGCGGCCACGTGTCCACTCACAGGCAGAGCGGGCGATGCCACACGGCCAGCCTCCACATTGACCCTCCGCCTCGTGCGCTGCGAACGCCGCTGAACCCGCCACTCCCCTTGGGAAGAGGGTGGCCCAACCACGCCCGGTACCCGCGAAGATGTCTCGACAGCAGGGACAGTGGGTGAAGCATGTAACACCTGGGGTGTGCCATGTGACGCACCAGACTCCCCACTGCCGCTACACTCCGAGGCAGCAGCCTGAAGACGGCTGACCGCGGCCATCCTTTCTTCATTACCCATGTTTAAGATGCATAGGCCAGTAATGGTTTGTAATAACTTCTGTGTATCACGTCTCTGCGTATTTGTGGGATGTCTTCAGGCTCCTTACACTTCACAGAAATACTTTTGCCAGTCTACCACATTCACTTATCTCTTTCTTATTTCTTCCCTTTTCCCGTGTCGCATTTCCCAAGTACTTGACAATTTCTACCTTCTTCAGTCGTTCACCTTGAATCCTTATGCTGGTAGACAGTCTACCTTCCTTTCTAGTCGTAACCAGGATCTCATATTTGCTTACATTAAATTCCATTCCATACTAACAATTTCGTTGCAAGCAGCTAGCTGTTCCCGAATCTCTTCTTGCTGTTTCCCCAGATCAGATTCAGAATCCCTTAACTTGAAGTGACTGAGATTCATAGATAATGAAAGGTAAACAAAATAATCAGTGCCACTTAGGAGAATGCACCAAATATGTTGTTGGTTAGGAACAAGCTCACTTTGCTGCAATTTTTTGTGGATAAGCATTCACTACATCTACACTCCTGGAAATTGAAATAAGAACACCGTGAATTCATTGTCCCAGGAAGGGGAAACTTTATTGACACATTCCTGGGGTCAGATACATCACATGATCACACTGACAGAACCACAGGCACATAGACACAGGCAACAGAGCATGCACAATGTCGGCACTAGTACAGTGTATATCCACCTTTCGCAGCAATGCAGGCTGCTATTCTCCCATGGAGACGATCGTAGAGATGCTGGATGTAGTCCTGTGGAACGGCTTGCCATGCCATTTCCACCTGGCGCCTCAGTTGGACCAGCGTTCGTGCCGGACGTGCAGACCGCATGAGACGACGCTTCATTCAGTCCCAAACATGCTCAATGGGGGACAGATCCGGAGATCTTGCTGGCCAGGGTAGTTGACTTACACCTTCTAGAGCACGTTGGGTGGCACGGGATACATGCGGATGTCCATTGTCCTGTTGGAACAGCAAGTTCCCTTGCCGGTCTAGGAATGGTAGAACCATGGGTTCGATGACGGTTCGGATGTACAGTGCACTATTCAGTGTCCCCTCGATGATCACCAGAGGTGTACTGCCAGTGTAGGAGATCGCTCCCCACACCATGATGCCGGGTGTTGGCCCTGTGTGCCTCGGTCGTATGCAGTCCTGATTGTGGCCCTCACCTGCACGGCGCCAAACACGCATACGACCATCATTGGCCCCAAGGCAGAAGCGACTCTCATCGCTGAAGACGACACGTCTCTATTCGTCCCTCCATTCACGCCTGTCGCGACACCTCTGGAGACGGGCTGCACGATGTTGGGGCGTGAGCGGAAGACGGCCTAACGGTGTGCGGGACCGTAGCCCAGCTTCATGGAGATGGTTGCGAATGGTCCTCGCCGATACCCCAGGAGCAACAGTGTCCCTAATTTGCTGGGAAGTGGCGGTGCGGTCCCCTACGGCACTGCGTAGGATCCTACGGTCTTGGCGTGCATCCGTGCGTTGCTGCGGTCCGGTCCCAGGTCGACGGACACGTGCAGCTTCCGCCGACCACTGCCGACAACATTGGTGTACTGTGGAGACCTCACGCCCCACGTGTTGAGCAATTCGGCGGTACGTCCACCTGGCCTCCCGCATGCCCACTATACGCCCTCGCTCAAAGTCCGTCAACTGCACATACGGTTCACTTCCACACTGTCGCGGCATGCTACCAGTGTTAAAGACTGCGATGGAGCTCCGTATGCCACGGCAAACTGGCTGACACTGACGGCGGCGGTGCACAAATGCTGCGCAGCTAGCGCCATTCGACGTCCAACACCGCGGTTCCTGGTGTGTCCGCTGTGCCGTGCGTGTGATCATTGCTTGTACAGCCCTCTCGCAGTGTCCGCAGCAAGTATGGTGGGTCTGACATACCGGTGTCAATGTGTTCTTTTTTCCATTTCCAGGAGTGTATTAATAAAACACAATATGAATTGAAAGTCACTAAAATTATGTATCACAAATTACAAGAATATAGTAAGGAAAGCTCTGGCAGAAGGAAATTAATGTAGCAGTAGAGGATACCACTCACTATATGGCTGAGGGGTTGAGTCATTGACAGACATACACAAAAAGAATGAAAACCTTGCTTGCTTTCAGAAGAAATCTTTGGACATAGGCACACAATCACGTGTCCAGCAGAAGGAAAAGTTTAAATGCTAATGTTATGGTCCGCATAAATGCTCACTAAAGTCAATTATTGGATTATACTACCAATCAATTGGTGATGTGTTCTGCTTTCTTGACAGACCTAACAGAGAAGTTAGGGCAACAGGTCCCCCCTGATTTTATTAGAGCTTGAGACAAAAATATTGAAGCAAACTACCATAGTACAACATACATGAAGGAAACAGATTCATTAAATTCATGTAACCTCACAAATATAGCAAACTGTGACACTAGGACAACAGAGTGATTCTCCAGTAGAATAGATATGAAGAAGTTATGTTAACAATAGAATACCGATTTTCATTAATCTCACCACTATTGTTCTTGTTAAAATACTTGAGCTTTGCTGTACTAAAGACAATGAAAGTGTTTGAGCAGATGTGGATTCTGAGTGCAGCCAACATCAGCCTGCATGAAAATAACTTGGCAGAAGAGATGTAGTACACCATTTATCAGCTAAAAGGTCATAGCACAAATGAGGTGACTTCTCTAGAACCATATTAAGACATTCCAACTGCTGCTTGTCTTATCAAAGAAATAACAAGGTTATTAACACACGGCTGTAGCGAATGTAACACAAGATTGATGCTGCAACCTAGTGTGACTAGGCTAAGGCAATATAGATGTGAATTTGTCTGTATATATAAAAAACAAAGCTACATATATTTAAGAAAAAGTACCATCAACAAAGAAAAGGATGACCCCTTTCATTTGAGGAAAGAGACAAATAATTGCACAATAGAGTACTCACACAACATACGTAAAGGCATACTGGAATCTAATCAATAAATTCCATAAAACCACCACCAGCAAGGTAGGCAGTGAACTAGTCAGTATTAGGCATAAAGGCCCACTAGTAAAAGATTTGAATCCACTATATGTTCAGTAAGAACCTTAGCTCTCCTTTCGACCCACTAACCACCGTTATAGATTTCAGGCTGAGTCACCAAATTATATCACACATTATGCAGTGCTCAGATTTGTGGTGGTGAATCTACAGGAAATATTTAACACTATATAAAAAGCTAAAGACCTAACATGTATCTGGATGGGAGGTATCTCTACCATGATGGCAAATAAATGTGGAGACAGATATCAAAGAGTCTTAACACTTTGGAGACCAAACTCAAGTATAGCTCAACTTGGTGCTAAAAAGAATGCACTCAAGTCTAGGTCAGGCTGTGATTTTTGTGATGCCCAAGCCACCTATCACTTGACAACTGGACTCATTTCATATCAACAGTGTGTGGATGTCTCACTACCTGTCTCTTGGCTGGTGCTGCTTCATATTGCCAATTTCAAGAATTATTTCAAAAGAAATAAGTAAACATAACAGCTGCATCGCAAATGGGTGGGCTAATATGATCTTGTTGACATAATTTTGTGCATGTACTGTTAGGTTTCACAGTTTGCTCTAATTTGGTACATATGTCATGTTCGTTGAGAGAGAAGAAATTTTGGAAGTTCAGAGGAAGAAATTGTTCAATAACTCATCTTGCACTTTCTCCTTGGGACAATAATTGCACTGTTTGTCATCATTATTTTAAACTTCGTAATCTGTCAAAGAATGAAATTAAATGTGAAAAATAAGTCTTAAGCTTGGTCCTTTTCTAGTGCATATTACTCTCTAATAAACCTCAATTAGATGTGTTGTGGTCTTCAGTCCTGAGACTTGTTTGATGCAGATCTCCATGCTACTCATCATGTGCAAGCTTCTTCATGTCCCAGTACTTACTGCAACCTACATCCTTCTGAATCTGCTTAGTGTATTCATCTCTTGGTCTCCCTCTATGATTTTTACCCTCCATGCTGCCCTCCAGTGCTAAATTTGTGATCCCTTGATGCTTCAGAACATGTCCTACCAACCGATCCCTTCATCTGGTCAAGTAGTGCCACAAACTTCTCTTCTCCCCAATCCTATTCAAAACTTCCTCATTAGTTATGTGATCTACCCATCTAATCTTCAGCATTCTTCTGTAACACCACATTTTGAAAGCTTCTATTCTCTTCTTGTCCAAACTAATTATCATCCATATTTCACTTCCATATATGGCTACACTCCATACAAATACTTTCAGAAACGACTCGATGTTAACAAATTTCTCTTCTTCAGAAACGCTTTCCTTGCCATTGCCAATCTACATTTTATATCCTCTCTACTTTGACCAAAAGCAGTTTTTTTGCTCCCCAAACAGCAAAACTCCTTTACTACTTTAAGTGTCTAATTTCCTAATCTAATTCCCTCAGCATCACCCGAGTTAACTCGACTACATTCCATTATCCTTGTTTTGCTTTTGTTGATGTTCATCTTATATCCTCCTTTCAAGACACTGTCCATTCCGTTCAACTGCTCTTCCAAGTCCTTTGTTGCCTCTGACAGAATTACAATGTCATCGGCAAACCTCAAAGTTTTTATTTCTTCCCCATGGATTTTAATACCTACTCTGAATTTTTCTTTTGTTTCCTTTACTGTTTGCTCAATATAAAGATTGAATAACATTCTGTAAAGAATTCGCGTTAGTATTTTACATATGTACCAGTAAAGCTTTAAATAATGGCTTAAATGGCCTGTTTCCTGGGCCTCATATTCTTCTAAGTGGCTGGTCTACAAATTGTTAAAAGTATATGTGATCCAGACAGTGCATGCAAAGTGAAACGAGAAAGTTTCAAATTATAGACTTATATGACTCATCCATACCCAATATTTGAAACTGTTATCCTATCTCAACTCACTACTCACTGCCTTCTTTTCAAGACCTGAAATAGTTGTCAAAACACAGATTTAGGAAAGATTTCAGCACAACATCATATCTTCTATGATGTGTACTGTCATTGCTGCACACTGCAGTAATATTTCTTGACTTGAGCAGAGCTTTTGACATGGTAAACTATGAGCTTCTGTTAAAGAAACTGAGGACAAACAACAATAAATCATTAGTGAAACTTCTAGTCATGGACCTCATGAATTGGAAGCAGAGTACCAAACATATACATCACATTGATAACAAAGTTGGCCACCAATGAAGCAGTGATTCAAAGGTTTTCTCGTGGTCCTTTTCTGTTCCTAGCAAATAGGAGGGTCGTCCACAAAGTAAATTACATTTCTATTTCTATTCATGGCAGCTTTATGTTCACAGTTCTGAGCATGTGCGGCAGTCACTCTGACTCGAGGAGAAGACATGTACACCATTTTCAGATCACTGCTGCCGACGTGTGCTTTGTAATGCTTATTTATAATGTTAGCTGTAATTGAAAATGCCGCTGCGTGTGAAATCAGATCTGTGATTCGTTTTCAAAGTGCAAAGAAAGTTAAACCAAAGGAAATTCATCAGCAAATTTGCGAGGTTTAAGGACAAAACGCTATGCGTGATTCAATGGTTAGAAGATTGGTCAGACTGCTCAATGAAGGGCGTGATCAAGTGCACAATGAAGAACAAAGTAGACACTTGTCTGTGGTTACTGGTGAACTGGTTCACACAATTGAAGATAATCTTAAGCACAACTGTAAGTTTACACTTAGTGCCCTTGCTATGGAACTTCCACAAATCTCACGATAGTCAACTGTCTGACCCAGTCCTTGGAAACTGATAGCCAGAGACTTTGAAAAATAGCTAAAAAAATGCCTGTACTTATTCAACAAATTTTAAACAAGCAAAGGGGATGTTGCATCCTGTGAAGGACTGCCTTGGTCTCAGGATTCCTGGTATTTACAAAATTCCTTGTGAATGTGGAAGTAGTTACATGGGTCAGTCAGTCCGGACCATTTCCGATCGCTGTACAGAACATCAACGTCACATTAAAAATTGGGAGCTGGAAAAATCGGCAATTGTGGAGCATAGCCTCACTAGGAAACATAAAATTTTCTTCAATGAAACTAAAGTTCTGTCTCAGGCCTCCACATACTGGGACTTAGTAATTAAAGAGGCCATAGAAATTAGAATGTGCGATAACAATTTTAATCGTGACAATGGTTACAATCTTAGTGTTGCATGGAAGTGAGTGCTCGATATGGAGAAGCGTCAGAGAGATTCGCCGCGGGTCTTAGATACTCCGGGAGCAATGGCGCCACCAGTGAAGGTGTAGACAACATCTGCGACACCGTGACGTATTCGCCGTCCAATCAGGAGCCGTCCAATCACAAGCCGTCCTGGGGCTACATAAGGTCCACCACAGCTGGTGTTTAGCCAGTCAGTTTCCTGACGATGACGATGGTGGTGAATATCATCGAAAGCTCGAGGTTTTACCAAGATTTGACATGGCAAGAAGTCCGAGAATATTTTATTCAACAGTGCCGTCACGAAAGACTTCGTTCTCAAGCAAATATTAGCAAGCCACTGATGTGTTGTGAACATTTTGTGCTGTGTATTCAAGCCAGACATAAGATAGTGCAAATTTAAAAACAGGTACGATGATTTAAATTAGGGTTTATGGTAATTGGTAAACTAATGATCTATGTAATACTAAAACATGTAAAGGCTGTACTGAAGTTTGATCAGAGTTATTGATTGTTGCAATTACTAGTTGTAATACTAGATTCACATTTGACATTTCATTGCAAATAAGAAAGTTGTTTTCTGACTTCTGAGCCTTTGTATATGACACAAGTAGCCACAGCTTTTTAGAGACATTCTTGTTGGAGCATTTCCACAGTTTTGTAATTTGTAGGTTAGGTCTGTGGTTACACAGTTTCAAGTTCTGAGATTAAGTTGTATCCTAGTGTTGTAAAGGACACTACAAGGATGCAAAACTACTTATATAAAATGATGAGAAGAATTTACAATCAATTGAGGAAATAATCAGTTGACAAAATTTGTGTACCTTCAAAAGTCAATTTTCCCCTCAGTTGTGTAAGTTTAACAAGTGCTGACGTTGGTGCACATGCAATAGATTTTATGGTAACATTGGGCCTGTGGTGAACATTTTCTGGGGGTTGAGAATGAATTATGAATAGTATTGAACTAATTTTAGAGCATGTGGTGTGTAGTACTTTACATGTTGAAATGACACTTGATTTTTGCAACATGAAGACAAACAACTTTTATTGCCTCTTTCTGAATTTACGATGTTGTTACTCAAACAGGTCAAGTTTACAGCTAAAAATGGCAGAGTAGCACTTATTTGAGAGAATCTACACAATACGATTTGAAGTTTTACAGTATTTTAGTTTAGTCTTTTATTTATTTATTTATTTTTCACAAGTATTGATGAATTATTGAGAGAAAGTCACTTTCAGTTTTTGCTTTTTTTTTTCTCCATCCATGGAAAATATGCATTGTAATGATGTTTGAATGTCTATATTGATTAAATATATTCAGATTCACACAGATAAAATAAACACTGATACCTACAGACGATATTTCATATCTCATATTACAAATTTGTACGACTTATAGATCTATTCTAGTCCAAATGTTATTAATGTTGCTTAACCTTCAAGCTAAATTTGATACTTTCAACTCATTTTCATGATAGGCCGATGGATCTCTTGATGATAAAGAAGAACACTGAGACAGGAATGATCCATACCACAACAGAATTCCAAAGATGTGTATTGTTGATGTTCCAGAATTCCACAATGTACAACAAGACTAGCCACTTTGTCCACAAAATGGCACGTCAGATGCAACAGGAGGGTGTGCAGCATATACAGGTATGTTAACAGATTTCTTCCATTGCTTCTTGGTAGAATAACTTCATAATCATACATGAAAAGCACAATATTGTGTATGTTCCACAGTATTAATTTATTTTGTTAACAAGTTTTCAGTTTACGAGGCCATCAACAGACTTTTTTAACTGACTATTGTCATCCATATTAGTGAAAAAAATTGAAAAATGTTACACATCAACAGTGAGGTGCAAACACAGAGTGAAAATCACATTTGACTGTGCAGAGTAATGCAATTAAAAATCTTGACAGTTAAATGATAAATATACATAAAGGTATCAAACCAAAAAAGGATTAATATTAAACTAAAAAATGAGTACTCAGTTACCAATTGAAATTAAATTAACAATACCAATAAACTATAATTATTGCATGACAAGTACTGAAGAGTAACATAAAGAGGTATTACATGTGTAAGAAATTACAAAAACCGAGTGAAAGATAGGCTTTGCAGTTGTAACAACAGAGTACATGGAGTACACAGGCAATCACAGTAAAATAAATTCAGAAAAAACAGAGGGACATAATGCCACTCAGTTTGGGAAGTACTAGAAAACTTGCAGTTTAAGTGAATTTTAAAAAGAGGGGAAGTATTAGTCATTTAATATCAAATCAGAACTGTGGGCTAGATGTCTTTTGATTTCTCAGGCTTCTAATAGAGTAAATTTTCAACCTTCATTTCACAAGTGGACGACTTGTGACTACCTGGTAGCTGTGGCCCTCACTCAGTGCATGTCCAGCAAATATGGAGTCATGGTTATGCAATTTAAGGCCACATTGACTGTTAATTGGCCATGATTGTTTCAAAAATATGAAAATGTTTTTCAGAGACTGCCACCAGTCACAAATGTTTATTTATTTGCTTAAGTTATTTAATAAAGCAACATGTTTTGGGGCACAACCTCATGTTCAGGCTGCAGTGGCAATACGAAAACGTTTCACAAAAGTATGCATAGATATTAAAAGTTGTTCTTTACAGACTTGGACATGACCATCTTTGTTCAGTCGGTCCTTTGGGTGTGATTAGTTACATACAGTACTATGGACCCTTGGATCTTGTTAACCACTGTTTATAATCTGACAAAGGACACCAAAAACAGGTCATTACAATTACTCTACTATGCAGTGATACAAGATGCAATCAGACAATGCATATTTTGATTTAACTGTCATTGTGTTGAACCTTGCAATGTCTTTTGCACATTTTGCTGACAAAATTCTGATGTTGCTCAACAAAATATATGACAATGAGAGAGAATTTGACAATTTGATGTTAATGGCAGTATAAAAATTATGTAATGAATTACAAAGATATTATTACTATTGAAACACATAATCATCATAGTTATTACATACTTTCTATTGAAGTTGGTGAAGAAAGTGAGTTTTTGAAATCTGTTATTTCATTTAAGACGCGGTTTTTCACATTTGGCTTTGCATGAGTATTTATATTTCCTCCAAGATGTCCCCATTTGCCAGCTCATCTCATAAGTTTTCAGTGCTTTAAGGTAGTTATCTATTGCAACATTGTGTCCTGTTTCATCTGTATGCATAGGTATAGCTAATTTGTTTGTTTCATGGTGTCTGAAACTGCGAATATGTTCTTCAGTTGAAACTTCCAGGCTGAAAGCCCATGGTTGATGTATAAAATTTCCACCTAAAGTTTCATTTCCATGTGCACAAGGCATCTTCTGAGGTTGTCTGGCTACTCCCACTGAGGCTCCAGCCCATTTATAGAGCACATAGAGGACACCATCATTCATCACATGATGCCGACAGTACGCCTATCTATGGAATGTGTCATCATTCCTGATTAAGAGTAATCGATAGTCATTCAGCTGGCACAACGTTGACATCCATATTTTGTCCAACCTTAAAACTTCCCCTTTTCTATTAAAATTATTATAGAGTTTGTGAAACTCTATTGCTTCTCTATACATGCAAGCATGATGATGCGATGTTCATGCTAGAACACTTGTCTCATTAAATTTTATTTCACGGTTCCCATCTCGTAAAACATGCTCAGCTACAGCCAATTTTTCGATGTGTCCTAAGAGACAGTTTCTTTTATGTTTGGCTAAGCGGGTGTTTACACTTCCTTTCCGTTGTTCCAATATATACTTGTCCACAACTGCATCGAATTTTGTATACCCCAGGTGTTGCTAGGGGGTATCTGGCATCTTTTACAGTTCTTAAATATTCCTTAATCTTCTTGGTGGGTCTGAAGATTGTTTCGATCCCATACCTGGCCAGAACTTTCTCGATACGGTCCGTGACTTTATTAATGAATGTTAGGAAAACGTTTCCAGTAGGTGACCGTTGTTGCTGTTGACTTCTGGTTTCTTTTCTTCTTTGATGGAGGGCTTGATCAATTTCCTTGCTGGTATATCCATTTTTCATGAAGACTGACCGTAAGCAATTTAATTTATCTTGCAAGTAACCTGGGTTTCAGATTTTGTTGGCTCTGTTCTCCAAGGTTTCATGACACCTCTTTTTTGCCTAGGATGATGATTTGATTCCTTGTGGAGGTACTGATCCATGTGAGTGTTCTTTCTATATACCTTGTGGCCCAGTGTCCCATTCACCCGTTTATTTACTGACACATAAGGGAAATTGAGTTGACCATTGCTCTCTTTCTCCATCGTAAACTGTATCTTTGGGTTAATACTGTTCAGATCCACCAAGAAGACATCCAGCTCTTCTTCATCATGAGTCCACACTACAAATGTGTCATCAACATAGCAGTACCATTTAGCTCGCTTTTTTATGGCAGTCTGCAGCCCTCATTGTTCGAAGATCTCCATAAGTAAATTGGCAACATCTGGGCTGAAAGGGTTTCCCATCCCCACCCCGTAGATCTGTTCATAAAACTCATTGTTGTACTGGAAATAAGTTGTCGGCAGGCAGTGTTTAAATAAAGCCACTATGTCAGTCAGAAAAATATCTGCTACAAATGATATAGCTTCCTTTACAGCCTCCATGGTAAACAATGACACTACATCGAAGCTCACAAGAATATCACTTGGGCTGACGTTAATCTCCCTCCATTTTTCAATAAAATGCACCGCGTTTTTAATGTAACTGTCCATTCTGCCAATGTATGCTTGCAGCTAGCAGGCGAGATATCTGGCCACCTCTTGTGTTGGAGATCCTATACCACTCACAGTTGGTCACATTGGGACCTGTGGTTTATGTACGTTGGGAAGTCCATATAGTCTGGGTGGATAAGCTTCCATTTTTCAGTGTTGTTTTATATCATCTGAAGAAAGAGAAGATTGTTTTACCAGTTGATTCGTATTTCTCAAAATTTTGGTTGTAGGATCCTTCTGGAACTATTTATACATAGTGGGATCTTCTCTTTCTTTGGCTGATACAAAACAACTCTGCAAAACGGAAGCTTATCCACCCAGGCTATATGGACTCCCATAGGTACATAAACCACAGGTCGTGATGAGACTGACTGTGAGTGCTATAGGATCTCCAACACAAGAGGTGGCCAGATATCTCACCTGCTTGCTGCAACCATACATTGACAGAATGAGCAGTTGCATTAAAAACTCAGCGTATTTTATTGAAAAACAGAGGGAGATTAATGTCAGCCCAAGTGATAATCTTGTGAACTTTGATGTAGTGTCATTGTTTGCCATTCTGGCTGTAAACAAAACTATTTCATATTTCAGATATTTTTCCGACTGGCATAGTGGCTTTAAACACTGCCTGCCAACAACTTATTTCCAGTACAACAACAAGTTTTATGAACCGATCGAGAGGGTGGCGATGGGAAGCCCTCTCATCCCAGCTGTTGCCAATTTATTTATGGAGATCTTCGAATAGTGAGCGCAGCAGACTGCCACAAAAAAGCCAGCTAAATGGGACCACTATTTTGATGACACATTTGTAGTGTGGACTCATGGTGAAGAAGAGCTGGATGTCTTCTTGGTGGATCTGAACAGTATTAACCCAAAGATACAGTTTACGATGGAGAAAGAGAGCAATGGTCAACTCAATTTCCCTTATGTGTCAGTAAGTAAACGGGCGAATGGGACACTGGGCCACAAGGTATATAGAAAGAACACTCACATGGATCGGTATCTCCACAAGGAATCAAACCATCATCCTAGGCAAAAAAGAGGTGTCATGAAACCTTGGAGAACAGAGCCAACAAAATCTGAAACCCAGGTTACTTGCAAGATGAATTAAATTGCTTACGGCCAGTCTTCATGAAAAATGGATATACCAGCAAGGAAATTGATCAAGCCCTCCATCAAAGAAGAAAAGAAACCAGAAGTCAACAGCAACAATGGTCACCTACTGGAAAGGTTTTCCTAACATTCATTAATAAAGTCACGGACCGCATAGAGAAAGTTCTGACCAGGTATGAGATCAAAACAATCTTCAGACCCACCAAGAAGATTAAGGAATATTTAAGAACTGTAAAAGATGCCAGATACCCCCTAGCAACACCTGGGGTATACAAAATTCGATGCAGTTGTGGACAAGTATATATTGGAACAACGGAAAGGAAGTGTAAACACCCGCTTAGCCAAACATAAAAGAAACTGTCTCTTAGGACACATTGAAAAATCGGCTGAGCATGTTTTTGAGGTGGGAAACATGAAATTAAATTTAATGAGACAAGAATGAACATCGCATTATCATGTGCGCATGTATGGAGAAGCAATAGCGATTTACATACACCACAATAATTTTCATGGAAAAGATGAAGTTTTAAGGTTGGACAAAACATGGATGTTGACATTGCGCCAGCTGAATGACAATCAATTACTCTTAATTGAGAATGACGACACATTCCAAAGATAGGCATACCATTGGTATCATGTGACGAATAGTGGTGCGCTCTACGCGCTCTATACAATTGGGTGTCTTCAGCAGTTATATTTCTAACTCTCAACTCATATTGGAGATGTTCCTTCCTGAGGTAGGGTAATCCAAATCACCCTCTTGAATCCGTCACCCTGTGGATCTGACACAATTTTCAAACACCAAGAGAAAAAATGATGACTTAAAACAAAATTTTCCTTAAGAAATTGCAAATTAATTTCCCAGTATACAAGCAATCAGAATGATGATCAAATTTACAATCTTCTCTTGCACCTGATTTATAGTAATGAACAGCAAGTTTCTCTAACAGAAGCAGTCTTTAAGACAAGAGAAATATCAATTTAAACAATTAACTTCACTTACACAAGCAAATCTGAAACAGAAAAAACAATAATTGAAATAGCTACTGTTTATCACAATAAATAGACTGAAGTCACCTTAACCCCCACAGTTCGAAACAAATATACCACTTCAGTCAGTGGCCTGTCTAAATAAACATTCATGTAACCCGAGACTAGCTTGGAGGTTCTAACAGATCAACTGCACGTACAACACTTGTTATACACACATAAATAAAAATCACTAAACAAATCATCAAAGTTACACTCATGACTCCAAATAGGTTACAGTAGTTGCAAAGAAACCTCATCTTTCAAACTCCACAGGTGAGGTTTACTCGGGGAATAAATACAATACGCACCATAACTTCTCTAGTATTCCATACACCATAGTTCAAAGCACTATTCCAGCTGTCACTGTACCCGGCGAGAGTGTCCCAGAAGGCAAATTGCTGGTGCACTATCTCTTCAAAACCAAGAAATCAGGTGCAGTGGATCCATCATGCATACGGCTCCAAATAAAGTAAGAGACTCCAATGGCCACCATGCTTACAGACTCACCCCTCAGTCTATACCTGCTGCTGCTGTGTATAAGCACCAGCTCGCCAACCATGGCACAGGTCCTGGCTTTTCCTCATTTGCAAACAGTGATAAACTGGGTGAATCAGTGTGGCACTCACATCTCCAACCATGCCACCAGGCAGTCAGTGTGTCCAAAGTCAGCACAACACTGCCATGGCTCACAAACAAAGTAAATATTCCTTCATATTAGGTTATAATTCTTTTTCTCTGCAGAATAGCCACAGCAGATGCCAAAACTGTGAAGAGCAACTTTAATAAATATGTGTACTTCTGTTAAACATTTTTGTATTGCCACTGTAGCCTGGAGATGAGGTTTGTGCCTCAAAACCTGTTGTTTTAGTAAATAATTTAAGTAAATTGACAAAAATTTGTGAATAGTAGCGGTCTCTAGAAAACTTTTTCAAAATTCTGCAACCTCCAGTTGCATTCATGTTCAGCCAACCTAGCTGCTTTGTCTGCCTGAATGACCAGTACACTTGTGACAATTAGGACAAGTAATTTTGTGTACCCAACTGTTAGCTGGAAATGGATCTTATCTTTACCATTGAAACTATACTGGGCTGAGATGTGCCTCACATAGTACAAAATCCTGTAGTTGCAGGATTTGAGTTTACAATTCCATACTTAGAACAGGTACCACAAAGTGTAGCTGAAACAATGCAATTGTGCAGCCCAGTGCATTTTTAATAATAAAGAAGAGACCCAATTACTATCCAACCATGGGTTATACAAAAAAATAAAGTTACATTTCCCAATTTTGACAAATGTTATATTGATCACTCAGGTAAAGACAGAACTAATCAATTGGCTGAACATGAATGCAGCTGGAGGTTGCAGAATTTTGACTGCAGATATGCTGAGCGTGTGCTGAATCTGGTACCGTGCGCTGCAGAATTTGAATCCCCGCCAGACGTCATGGATGTCAAAGACTCGTAGAGGTCTCTGTACCATCGCGCCATAAGCCGTGGCGGCGCACGCCCTATGGCCTGCACTTAAAGTGAGGGCACCCCAGCATAACACGTGGTTGCAGCGGCCAATAGCAGCATCTCCAATCAAGTACTTAAGCGCCTGCCTGTTGCTCAGCCTGCCAGTCTAACCTCACGTGCATCTCAGGACATTTCACCACGCATTGGACAGCGTATTGACTTTCATGTTGCTTTACGTGTGGACGTGGTTGTCTTGTTTGGTTCGTGACTCTGTTGTCTGTTCTTGTTGTGTCACAAGGTCCTTCGTTGGTTGTGTCCTTCTTCTCTCATTGTGTTGTTGTTTGCGGGTCGCTCTGCGGGTCCTGCCACGTTTCCATCACTACAACCCCGCGACCGTTCCGGCTGCCATTACAACACTGAGTGTAAGCCACAGCTACCAGCCATAGGCCCATGCCCTCTGCTTACCAAATGAAGCCCTGAAAATCAACAAATATCTGTCACACAGTCCTGCTATGATATTAAATGACCAAACACAGTTCAGTATTTACCCCTCTTTTAAACTTCACTTAATCCTGACAGTGTTCCAGTAAGTCTCATAGTGAATGTCATCCTGTTTCTCCATTTTTCCTGCATTTGTTTATTTTATTGTGATTGTTTATGTACTCCATTTAAGTTGTTAAGTAAGCTTTGGTTTTTGAGGCTTAATGTTAATGCTTTTTTTGGCTTGATCCCTTAATATTTATTTACTGTTTAAGTGTAAACTTGTTAATTGCATTACCACTGCACTTTTGTGGCTTCTATGCTGTGTTTGTGCATCACTCTAAACTAACATATTTTTCAATGTTGTATATGAATATTGTACACTCTTTGATGATGATGATGATGATGATGATGATGATGATGATGATGACAATAACAATCAGTTAAAGTGTGATTATAGACTTGTAAGCGAAATGCTGGCCAACAAAATAAATAAATACTAAAGAACATTCACAATATTGTGCTTTACATGTATAAATATACAGATATGGTGAAGAAGTGTGTTTATTTTTTCCTTTCAGTGTTTGTGTTTGACTATCATAACGTGTAATCAACCAGAGAAAAACATGAATTATTTATTTTACAATAACAGTAATTCAAGTTGAATTTGCATTGTTTACTACTCAGAGGAATTGAAGTTGAGACACAGTAAACCAAAGATTCAAGAACGATAACTGCAAAATGTGGCCTCACAAATGACTTCTATTCAAATTGCCCATCATTGAAGTATTGTCTCAGCTCAGCAACTGTATTTGTGATTTTGTGTCACAGTTCATAGTATTTGACAGGAAATCATTTAATGACACAGAATTCACACCGAGGTTCCCCAGGAAAGTGTTATAGTCCCACTTCTGTTCTTAAACCATAAGAACAATTTAGGAGACAATCTGAGCAGCTCTCCTTGGTTGTTTGTGACGGATGCTGTTTGTCTACTGTCTAATACAGTCATTAAAAGATTGTAAAAAATTGCAAAATGAATTAGACAAGTTATCTCCTTTTTTTGAAGAATAACAATCAACTGTAAAGAATAAGAAGTGTGAAGTCCTCCACAAGCACTACTGAAAAAATTCCATTAAATTTCTGTTACAAGATACGTCATACAAATTTGAAGTTGTTGATTCAATTAAGTTAAATTGTGATCATTACATAAACAATGTTGCTGTGAAAGTCAACCAGTGACAGTGTCGTTTTGCCAGAAAACTTAGAAGGTGCAACTAATTTACTAAAGAGACTTCCTGCACTATGCTTGTCCATCCTCTTCTGGAGTATTGTTTCACAATAGGGGATCCTTATCAGGTAGGATTGGTGGTGAAAAAATCAGATAAGGGTAGTCCATTTTGTTTTATTGTGAAATTAGAGAATGTAATGGGTATGATAAACAAGTTGTGGTGGCTATTTTCTTCTTCTGCTGATGCTGACTAGGTTTTACCCTCTTTGTCAGTCTCATTCTGTTGATGTACTAGAGCACCTGTCTTTCTGTCTTTTGAATGGTTGTCCAGACAGTCATTTCCATTGTAATCATTCACATTTAGAAATTTTAATGAGTTTTGCAGCATCCATACTCTCCATATGGGCCTTTCACTATATTAGATAATTACTGGAAAATTACCATGCTTGGTACCACAAAAAAGACTCTTAACATCACTAATTATAAACAGAACATAGAATAATATACAAATAGCAGGAGGACAGCAAGAATTCAGGCAAAACAGGAACACAATAGATGCTATTTTTGCTCAAAGACAGATAGTGGAGAAATCCATAGAGTTTGATAATCCAGCCTAGCTGTGTTTCATTGACTTTTCAAAAGCTCTTGATGGGATTAGAAAAAGGACATAGTGCAACCTTTAAGTGAGAAGTGTGTCAGTGGGTTTAGTGAACATCACAGATATTCATTCCAACAGGTAAGAAAACAAGAATTAAAACAAATGAAGGATTGACATGTGAAATTATAACAGCAAATGGAATTGGACAAGGAGACTCATTAAGCCCACAACTGTTCAATATTGTAATAGACCTCATTATTGATGCTGTAAGAAAGAAACCAGGATATAAAATACAAATAAATTGTTGACTATTGTGTATTACACTGATGATGCTGTACTGGTAGCAAATAATGATGACTATCTACTGAATGTACTTTGCCAATTCAATAAAACTAATAAGCAACATAACATGAAAATGTCACCTAAAAATCAAAGAATATGGTAACATCAAAAACACCTGTAAGGTGTAAATTAGAAGTTGATCATGCATCAATTGAACAAGGGATGAGCTTTAATTTTATAAGGAGTGTTATCACCAGCTCAAAAATACTGTATGGAGAAACAAATTTGTGACAGCAGAGAGGAAGAGAAAAATATAATTAATGGCAGTGCAAATGAAATTATTGCACTAAGACAGAGCCAAGGAGTAACCATATGGGACAAGAGAACAAATGTTTCAGTAAGGCAACAGTGTGGGATGACAATCAATAAACCAAAAGTAGTTTTGCTGTGGCAGTATGTTTTCATAAAGTGCAACTACCAGCTTTCTTCTCCAAATCGTGAAAAATGTTGTTGACTCCCACAGATCTACGAAGAAACAACTGTCATGATAAAATAAGAGAGATCAGAACTTGCATGCAAAGAGTTAGGTATTCATTTTCCCCATATGCTATTTGAGAGTGAAACCATAGAGAATTAATCTGAAAGTGGTTCTATGTACTCCTTGTCAAGCACTTAAATGTTAGTTAAAGAGTAATGGTGCAAGTGCAGTGGAGGAACTTGTAATTTATTACTAATTTTGAGTGACATACTGTGTGACTTCTCTTTGCCAATACTTCCAATTTAATGATCTGAAAACATTATTTAGGTCTGTTGGGAATAAAACAATGGAAACTCCAGGTTGGAATATGAACAATATAGGAAAAAAATAGATTGCTGCTTACCGTAAAGATGACATATTAAGTTTCAGACACGCAAAATTGAGACACTTACATATAAGCTCTCGGTACAGCCTTTGTCAGAAAAATAAAGAGGTACACACACTATTCATTTACACAAGCAAGCATGATTCATGCACACAGGACCACCAACTCCAGGAGCACAGCCCAGAATGACATTTTGGTCTGAGCTGCTGAAGTTAGCAGTCGTCTATGCACGAGGTGCACTTGTTTGTGTGAATGAATGGTGCGTATTTCTCTTTATTTTTCCAGTGAAGGCTGTGGCTGAAAGCTTATGTGTAAGTGTGTCTCAATTGTTCCCGTCTGCAGCTTAACACTTTCATTGGCCATGGAGAATATACTTCCCACTAAGGGTGTTTCTTTACAGCGTTTAAGGAAATATGTTTCACCACTTCTGTATGCTCCTAGCGTTTAGTGGCAGTCCACTGCACCAGCTGTAGTTTCTGTTTGTTGTAAAATATAGCTTTCAGGACTATGGGGAGTATGTATTCCACCAAGCAGCGGTGTTGTAATGGTGCTTGGGAAGTATGGTTTCCAACAAAGTAGTTTCTGGAAGGGGCTTGGGAAGTATACATACCACAAAATTAATCTGTCATTTTTGGTCCTCGGGAAGCATATTTACCACCAACTTAGGGGTATCCTAAAGCTGTGAGGAATACGTCTTACCACCACTGTGCCTGACATCTTGTGGTAGTACACTGCACCAGGTGTATGAAAACTTGCACAACAATCAGTTTATGTTTGTTGTGGGATCAGCTGTTGTTGAAAGTCATTGCTTTGCTTCTGCAGTGTACATTATTGTGACCTGTATCAGCTCATACTTTATTGTTTTTACTGTGTGGTAAGTAAACTTTAATATCAGTAACAAAACAGTTAACACTATTCATTGTCTTTTTACGTATAATGGCAACACACAACAGTCCACAAAAGGGAAGCAGAAAATACACTCCTGGAAATGGAAAAAAGAACACATTGACACCGGTGTGTCAGACCCACCATACTTGCTCCGGACACTGCGAGAGGGCTGTACAAGCAATGATCACACGCACGGCACAGCGGACACACCAGGAACCGCGGAGTTGGCCGTCCAATGGCGCTAGCTGCGTAGCATTTGTGCACCGCCGCCGTCAGTGTCAGCCAGCTTGCTGTGGCATACGGAGCTCCATCGCAGTCTTTAACACTGGTAGCATGCCGCGACAGCGTGGACGTGAACCGTATGTGCAGCTGACGGACTTTGAGCGAGGGCGTATAGTGGGCATGCGGGAGGCCGGGTGGACGTACCGCCGAATTGCTCAACACGTGGGGCGTGAGGTCTCCACAGTACATCGATGTTGTCGCCAGTGGTCGGCGGAAGGTGCACGTGCCCGTCGACCTGGGACCGGACCGCAGCGACCCACGGATGCACGCCAAGACCGTAGGATCCTACGCAGTGCCGTAGGGCGACCGCATCGCCACTTCCCAGCAAATTAGGGACACTGTTGCTCCTGGGGTATCGGCGAGGACCATTCGCAACCGTCTCCATGAAGCTGGGCTACGTTCCCGCACACCGTTAGGCCGTCTTCCGCTCACGCCCCAACATCGTGCAGCCCGCCTCCAGTGGTGTCGCGACAGACGTGAATGGAGGGACGAATGGAGATGTGTCGTCTTCAGCGATGAGAGTCGCTTCTGCCTTGGTGCCAATGATGGTCGTATGCGTGTTTGGCGCCATGCAGGTGAGCGCCACAATCAGGACTGCATACGACCGAGGCACACAGGGCCAACACCCGGCATCATGGTGTGGGGAGAGATCTCCTACACTGGCCGTACACCTCTGGTGATCGTCGAGGGGACACTGAATAGTGCACTGTACATCCAAACCATCATCAAACCCATCGTTCTACCATTCCTAGACCGGCAAAGGAACTTGCTGTTCCAACAGGACAATGCAAATCCGCATGTATCCCGTGCCACCCAACGTGCTCTAGAAGGTGTAAGTCAACTACCCTGGCCAGCAAGATCTCCGGATGTGTCCCCCATTGAGCATGTTTGGGACTGGATAAGCGTCATCTCATGCGGTCTGCACGTCCAGCACGAATGCTGGTCCAACTGAGGCGCCAGGTGGAAATGGCATGGCAAGCCGTTCCACAGGACTACATCCAGCATCTCTACGATCGTCTCCATGGGAGAATAGCAGCCTGCATTGCTGCGAAAGGTGGATATACACTGTACTAGTGCCGACATTGTGCATGCTCTGTTGCCTGTGTCTATGTGCCTGTGGTTCTGTCAGTGTGATCATGTGATGTATCTGACCCCAGGAATGTGTCAATAAAGTTTCCCCTTCCTGGGACAATGAATTCACGGTGTTCTTATTTCAATTTCCAGGAGTGTAGTATACAACTCTATTTTTAATACCTCACAATGTTGCTATGGTGATACATATACCACCATAGTTTTTGCTCCTAAATCACAAAAATAAAATTATCAAAAAATATAGTCAGTTGATCACAATGAAAATAGGAGAGCAAAAAAATTATCTTCACTGAGTTGCTACAAAAAATGTACCCATGAAAGGGTTAACCTATCATGTTAACGCCAAGTAGCAATCTATCTATTCCTACATTGTTGATATTCTGCTGGGAATCATTTTGGCAATATGTAATCTCCTGTCTCCTTGTCTGACTTGCCTTTAAATTTTGTATTTCTCACTATCCTGATTAATTCTAGTGAAAGCCATTACATTGACATATTTTCCCCCTTCTCCTAATATAGGTTGAAAACTGCTTGTTTCTAAATGTCTACTGGTAAAGGCATTAAAGCTCAAGTCAAAAACTTGCAGAAAACATTTGAATATGAGACAATGCAACATTCTGATTCATTGCTCTGTTCTGTATTTTTGTTCACAACTTGCAAGTGTTATACTTACTTCTAAAGCCAACTTGTTCCTCTGATTGATTAAAGTTCAGTTTTTTTTCCCTACACATTTGGGAATAATCCTAGTGGATATGATATACAAGAACTTCATGGAGAGGTGATGGAAATTTATATAGTTCCTTTTCTTTCTTGTCATGCTTCTCTTTGTTCTTGCAGAGTAGTTTTACAGTTCAAATAACTTAAGGGTTTGTTGCCGGGTGATGTCATCGACCACTGCCAATATTTCGACAGGAGCACATCCTGCCATTCTCAAGGCACAAATGCAAGGAGGAAGCAATGAGCAAGGAAATTTAATACCTCAGTTCACAGAGGAGAAACGAGGAAGACACCACACACAGAACAAGTAACTGTAGAGTCAACACACAACCAAAGACAACCAACATCAGAAATATCGATAGTGACTATTAATCAACAGGTGAGGTAGCACTAATTCTGTCCCTCTGTTTTTTGATGAGACAGAGCCAGATTCTAAGCAGCATTTAAACAAAATCCACCACCTCTGTTTATAAGGTTGCTTGATAGTGTGATTTCAACAGCTTCCTTAATAACACTATCCCAATAGCTGGACGTGTAAGCCAGAATCTCCATGTTGTTGTATTCCATAGGATGATCGGTGTCAAGGAGGCAATGTTCTGCAGTAGCGGATTTCCTTGGCTGTTGTAAGCATGTGTGACACTTATGTTCAATACACCAGTCTTCCACAATCATGATTGACCAATATATGACATGCCACAACTGCAAGGAATATGATAGACACCAGCCTTACACAAGCCAAAATCAGCTTTTACGGATGCCAACAGGGCCTTAATCTTAGAAGGTGGTCGAAAAACACATTTCACACCATATTTCTGCAAACTGTGGCCAATCCTGTTGGAAATGCTTCCTGTGTAAGGCAAAAAGGCTGTAGACTTAGGTGCCACTTTGTTGCTATCATCACTCATCCATTTCACAGAAGGCTGATAGCTCAACGCACATTTGATCTGCCTCTCACTATAACCATTCTGACGAAAGGTGACTTCGAGATGTGATAGCACAGCTGCCAAACTTTCTAGGTCTGAGATAACGTGGACCCTGTGAACCAAGGTACGAAGTACTCCTTCATGCTGAGCTGGATGGTGACAACTATCTGCTCGCAGATACAAGTCAGTGTGAGCAGGCTTCCTATAAACATAATGTCCCAACATACCATCAGTCTTCCTTCTGACCAACACATCAAGGAAGGGAAGGCATCCATTATTTTCCACCTCCATAGTGAACTGAATATTTGGGTGGATTGAATTCAGGTGTTCCAAAAACCGGTTTAAATTATCACTACCATGAGGCCAAACAACAAAAGTATTGTCTACATATCCGAAAAAAACATGTAGGTTTCAAGGTCGCTAATTCCAATGTACATTCCTCAAAGTCCTCCATAAACAAATGGGCCACAATAGGTGACAACGGGCTTCCCATTGCAACTCCATTAGTCTGTTCGTAGTACTGACCATTCAATAAAAAGTAAGTGGAAGTCAGCACATGCCAAAACAAATTTGTTAACTTGACACCAAACTTAACCTCAATTAGCTGCAATGAATCAGAAAGAGGAACACGAGTGAAAAGAGAAACCACATCAAAACTGACTAAAATATCAGAGTCATTCAAATGCAGTCCCTGAAATCGACGTAAGAAATCTACAGAGTTCTTAATGTGGTGTTCACACCAACCTACTAGTGGGCTCAACAAACTAGCAAGATGTTTAGCTACACAATATGTCTGAACACCAATATTAGAAACAATAGGCCTCAACAGGACAGCCTCCTTATGGAGCTTAGGGAGGCCATATAAGCTAGGTGGTGCAGCACAGTAAGAATTAAGACTCTTGATAGTCTCCTGTGACAAAGAACTTTTCTTCAGAAGGTTATTAGTCTTCCTCTAAATATTCTTAGTAGGGTCAGCACCGATTTTACGATACACCGAATCAGAAAGTAGACACTGCGTCTTTTGAATGTAATCGTGCTTGTTCAACAAAACCGTGGCATTTCCGTTGTCTGCAGGTAAAATAACAATATCAGGATCCATTCTGAGTGAACATAAAGCAGCCGCCTCAGCTGCTGTAATGTTACACTTGGGTGGACGGGCCCCAGTCAACACATGACAAGCTTCCCTCCTAACCTCTTCTGCAGCCTCGAAAGGTAGTTTATAAACAGCCTGTTCAATAGAACTAATAAAATCAATGACTGGCAAACTCTTAGGTGTCGGTACGAAATTCAAACCTTTCCCCACGACGGACAAAGCTCCGTCGTAAAACGTTTTCTCTGTGAGATTGATCACAGAATGTTGAGAATTAAACACTGAGCCAAGGAAACGTTCAAAGTTTGCTGAATGATGATCAGTTACAGATTGAAATACCTAGTCAGACTGCAACCAAGAGGCACTGTCCACCCAATCCCAAAAAATTCAGAAACATTAGATGCCATCGTTAATTGAAGCTGAAATAATTCCTTAGAAACAAAATCTAATTGACGGCGAGTATAGTGGATCCTTTCACGAACAAGAGCTAAACCAGCACGTTGCTTGATGCGATGGGTGACAGGAGAATTAATATGATGCACAACCTTAGCAAACATTGGAACCACACTATGATTTCGACACTTCAATAAAACCGAGGTATTAAATTCCCTTGCACATTGCTTCCTCCTTGCATTTGTGCCTTGAGAATGGCAGGGTGTGCTCCTGTCGAAATGTCGGCAGTGGTCGACGAAGTCACCATGCAGCAATGCCAAGGGCAGGGTGCGAATCAGTCATCTTCCAGGAACACAGCTCCTTGACACCTGTATTGTGGGACAGAGACCAAATGACGACCACATCATTATGCTCTGGGGTGAGGATCTGAGCATCTGTGGGTCCAGTGGAGCTCGTACAAAGCATCATAACAGCCTGGGTTGCATGCCATGTGCCTCCCTTCATGACAATCATGTTTCCTGATGACAGTGGCATTTTTCACCAAGATAATGCGCCATGTCACAAGGCCACAACTGTGATGGAATGGTTCAGGGAACACAGTGGTGAGTTCCAAATGATGTGCTCCCCCCTCAATTTGTCAGATCTGAACCAAGTTGAACACATCTGAGACGTGATTGAATGTGGCGTCAGAGCTCATTGCCCCTCTCTGTGGAATTTATGGGAATTAGGTTGTGTGTGTGTATGTGTGTGTGTTTGTGTGTGTGTGTGTGAGTGTGTGTGTGTGTGTGTGTGTGTGTCACACACACGTGAGGATGTGGTGCCAACTCCCTCCAGCGACCTACCAAGACCACACCGTCAGTGTTATCTCTGCCAAAGGTGGACATACTAGCTATTAGGTGGATGGTCATAAAGTTCTAGCTGATCAGTGTACTTGCCTAATGAGAAACTAGGATATTAATCAGTTACAGTTGAATAACAAGTTTGTCTATTTCGTAAAGGATAATGTATTCCGGCAGCTCCGTACTTTCTCCCGCCCCCCCACCAATGTGCCTTGTAAAAAAAGAGTACAAATAAAGGCTTAAGAGTGAGTAGAATGGCAATTGGTAATGTGAGAGCAACAGACAACTCTATAAACCAACTTGGTCATGATGCTGAGGCATTATTTACCAGGAATTAAACGGGACTGTTGGTATATTACAGACAAATCAGCTAGAACTAGTGTAGATTTGGGGTTAAATACTTCACCTTCTGTTATCACAAGACGTAGCAGTGGTTCCCAAACATTTCGAGTTTTCGGGTCCTTTCACATATGACAAACAAGTTGTAGTGAGGGGTAAATACACTGATCAGGCAGAACATTATGACCCCCTACCTAATTGTCGGTATGTACACCTATGGCACAGATAATGGTGGTGACGCGTGGTGGCATATAAGCAATGAGGTCTTGGAGGGCCACTGGAGGCTGTTGGCACCACATCTGCATACACAATTCACCTAATTTTCGCAAATTCCAGGGAGGGGGGGCGCAATGAGCTGTGATGTCACATTCAGTCGCATCCCAGATGTGTTCAATCAGGTATATATCTGGAAAGTTTGGGGACCAGCACATCAATTGGAACTTGCCACTGAGTACCCTGAACCTCTCCGTCACCGTCTTGGCCTTGTGACGTGGTGCATTATCTTCTTGAAAAATGCCACTGCCATCTTGAAGCATGATCGTCATGAAGGGGTGTGCATTGTCTGCAACCTGTCTGATACTCCTTGGCTGTTATGATGCTTTGCACAAGCTCCACTGCACTGGTGGATGCTCACCAGAATGTTCCCCATAGCATAATGGTGACACCATCAGCTGTCTCCATCCTGCAATACAGACGTCAGGGAGCTGTGCCCCCGGCAGATGACAGATTTGCGCCCTGCCATCGGTGTGATGAAGAAGTATCAGGATTCCTCAGCCCATGAAACACACTGCCACTGCGCAGACTTCCAGTGCTAATGGTCATGTGCCCATTTCGGTAATAGTTGCTGACATCGTGGTGTTGACAGTGGCAAATGACTGCAGAGGCCCTTCATCAAAAGTGTTTGGTGCACTGTGTATTCACACCCACTTGTACTTTGAATGCATTTAATGTTATTACATCTTAGTCTGATAACAAAATCAATAGAAGGACAGGCTTGCTTCTACAGATCTTAAAATTGAGGCACAAGGTTGGAAATTGCAACTCTCATATCTTTCTCCACATTTATTTGCCGTCTGTATTTTGTATTGATGACTTCCAGTGCTGAAAACTCTACCTTATGTAACTATGATGTTGCAAAAAGTATCAAAAGTTGTAGGGTCTTGTTACATGCTTGAGGATGTTCCTGCTTCACCAAGTTCTGAAAATCTTTCTTGATGTGGAAACGAACTTTGTTCTTGGTGTGGAGTCTGAAGAATATCAATAAATTGTTCTTTTTTTCAGTGGTAAGTGTAGATGGAAGTTTTTCACTGAAAGAGTCTTTGTTCCAATTGTACTGATCTTCTTGTGGAAAGCATAATCATAGATTTCATTTCTGTGACTCACTAATGCAGAAATCAGTTGTGCCAGTGTTGTGAAAGAGACTCTGTTGTCATTGCTTTAAATATTATATCAAATAATCATCAGTTACCAAAACCTATTTCACATTAATTTCATAAGTTAGAAACTCCATGAAATATTACAGATATGCATTGGAGTAGCTACACAAGAAATAAAATGAATGAGCAGAAAATTTCTGTGTTGGATATCTGAACTTCTGAGGCACCAGTTCATGATTGGTATGAACTCTGTACATTAACAAGTCAAGATAGTCAAGATTTGTGTTCATTTAAATTCATGTTTTGTGGCTTCCTCCTCCACAATTGATGCACACCCCCTCTCTGATATTCTCTACACAATTTTCCCTTTTGTGTCTGTGCTTTCCTTTACATATTTTGTGTGTTTACTTTATGTTAAATATGGCTTTACATTGACCACAACTTTTTCATTTTTCAGGATTTTTTGACTACACAGATGCTTGTTCAAGTAGCTGGAGAAGTTCCAAGTACAACTGAAGCTAATAAAAATCGGGATGTACTGAGTGGGCAGGAAGAAACAGATGCAGGAGGTAAAAGAAAACGTTTGTCTGGAGCAGAAACGGAAAGACATAAAAAGAGAAAGGTGAGATTGCTATGCACTTTTATATGTACTACATATCTCAAATAAAAGGAACACTTCATTCATGATAGTGAGATTTTTGTGGTGGACTAACCAGGGGGTCCTAATTGAAGCACATTATACAGTGTCCTTAGATAAGAACTTCATAGCTTTGAGGGACTGAAAGGCTTTTAAAAAAGTTTGTGACTTTTTTTTACTCTTACACAATTTGGATCAGTAACCTACATACCCAAGTGGCGGCTCCTTGCTGAACACGTTTCATGTCTGTGCTTAAACCATCGCAGATGGAGCAAGCTAGAGTATACTGGAGGGGAAGAGGGCTAGACAGAAGACATGGTGCCATGGAGGTTGGTATCTTCCTCCTCCCTGATATGCTTTACTGTTCTATTTCCGCCTTCATAACCCACCCCACCACTTCTGTGTGTGCCACATGTAATTTCCTCTGCTTGTATCTGGGTTAGGTTTGCCAGTGCCACATTCTGTTCCCTTTCCCCCCTCTCTCCACAACTCGTGGTGTAATGGTGTTCCGAAAGGATAAGGTAAACACGGTTGGTGGACACATGTTTGTTGCTGTCAGAATCAGTTTAACTTGTTGCAAAATTGAAGTAGATACTTCCTGTGAGTTAGTATGAACAGAGGTCATTGTTGGCAACCAGAATAAAATAGTAATTGGATCCTTTTACCGACCTCCCAATTTAGATGATACAGTTGCTGAAAGGTTCAAAGAAAACTTGAGTTTGATTTCAAACACATACCCTAATCATACTATAATAGTTAGTGGTGACTTTAATTTACCTTTCATATGTTGAAGAAAATACATATTTAATTTCGGAGGTATGCATAAAATATCATCTGAAACTGTGCTAAGCCCATTCTCTGAAAATCATCTTGAGCAGTTAGTTCATGAGCCCATGCGAATAGTAAATGGTTGTGGAAACACACTTGACCTCTTAGCAACAAATAATCCTGAGTTAATAACCAGCATCAAAACCGATTCAGGGATTAGTGAACACAGGGCTGTCGTTGCAAGATTGACTATTGTAATCCCCAAAGCCTCGAAAAATAAGTGAAAAATACACCTATTCAAAAAAGCAGATAAAAACTCACTTGATGCATTCCTGAGAGACAGTCTCCACTCATTCCAAATTAATAATATAAGTGTAGACCAGATGAGGCTTAAATTTAAGGAAATAGTATCAGCAGCAATTGAGAGATTTATACCAAATAAATTAACAAACGACAGAGCTGATCCTCCTTGGTACTCAAAACTGGTTTGAACACTGCTGCAGAGACAACAAAACAAACGTGCCAAATTTAAACAGACGCAAAATCCCCAGGATTGGCGATCTTTTACAGAAGCTCGAAATTTTTAGCGGACTTCAATGCAAAATGCTTATAACTGTTTCCAGAACGAAACTTTGTCTCGAAACCTGGCAGAAAATCCAAAGAGATTCTGGTCATATGTGAAGTATGTTAGCAGCAAGAAACAATCAATGCCTTCTCTGTGCGAAAGCAATGAAGATATCATCAAAGACAGTGCTGCCAAATTAGAGTTAGCTAAACATAACCTTCCAAAATTCCTTCTCAAAAGAAGACAAAGTAATTACTCCAGAATTCGAATGGAGAACAGCTGCCCCACATCCTCAGAGTAGTGGTGCAACTTAAATCAGTTAATAAAAGCAAGTCTTCTGGTCAAGACTGTATACCAATTAGGTTCCTTTTGTAGTATGCCGATGCATTAGCTCCATTCTTAACAACTGAATACAACTGTTCGCTCAACGAAAGATCCATACCCAAAGACTGGAAAGTTGCACAAGTCACGCCAATATTCAAGAAAGGTAGTAGGAGTAATCCACAAAATTACAAGCCCGTATCATTAACGTCCATATGCAGCAGGATTTTAGAACATGTATTGTATTCGAACATCCATATAGAGGTAGGTGTAGCATTACTTCCTCTGGATCACAGGGTTCTGGCTTCTATTCCTGGTCAGACTAGGGATTTTCTCTGCCTGGGGTCTAGGTGTTTGTGTTGTCCTCATCATTTGGGAAAATGGCGAGACTGGACAGTGAAAAAGATTGGAAATTTGTTCGAGTGCTAATAACCATGATGTTGAGCGCCCCCACAACCCAAAATAATAATAATAATAATAATAATAGTAATAATAATAATCATCTATCCCACCCCTCTCTCTCTACAGTCATTGTCATCGTCATAAGTTAGACTGAAACAATGTGTCCACTGCCTATAAAGAAAGGAGACACCAATACATAGCCCAAAGTCCTTGTCCCCTTTTGTTGTGTTGGACAAATTTAATTACAACTGTTCCATCAAGCAGTAGAAGTCCAATTAGTAGAGTCACATTTTTCAACAGTTATGGACCTAATAGCAATTTTGACCTGCTAGTGATCATTACTTGCACAGTTGTTAGGCACTCAAAAAGTTTCTGTTTGAGGGTGTTTCTGCAGCATATATGCAACATAGTGCAACTCCAATGCAGGGATGTTAGTGCTGACATGTAGGCAAGGGACTAGTTTGGCATCTGTTTGTTTCCGACGGTAAATGCAGAAACATGAATTATGGCAACGTTATTACCAAATACATCCAAATAGGACCAACATCATGTTGTTCTTTTCTTATCTGCCAAAGGACAAACACCAGTAGGCAACCATTTGAAAATAAAGAATGCTTATGGGGCAGCCTGCCCGTCCAAAACCATCATTGTGGAATGCTGCACCAAGTACTGTGCTGGTTGCGATTTGACACAAGATGCTGGCCTATCTGGGAGGTAGGCCTCGGTCATTATGCTAATTCAAGTGGCTGACACTTGAGCACCCGCCATATAATCCTGATCTCTCCCCATGCAGTCATCCTGCTTGAAAATGGCTTTGAAGGGTCAATGACTCCTGCCGGGCGACAGAAGCTAAGGACATGGTGTTTCACCAAACAGGTATCTTCAACCTGGGATGATTGTCTCAATGTTCATAGTGTTTTTGCCTGATTGACATACCAATTCTGGACTGTATGGCCCTCAAACAGAATCCTTTCAAGTGGCCCATATACTAATGTCTGCCTAAGTGCACTAATATCTCTGCACTGTTGCAATATTCCTCCATCAAATGGGCCAAATTTGAATGGTTCCATGTATGACAGTCTGGTGGGACACAACCTGAATAGCTACTTAACAAGCATTGACAGACAAAACTCCAAATTCTGATCCTTCTTTTTGTGTGTTTGATTTGTGCTGTCCACCAGTTTTAAATGTCACTGATGTGCTGTTTTGCAGATGTAGCTGTTTAAGTAGTGATAGCTGTAGGAACTGTTTTTTCTCAACTATTCTCTGATATGCCATGTTTCTTCTTCTCTAGTGCTTGTCTTTTATCTTGAAGAGAAAATACTAACATTAGCAGAGTTATTATTTTCAAGAGAATTTCTTTCACTGCTGATTTTTTTTAAGAATTGAAATTCACAGCCTCCCAAGACAAAATATCAAATGTATTTTCCCTTGATAATGATTACAAGAAGCTCTTGCATGTAAATGTTCGTCCTTGAACTCCATGATATTCCAGTGAATAAATACTGTTATGCATGTTTGAAAACTTTGCAATGTTTCTGATAACACCTTGTTAGAATATGCATCAATATATTAAATTATGTAGTGTTGTTGCATGTAACTTTATATATCAGAAGAGTATATGCTGAAGAGTTGTTAATGAATTCTGTTGGAACAATGTAGATGTAGTACATGTTTCTAAGAAGAATTATGAAAATCTTAATTTCTTGCTCAGGAATAAATGGCAAAATACTTACATATCTAGACTACTCAGAACAGCTATTTCGAAGACACCATGTTTGTGAAACAGTTACCAAAGAACTTTTGTCCAAAGTATACTATTGTTGTTTTTTTTGAAAGTGCCCCAGAGTTTTACACATTATAATTTTAACGTGTTTGCCACTGATAAAATTTGTAAATAAGCTCTGACTACTGACTACATATTCACTGTGATCATTTATAAAAGTTAGGTTGAATCATATTTTTTACTACTGAGGCATATGATAAAATTGGTGTCATTTATTTTTTCTGTCATATGTTCCTGCTACACCATATGAAATAAATGCTGCCTGTATGGGAATCCCACATAGAGAATGTCAAATGGCCAGTGTTATCTATCACAGTAATTTCCAGCAATGACAGGAAAGTGCTTTCACTTGCCAAAAGATGAAACACTATTCTACTCAAACAATAACCCACTACACAGGAAGTCTTACCCACACCTGTTTCCCTTAATTTGTCATTCCTTTATGTGTACTACTGAGCCCAAAGCAAATTATTTCTAATATGAAAGCATGATATCTTAACTTTGTTCCTATTTCATAATTGTTCAGGTTGCTCTTTCATCTGGTACTGACTGTAACACAGCATGTCTGCATTTTGATGCTCTTTATCACCACATCACTTTTTACTCATTTGTTTCTGAAAATTTTGCTTAAGAAATTGTTTTATCTGTATTTTTTTTTTCTTTATGCCATCAAGAATTTAATCAATCAGGCTATTATGATGAAATAACATTGCAAAACATGCGATCTGCAGGATAACACTTAGCAATACAAAGAGTGGTATTTGGTGTATTATAAGATTTTTTATTTTTTTTCATATTTATTTGGATTACAGTTTTTTAATAGTCAAGTGCAGACAAAATCTACAAGTATTTGCTGAATTTGAAAGTTACTGAAACTGACAGGAAAAAGTGGAACCAAGTCTTGATTGTTCTGAAGTCTTTATCATCCCAATACAAAAAAGTTTTGCACAAATGAATTGTAAAAAGATGAGCAAGATTTATGAATATGGTGTGTGCAGCAGTATGGTCAAAAACTGTAAAACATCATACTACAGGTACAGGACAGAAATTGAATGAGACAGCTGGAATCCAAATTCCAGATAAGTTAATAATTCAGAAAGAGGACAAAGTCCATGCTACATAAAATCTAACCATAACAACAACAAATTGTAATGTTACATTCTTGTTCAATATCCCCCCCCTCCTCTCTCTCTCTCTCTCTCTCTCTCTCTCTCTCTCTCACTCTCTCTCGCTCTACCCCCCCCCCCCCCCCCCCCTCCGCACACACACCCTCTTTCTCATCCACCCCCCTCAAACCCCCGTGTGTTCTGCTGTTTGTAACTATTTCCTTCTACGTCTTCATCTATCTTTACTTCTGGTCCAGTTTCTTGTGACACCTCCAAATTTATGTATTATTAGATGTTGATTGACTCAACTGTGCAAGACTAAATGAGTACTTGGTTGAGGGAACAAGTGGCTTTGTGTACATAAGTCATGAAATATGATTACGGGTGCTAGACGATAAACAACACAAGATTTTTGTTTACTAATAGTTATTTATCTTTGACGCTGTATTCTGTGCTGAGCTGTATTATTAACTTCTTTGAAATTTGAATGTCACATATTACATTCCATTGTTGCCATTAGGTTTCTTTCCTGCACCATGAATTGTGTGTTTCTGGTATGTATTTATTCTCACATATGTCACCGCTCCACATCTCTGCAGAGGGATGTTTGACCACAGAAGTTCAACTTTTGGTATTCACTCTTTCCTATAGTTGTTAATTTGAACACGGTGTATACTTTCAGTGAGTGTGATCTTTTTATTTTATCTGGAAATTTATTTATTTTTTTCTTTTAAATATTTTTGTAAGCACTGAAATGTAATTGTGCAGCTATTATTTTATCATCACAGTATTTTATATATATATATATATATATATATATATATATATATATATATATATATATATATATATATATATATATATATATTTTTGCAGTATATTGTAGATAGTGACCTAAATGTATTATACTTTTTATATGGACATAATTAAATATAGACTGAAAAAGACGAACTGCATTTTTTTCTGGGAAAAATATCATCATTAATTAGTTTTCATATTCCTTCATCATGCATAATATCATATATATTGAATACGTAGCCTGATAAAGATTTGTGTGTGCATTGAAGATGCATCTGGAATTACTTGAGGTGCAGTTGTGGATAAGATGAAGTGTCCAAAAGCATGTCTTGGCATGTTTCTGGCCTCTTTGTTAGACACACACTTCACTTTATCACGCTGTAGTGTTAAGAAAATAACTAAGAACAAAAATAATCTGTTCTCACTCTGCTGGAGCACTTTTATATGCAGAAATTGTCAAGGGAGAATTCAGTTTATAATTCACATTAAATGTTCAGTGCTGTAATTAAGAAAGAAATTTCAACATAATTAAATAGTTCTGGGGAAGAGTGCAATATGCTATAAATATTTAATTTGTAGTTGTTGTGCTTTGTTGTGTTTTATGTTAGTGCAGAAGGCAGACAGTAAAGACAGTACACTTACTGAATACTGAAAAATGAGGAAAGGAAGAAGACATTATTAACTTGATATTGCAGTTACACAAATTTTACTGTTAATAAGGAAGACACTATTCGTTCCAAGATTTTTCCCAGTTCTAAATGGAGAGGAAAAAACTGGATGAACAGTGTCGTTAAATGCAATCAATTTTTAGGAGTTGAAGAAGGGATAAGAGAAAGATGCCCTGAAATGAAACAATCAGTTGAATTAATTTTTATAAGGGTACAAACAAACCAAGGGAAACTAGAATAGGCAAAGAGCAAATAGATCAAAGAAAACATTTGGATGACAGTAATGTACACACACACACACACACACACACACACACACACACACACACACACACACACACACACACAACAACAACAACAACAACAACAACAACAGACAGAGAGAGAGAGAGAGAGAGAGAGAGAACAACCTTTACTAACTTAAAAATGTGAGGCCTCAAAATATACTCTTTTTTTGGAGTTATATTATTCAAGTCTTATAAAATTTTGATGTGTACTTTTATGGAGCTAAATGTTAAAACATGAAATAAGCTTTACTGTTCATTGTGAATGACCAACATACAAGCATGTCATCACATCTACCCACTAAATTTTGTTAAATGGAGAGCTTGTTTTTAATTGATCCGGAATACAGGCTCTGGCTTTGTGTGTGAACTTGAAAAACAGCTCTGTTAGTGTAAAACTATTTTACTACTATGAAATGAATGAGTTTCGTAAAATATTTGGACCAACCAGTAGGTTATATGAATACTTCTCCTCTTAATACGTAGTCGATTCACACCAAAATGTTTTAAAATGAACTTTCTTTTCCCCTATGTTTGTCTATTCACGTATGTTACTGTTAACTGGTTCCTGTTGTTATATAAACACTTCTATTTCTTGAGGATCAGCTCTAGAAAATAATGAAAATAAAATAATCTTGAAAGAAATCGCCTTCTTTTTGTTAATTTTAGGTCTACTGGAAAAGCACTTTTCATTTTGAAATTGTGAAATGAGACAGAATCAGCCTGTTAGCCATTTGATTTAAAGTAATATTGTCACATTCCAGTTTTTAATTTGTTATAAACTTCCTACTTCCTGTTAATGGCACAGAATGCAATAAGTGAATACCAGTATTTTTAATAATATGGGGGTAGGTCCAAAAGTAATGCCATCTGTGTCATAAAAAGATTTAATAATGAGCAAATAACAGTGAAATTACTGCAGATTGTAGCCTTAACTGTCTTGTATATACTAGTACCATTTAACAAAGTCATCCCACAATTGTACATGTTTGCTCTGTTGTTGAACCAAGGCATCAAAGCAGTTTGGAAAAAATTAGGGTTTTGCTTCTTGACCCATGGTTTTAAAGCTATTTGAACCTCATTCATAAAAAAACTGTATCAGTATGCTGTAATGGACACCAGAAATGTGAGGCATTGGGTGAAGAAATTGAGTAATGGAGAAATGGTCATTGAAGATAATCCTTGCAGCAATCAGCCGGCAAAACATGTGTCATAGATGACAATTGAGGACATGCTGATGAAGTGATTTGAGGAGGCAAACACATTAAAAGTTTACAATCAACAGTGAAATCTACGTAACCACACTTGAGAAACTTAAGGTGGCAGTAATGGGTGCTTCCACAATCCAAGCAATTGCAAAAATGGTCTGACTTGACCTTATCTGTTTGTAGTATAAAGATGACCTACATGGTTACAGATTCAGTCACTTGAATAAGGTCAAAACAACTTTAAATTCATGGTCTAGAAGAAAAACTCGTGAATTTTCTGAAACTGATTTTGATGCCTGGGTTCAACGATGACGTGTAAATATAAATGTATGTGACAGTGCTAAACAGTAATGTTGTGTGGAGGACATCCAAGCTATGCTGTGTACTAATTCCACAGTATTCTGTTCATTATTAAATTTTTAATTGTACAACAGGCTTTAGTTTTTGATCCACCCTGGCATAAATAATTTCAAACATCAACTGGGGACCGTTAGTCACATTGTCAGTGAATGGAATGCTGCCCAGCACTGCAGTGCAGAATTTTGGAATAGTTTGCTGCCATGAAAAGTTATTTGTTTTCATTATGGTGCTGCTGTAATATTGGTTGTATTGCATAATTTCCTAATGCACTAATGTGTGTTGACTGTAGGTTGTTACTTTGTTGTCTGTTGGTTCACAGAAACCTTTTCCATCTTTCTTAGCATCGAGGAAGTGGCATTTATCTCCAAAGCCCCAAATAACATGGTAATGGAAGGGAAGATGAAAATTTTTCTGACTCTCGTGCTATAATTAGCTGACAAAACCAGTCAATCAAAGATAGAAAATCATGTTATCATTGAAATCATATACGATTTTAGCAAACACAACTTAGGACAGGCATGTGCTGTATGAGTGTGTAACTTTATATCACTATAAACATATGAGTATTTCACAATTTGAGACAGAAAATAAAATCCTTAACTGTCCATCTGAGATATTCAGTGCTGCAAAAGAATGCTCACAGAAGGTAAAATAGGTAGTGATCGTGTGCATCATGCATGGGAAATATGTTATTTGGAAAGGATGTAATCCAATTGTCCATAGTAAGGTGGCAAAAAGATATGGTCCATTAGGAAATCTTGGGTAACACGTGCAATACTGAATTTTTGAAAGGAGAAAAAATAAAAATGCAGCAAATGAAAGGGAATACAGAAGTCTAAAAAAATGAAACTGACGAAGTGCCAACTGACTAAGCAGAAATGTATAGAAGACAAATGAAGACTACAGAAGTGTGAATAACTAGGAGGAAGATTGCTGCCACCTATAGGAGAGTTAGAGACCTTCGCAGAAAAGAGAAGCAGCTGAGATGGCAAGCCAGTACTAAGCAATGAAGACAAAAGTGGAAGAAATACATAGAAGGGATGTACAACGGAAATAAACTTGAAGACAATTTTATAGACAGGGAAGAGGTTGTAAATTAAGATGAGATGAAACATATGATACTGGAAGAATGATTTGATAGAACATTGGTGACTAAACTGTAACAAGGTATCTGGAATAGACACCATTTCCTTACAGTTATTGAGATCCTTGGGAGAGACAGCCATGACAAAAGTATTCTATCTCGTGTGCAAGATAGGATGCACATAAATGTGATTAAATTTCAAGAAGAATGTAATAATTCCAATTCCAGAAAAAGGCATGTGCTGAAATGTGTGAATAGTACCAACTGGTATAAGTTTTGCTTATGGTGTCCACATTTGTTGTATTGCATGTCAATACTGGTAAGAACTCGTGTGATGAATCATGTGTCAGTTGTTGGTAGCTAATCATAACGCTTGTTCATAATTTCCGATGCTTTCACAAATAGACTTCTTTATTTAAAAAAAAAAGCTTGGTTTTATTCAGGATTCCAATTCGCCATATTATTTCCCACTTTTTTGGCCACAAAATCCTATTTTTCAACATAATTTTCGTTCAATCAGGTGGCCTTATGTTACTGTACTGGGAGGACCTGTATGCCTGCATGGAACCACTCTACTGGTAAGACATTGGAGCCAATGTCTTTCTGCATCAATAACCTTCCTACCATCCATATACTGCTTCCCACAGAGGTCATCCTTTATTGCGCCAAACAGATGGAAGTAAGGGGGTCTTTAGTTGGGAGGTGAGAAACCCAGGGGGCACACAACTTTGAGTACCCCAACTGGTTGATGAGTGTGTCAGCACTCCAGTAGAGATGTCCATTTGAACAAAAAGTTGTTTGATTGTGATTCGTTGATCGCATCAAATGAGTGTGTCCACTCTTTCCACCATTGCAGGATTCACAGCTGCATGCAACCCACTAGCACACGGAAGATCAGTCAGGTTTGTGCAACCTTGTTACAATGATGACAGACGCCTCGTCCAAAGACTAATCATACTTTTCTTCAGTGCCAGGTCTATGTAGATATTCTGCAAGTGCCTGTGAATAGCTGTGATTGCCTGGTTTTCCACCAAAACAAATTCACTGTCAGATCTCTGCTCGGAACACACTTCCGTTACAGATGGCATTTTGAAGTCTATGTATAGTGTTGCAACTTGGAATTTCATGATGTGATATAAGATTTTTTAAGTAAGATCAAATATATCACATATTTTCTTTGTTATATAATCTTACATTTCATGTACACTGAAATAATTCTTTTTGTTTTATTTCTGAATGTGACATTAACATTTTTCATCTCTGGAGATACTCCATAGATGTACTTGTTTAAAATCTTTCATCCCACAAAATTTCACTGCACCATATATTTATGTTTGTTCCTGATGATGGTATGACAGCCAAAAACTGATTTGTGAAATAAATAATAAATCTTGCAGAATATTAAACAAGTGTTGTATTTTCATTCATAATGTATAAAACAATCTACCACGAACCGATGGAATAGTCAATCACTGCAAAATCGAATTTTCTTTCCATTCTTCAAGCAAACACACAAATCAGTAACCATGCTTAAAATTCATAAAATCCAGGTCAGTTAAAGTTATTCTTGCACACCCCATATTGAAAACAAACGTAATCAATTCATATTGTGCGTTGAAAGAAATCACTGGATTCAACTGCTCTCATTGGCTACTGTGTACCACCACCTGATTGGCAATGACCAGTGTCAACAAACTGCCAACATCAATGCACAGTGCAAGAGCTGCACACACACACACACACACACACACACACACACACACACACACACACACACACACACACACACACACACAGCCTTACCAACATGATTGCAAAGTACTGACACAAATGATTTGAATTAAAGCATGATTTTTTGGTTGTAACTGATTTATGGGTGTTCAAATGTCATTTCAAGGTTAGTCTTAATGAATAAATTTAAGGTAAAAATTTATTTTGAAAAATCTACAATTAAATTTTTGTGTAATGAGGTTGAATTATCAGCAGTGTTCAGTAAATGATTTACAAATAAATGGTAATCAATTAGGATGTATGTGGACTTTAATGACCTCGGGTACCTGTAGTGTTATTTATTTCTCAGGAAGGTATGAAAACTGTACAAAGTCAGATGTTGAAAAGAAGTAACTGTTCAAGGAGAAAGTAGATCGAATTTAAAGTATAAGTGAAAGCCAAAGAACTGAGTTATATAATATGTTGGTCAACAATGAAGCTGGAAGAGTGACAAATTTTGAATCTAAATTGAAAATAACACATCATACTCCAAAAATAAGACCTTACCCACTACCATTGTCTAAAAAGGAGTATATGGCAAACAAGATGACTCATATGGAAGAGTGGGATATTACTGAGAGGAGCTATAGTGAATGTAACAATCCCTTAGTAGTTGTAGGCAAGAACAATGGAGAAGTAAGGGTGGTACTAAGCACTAGCAAGTTGAACACTAGAGTGCAGAGAGAACTTGATAAACCAGAAAGCATAGAAGAATGACAACTGAATTGTGTTTAGCCAGGTATACACTATACTCAAAAGTTTTCAAATGCCCTGAAAGTAAGATAAAAAATAGCTAGTTATCACATTCAAATATGAATTAGCTATATTGTTTCCCCAGTTTCATGCTCAATGTGGCATTGAAGAGTAGTGTTCCACATTTTTAAAAATGAAATCATTCAAAACATAATTTTCCGTTGTTATGCTGTTCAAGTTACAAACATTGCATGCTGCTAGTTTTGAGTTGTGGTAATCTATCATCACTATATGGCGTTCATAGGACATCAACAAATATGTAAACACAGTTACAGGTAAGGAAGGGGCACAATATATCAAAGAGTGAATTTTAGTGAGTGCTCAGTGCAAACATCAATAATGGGACAAAGAAAGCAGCTTTCAACAGAAAGATGTTATGAAATTATGTCTTTACGTGCAGCCAGTCTTACTATGTTACAAATAGCACATGACGAACTTATTTTCTTGGGATATGTGCATTATACCTTGCAGAGGCATGCAGATACTAGCCAGAATATGGAACAACCTTGAAAGGGTAGGCCAAAAGTCACAAATATATAATAGTCACAAGTAAACATGATTGCTTCTAAACAGCATCTGTTTTAGCAGCGGAACTCAAAAATATTAGGGAAAAACCGGTGATTGTAAGTAATGCGAAAAGACATCTTCAGGCAGTGAACCTTAACTGGTGTGTGGAGGCTGAGAAAAGGTACTTTTCAATGATAAATCCTAATTTGAGGTCTCTGGCGCAAAGGACACAAGTTTGTTCACTGTTTGTCAGGCGAATGAATGTTACACCAATGTGTATCTACAACATTAAACTATGGAAGGGGTTCTCTCATGGTCTGGGGATGTTTTGGAGGCAGTAAGACTGGTGTAGCGATGCTGCCGCATGCTAATTCAAGCTCGCCGGTGTCAGTGCAGTGCTGTGCGGTCGTAATTACTGTACATTATGTTTGTGTAGTTCCGCACCCAGCCTCCAGAGGCGCTGTGTTTTCTAGCTTTTATATATGTTCTGTTTATTATTATTATTCCTTGTTTTTTGAGTTAGTAAGTAGTTCCGTGCCTCCTGGCTTGTGTGGACAAGTACTGTTTTCTCTCCTAACTACAGAAGTTTTCCAAGGATTATGGATCCTTCTGTATAGGCCGGAAGCAAATTTCATAACTCCGATTAGTCCATGCAGGCTGTGCGTCGTCAGATACGCGCTCTCATTAAAGTTTGTTGCTGAACTGAAGACCTTTATTCTTCTGAATCACATTAAGTAAAGGTCGGACAGCCATCAGTTTAGCTGAACCCAACACTGGTAATCTTGTACAAATAAACAGAACAATCAAGAAAGAGGATTACCATCACATTCTACAGTATCATGCAAAGCCATGTGGAAGACATCTAATTGGCAAGGGATGCGTCCTACAGCAAGATAACGAATCTAAACACAATTCAAAATTGTGTAAAGCATATTTGGAAAATTTAGAAAAAAGAAGACCCTGAAAAATATGATCTGACCAACCCAATCCTCCGACTATAATTCTATTGAACTGCTTTGGCATCACTTGGATAGAGCAGTTAAATCAAGGCCTATTAACAAATTCATCACCTCTTGACAAGACTACAAGAGGAATGGCGGCATATCACTGAGGAAACCCTGATGAAGCTGACAGCAAGAATTCCTCATGTATGCAGAGCAGTGATTTAGCCAAGTGAGGCTACTTTGAGAATAGTAAAATTTGCTGCAAGCATTTAGTTTCAATAAAAGATTATTCCAAATCTGACGTGAGTATTTCTAACATTTCTGTTTCCAATTTGGATTTTTTCCTCAAACTCACTAATGTTCGAAACCTTTTGTGCGATAGTGTACTTGTGAGAGCTTTTCACTCACAGAGAGCTTTTGCAAGTAATACCTATGTAAACAGCACCAAGAGTCAGCTCACTGGCAGTGTTGTCGAGTAGGGCAATATCTCAGATGGCTCCACTCTGTGAGTTTAGACCTCTTGTGTAAATGGCAGACTCCATCTCTCAAGAGTTGTTTGCCATAGCTCTCAGACAAGAAAAATTATACTGACATTGATGGGAGATCTGATAGTACTCGGAAAGCAGTGAGTGGCCATATTGCACCTCAGATTTATGCCATATTTCACAGTTTGTAGACAACAACAACACTACCACATCTTGGTAATTACATTTTGCCACACTCTTACAGGGATTAAATAAAAGTGCCCATGAGACTGTGTGGTTTGAGCCATAATATGTGAGTGTGGTATCTTTCTGAGCGAATAAATCACTCATTTTATCTCCTAAACAAACAACATGAGCAATGATATGGTGCAAATTACATATAAAAACATCATAGACATATTATATAGAAATAACACATGAAAATAAAAAAAATGTCACAGACGTGATCCCATGTTAACATAAAAACCTGAATGAAAGACTTCAACAAGAAATTCTATAAATGTGTGCTGGAGTTGTCAGGAGAGTTGAGACTACTATCATGGAGGGTATGCGCTGTGAGTCAATGTTAAAAATACGCCAACAAAAAAAGTAATGAAGAAAACTGCTGGGAAATGGACACAGGAGGAAGTCGTGCATTTAATTAGTTTGTATAAAGAAGGTCTAGCATTATGGAATGTACAGTTACAAGATTACAGGAACTGAGATAAGAAGCAAAGTGGTGGGCTGAAATGCCTTCACAGAAAACATTTACCACAATACCCACAATTCAAGAAATCAGGCAAAGTAATTTTATAACATACATTCATTAATATAGAGAAACAAGTGAAATTATGTTTGAAAGTACTCATTTTGGAACTCAGAAAATTACCATTAACTTCAAGTAATACAGCTGTAGGAACACTGATGGAAAAAAGATAAAGGAAATGCAGCACCATGAAGGTGTTGTACAAGGCCAACAAATGTTGGTAGGCATGTTTCCACATCTGAAAGGTGTCTATTTCAAATTTCAAGCCAGTTACATAAGGGTGAGTGTGGTAGCATCACTATAAGGATGCAGAACATGTCACCATCATCAGGTGAACTGATGGACTGAGCTCCTGTGAATGTGCCGGCACGGAGATCCTTATGCTATGGCTGCTCAGGGGGAACTGGGTTCAGTCGCGGCGGCGGCCGATTTAAATATCCTCCTGGTCAAGAGAAGGGCTGACGGCACCCGGCACCCTAGGGCATGGGGTGTATCGGAAGACAATGCACACTGATCTGTATTTGCACGCAGACAGCTGCCACCACCCTTCACAGAGGAATGGGGTACTTAAAACTCTAGTACGTAGGGCGCGCACTATCTCTGACGAAGAGAGTCTACCCCAGGAATTGGAACATCTGAGAACTGTATTTCGAAAAAATGGGTACTCAGAGTGGCAGATTCAACGTGCTCTCCTCCCAACCACTGCAGCACAACCTGTTGAGATGGATGAAGTCACGAGGGAGGAGGTAGGCACTGCATTTATTCCATACACAGCCGCACTCTCGGGGAAAATCGCCCGCATTCTGAAGAAACACCGGGTAAGAACTGTGTATTGTCCTCCGAATAAAACTCGTGCATTGGTGGGGAGCGCCAAAGATGACCTCGGTTTGAGGAAGGCCGGCGTGTTCCAGATTCCGTGTCAATGTGGCAAGTCGTATATTGGTCAGACGATGCATACCGTCGAGGATCGATGCCGTGAACACCAGAGGCACACTCGATTGATGTATCCGAGCAAGGCGGCAGTCGCTGAACATTGTTTGTCAGAAAATCACGCTATGGAGTATGACCGCATGAGGATTCTGGTACAGGGATCGAGATACTGGGACAGCGTTGTTAGAGAGATCATCAAAATTAGCAACAATGACGAGCTCATAAACCATGACTGTGGCTATAATCTTAGCAAGCCTTGGGAACCAGCGATTGGGTTAATCAAGAGTAAATCGAGCAAACGTATAGTTGTGACGACCACGGCGGACAGAGCCATCACACCGACGTCATCTCAGACGCCATCGCAATATGTTCCACCGCGCGACCGTGGCGCAGGACGCGGACGGCGGAGGGAGCGCGCAGCGAGCGGAGGGTATTTAAATCGGCCGCCGCCGCGACCGAAACCAGTTCCCCCTGAGCAGCCATAGCGTACGGATCTCCGTGCTGGCACGTTCACAGGAGCTCAGTCCGTCAGTTCACCTGATGATGGCGACATGTGTGATCGCCGAAATATTGTGCCCGTTGGACACTATAGACCGGCAGTACACCCGTGGATATATTGATGCAGATTATGTTTGCTGTAACAGTCATGAGAGTTAGTTACCTTTGAGACTTAACATAGTTAGGTGATGTTGATCAAGAACACCTTTAAGATGATGAAGATGCCATTATCAACAACTCACTGAGTTTCAATAAGGTCTTGTAATGGGGCCAGGAGAAGCTGGATGTTCCTTCTGTGATATTGCAGAAAGACTTAACAGGAATGCAGCTACTGTACATAATTACTGACAGCAGAGGTCATGGGAAGGTATGGTTGCAAGAAGTCCAGACTGCTACAAATCAGTTACATCATGGACAGCTTTGACCCAGACACCCAGTAGCGTACAATCCTCTGTCCCCAAACCACCGCTGTTTGCGACTTCAGTGGTGTCAAGTGGAAGCTCATTCAAGGGCAGAGTAGAGGTTTGTTGTTTTTCCTGATGAAGGCCAGTTCTACTTCAACACCAGGATCACTGGATCTACACCTGGAGTTATGGTCCAGAGTGTGATTTCATATGAGAGCAGGAGCACTCTTGTGGTTAGTCCATGTACTTTGACTATAAATTTGCACATTAGTCTGGTGATTCAACCTGTTGTGCTGTCATTCATGAACAGCATCCCAGGGGTATTTTCCACCAGAATAACACTTGGTCACATACCGCTGTTGTAACCCGACATGCTTTAGATTGTATTGACATGTTGCCTTGACCTGCTCAATGACCAGATCTGTCTCCAATGAGCAGACAACAACTCCAGTGTCACACACAATGAGCATTAACAGCCCTGGTATGGACTGATGAAGTGCAACAGGTATGGAACTCCATGCCACAATTGAATTCCGGCACATTTACGATATAATGCATGCATATTTGCATGCTTACTGCCATGTTCCTGATGTTCCCCTAAACGGATTGGCAACCCCTAAGACACTGAAGCATCACGGGATTTCATATGCACAAGGTGTTTGCTGCCCAGATGGATTCGATCACAAAGATGTTGACAGGTGGCTGGTCAAATTCCACCAGACGTCCTTCGTGCCAGGGACCTATTTCCTCGACCGTGTCACATGTGTGGAACTGGATCATCACGAATTCCTCTGCACCCTGGCTATATAGGGCAGTGCAAGCCAACACATTGGCAGTTAGCTCTGCTGAAGCTCTGGGCCAATTTATGTGCCAGGTCTCAACAGTCCATCAGCCAGAGCCTGGTCAGAAGCCACCAAAGTGACACCTTTGGCTTTCCAGCAATATCCCAAGATGTATCTGTTGGACAACTGTGCTGAACACTCAGCCTTCATCATCAGGGATTATCAGTGGCATAGTCTTCACATCCCACTACATTTATTCACGGTGTGTTCTAGGCATAGGTTTGAGGAATTGTATTTTTTATTGAGAAGTAGTGTCTGAGAAATTGTATGAGAAGAGTTTTTTATATTTTTTTATTAAATCTCTCTACTGTGGCCATAACAAACCCTTGTTTTTGTTTACCTGTGTCTTCCTGCTGCTTACCAAGCATCTCTCCATTGGAGATATTCTGGTGGTTACACAGGTCATTAAAGCATCAGCATGTCACATTTGCAATGGATTTTCTCACAATTAAATTAATCTATGAACCTGCAATGTTAATCACTTAAATATATTACGTACACACATGTATTCTCAAAATTTCATATTCTACATTAATTACTTCTTGGTGTTGTAATTCTTTCCATCAGTGTATAATTTTAAATGACATGGTATTTATTTATTATGTTATTAAATTAAATGTTGAAGGACAGATATTCAGGAATTTATGAGTGGTTCCTTAGGCAAATACAAATAAATGTACACCCAGAAAAGCTTCATTTGTTAGATATTTATGCTATTTAGCTTTTGAGTGTCTATGGGTATCAACTTGAGATAGGTGTAATGTTATTTTATCGTAGCTGTTACTTTATCAAATACTGAAGATCTCATGCTAGAAATATTAGTGTTAAAAGCAATCTGTTTCTAAAATGAATGGATTTATACATAATAGTACTCAGATTGTCAATTTTGGATCCAATAATAAAGCCTACTTCTTCCATGTCCATCGCTGTCATTCTCATAAAATTTCAATACTGTTTCGGATTTTCCATCATAACCTCTATAATAAAATACTTGGATACTCCAGAATCATCCCACCGGCTAATCTGCTCTCTCATCCAACATACATATGGTCTTTTATGGTTTTTCTTTGCCACTAAAATTATTGGAAGCACTGCTGCAGCCTTTCTCATCCACAGCAGCTGCTTCCTACATGTACCACACTAGGACAGAAAAATTTCACAGAGAATGATCTCTCAGCTCTCATAAGCACTCTCATTTTGCTGTGTGAAAACACTTCTGACATCTGCTCTTACAGAAAGTACTCACAAGGAACTGTAGGACAGTAACCAACAGCAAAAATTTGTCCCCAGTGTAAACAATTCTGTGATCTGATAGTACCAAACTGCCTGAGAGCAAAAAACTCTCATGTGTATTCCAGCCCTTAAATTTATGAAAAGTCTTGACTTGTCAACAGGTTGCTAGTAAATGCCATTGACTAAGGAATCACATAAATTTTCTATGTTTTTGCTCGTAGGAAAAGTTATTAGGACTGTGTAGCCATATATGAACAAGACATTTCAGTACCAGTTTTCATTAGAGTATTGGATTCGATTCTGGAGAGGAAGATATACTCAAAATTTACTGGCTCTGCGGATGATGTTTTAGTGGCAACCAGAAATTGGGAGAGTCACTGTAAAAGTTGGGTACAAGTATTTCAGTATGACTTTGAAACTGGGGGAAAAAATCATATTTGTTAGGACAGTGCTAAAGTGTCTAGAATATATGCTAAGACAACTGAAGGAATTGAAAAGTAGCCAGAAAATATAAAGGCCATCAAGGAAGTCCCTGTTACCAAAAGTGAAAAAACAACTGGAAGCTTTTCTTGGTGGGTGTATGCTGTATAGGAAGTTTGTTTCATACCAATCTTTTAGGTTTCCTGCATTGAATTACCCCCCATGAACCATGGACCTTGCCGTTGGTGGGGAGGCTTGCGTGCCTCAGCGATACAGATGGCCGTACCGTAGGTACTACCACAATGGTGGGGTATCTGTTGTGAGGCCAGAGGGACAGCAGCCTTTTCAGTAGTTGCAGGGGCAACAGTCTGGATGATTGACTAATCTGGCCTTGTAACATTAACCAAAAGGGCCTTGCTGTGCTGGTACTGCGAACGGCTGAAAGCAAGGGGAAACTACAGCCCTAATTTTTCCAGAGGACATGCAGCTTTACTGTATGATTAAATAAATGATGATGGCGTCCTCTTGGGTAAAATATTCTGGAGGTAAAATAGTCCCCCATTCGGATCTCCCGGCGGGGACTACTCAGGAGGACGTTGTTATCAGGAGAAAGAAAACTGGCGTTCTACGGATCGGAGCGTGGAATGTCAGATCCCTTAATCGGGCAGGTAGGCTAGAAAATTTAAAAAGGGAAATGGGTAGGTTAAAGTTAGATATAGTGGGAATTAGTGAAGTTCGGCGGCAGGAGGAACAAGACTTCTGGTCAGGTGAATACAGGGTTATAAATACAAAATCAAACAGGGGTAATGCAGGAGTAGGTTTAATAATGAATAAAAAAATAGGAGTGCGGGTAAGCTACTACAAACAGCATAGTGAACGCATTATTGTGACCAAGATAGACACAAAGCCCATGCCTACTACAGTAGTACAAGTTTATATGCCAACTAGCTCTGCAGATGATGAAGAAATTGATGAAATGTATGATGAGATAAAAGAAATTATTCAGGTAGTGAAGGGAGACGAAAATTTAATAGTCATGGGTGACTGGAATTCGTCAGTGGGAAAAGGGAGAGAAGGAAACATAGTGGGTGAATATGGTTTGGGGCTAAGAAATGAAAGAGGAAGGCATCTGGTAGAATTTTGCACAGAGCATAACTTAATCATAGCAAACACTTGGCTCAAGAATCATAAAAGATGGTTGTATACATGGAAGAATCCTGGAGATACTAAAAGGTATCAGATAGATTATATAATGGTAAGACAGAGATTTAGGAATCAGGTTTTAAATTGTAGGACATTTCCAGGGGCAGATGTGGACTCTGACCACAATCTATTGGTTATAACCTGTAGATTAAAACTGAAGAAACTGCAAATAGGTGGGAATTTAAGGAGATGTGACCTGGATAAACTGAAAGAACCAGACGTTGTACAGAGTTTCAGGGAGAGCATAAGGGAACAGTTGACAGGAATGGGGGAAAGAAACACAGTAAAAGAAGAATGGGTAGCTCTGAGGGATGAAGTAGTGAAGGCAGCAGAGGATAAAGTAGGTAAAAAGACAAGGGCTAGTAGAAATCCTTGGGTAACAGAAGAAATATTGAATTTAATTGATGAAAATATAAAAATGCAGTAAATGAAGCAGGCAAAAAGAAATACAAACATCTCAAAAATGAGATCGACAGGAAGTGCAAAAAGGCTAAGCAGGGATGGCTAGAGGACAAATGTAAAGATGTAGAAGCTTATCTCACTAGGGTAAGATAGATACTGCCTACAGGAAAATTAAAGAGACCTTTGGAGAGAAGAGAACCACTTGCATGAACATCAAGAGCTCAGATGGAAACCCAGTTCTAAGCAAAGAAGGGAAGGCAGAAAGGTGGAAGGAGTATATAGAGGGTTTATACAAGGGCGATGTACTTGAGGACAATATTATGGAAATGGAAGAGGATGTAGATGAAGATGAAATGGGAGATAAGATACTGCATGAAGAGTTTGAAAGAGCACTGAAAGACCTGAGTCGAAACAAGGCTTCGGGAGTAGACAACATTCCATTAGAACTACTGACGGCCTTAGGAGAGCCAGTCATGACAAAACTCTACCAGCTGGTGAGCAAGATGTATGAGACAGGCAAAATACCCTCAGATTTCAAGAAGAATATAATAATTCCAATCCCAAAGAAAGCAGGTGCTGACAGATGTGAAAATTACCGAACTATCAATTTAATAAGTCACAGCTGCAAAATACTAATGCGAATTCTTTACAGACGAATGGAAAAATTGGTAGATGCGGACCTCGGGGAGGATCAGTTTGGATTCCGTAGAAATGTTGGAACCCGTGAGGCAATACTGACCTTACGACTTATCATAGAAGAAAGATTAAGAAAAGGCAAACCTACGTTTCTAGCATTTGTAGACTTGGAAAAAGCTTTTGACAATGTTGACTGGAATACTCTCTTTCAAATTCTGAAGGTGGCAGGGGTAAAATACAGGGAGCAAAAGGCTATTTACAATTTGTACAGAAAACATACGGCAGTTATAAGAGTCGAGGGGCATGAAAGGGAAGCAGTGGTTGGGAAGGGAGTGATACAGGGTTGTAGCCTCTCCCCGATGTTATTCAATCTGTATATATAGCAAGCAGTAAAGGAAACAAAAGAAAAGTTCGGAGTAGGTATTAAAATTCATGGAGAAGAAGTAAAAACTTGGAGGTTCGCCGATGACATTGTAATTCTGTCAGAGACAGCAAAGGACCTGGAAGAGCAGTTGAACGGAATGGACAGTGTCTTGAAAGGAGGATATAAGATGAACATCAACAAATGCAAAATGAGGATAATGGAATGTAGTCAAATTAAATCGGGTGATGCTGAGGGAATTAGATTAGGAAATGAGACACTTAAAGTAGTAAAGGAGTTTTGCTATTTAGGAAGTAAAGTAACTGATGATGGTCGAAGTAGAGAGGATATAAAATGTAGACTGGCAATGGCAAGGAAATCGTTTCTGAAGAAGAGAAATTTGTTAACATCGAATATAGATTTATGTATCAGGAAGTCGTTTCTGAAAGTATTTGTATGGAGTGTAGCCATGTATGGAAGTGAAACATGGACTATAACTAGCCTGGACAAGAAGAGAATAGAAGCTTTCGAAATGAGGTGCTACAGAAGAACGCTGAAGATAAGGTGGATAGATCACGTAACTAATGAGGAGGTATTGAATAGGATTGGGGAGAAGAGAAGTTTGTGGCACAACTTGACCAGAAGAAGGGATCGGTTGGTAGGGCATGTTCTGAGGCATCAAGGGATCACCAATTTAGTATTGGATGGCAGCATGTAGGGTAAAATTCGTAGAGGGAGACCAAGAGATGAATACACTACGCAGATTCAGAAGGATGTAGGTTGCAGTAGGTACTGAGAGATGAAGAAGCTTGCACAGGATAGAGTAGCATAGAGAGGTGCATCAAACCAGTCTCAGGACTGAAGACCACAACAACAACAACAACAACAACAACAACATAGAAGAGGACAACTTAATGAGTACTAGCACTGTAAATGACATCAGTAGTATCATCATAAAAAATTCCAGAGATGTCAATAACAAATGTATAAAAATCTTCCTCAAATTTAGCATTGGAGGGGAGCATGGAGGGTAAAACTCGTAGGGGGAGACCAAGAGATGATTACAGTAAGCAGATTCAGAAGGATGTAGGTTGCAGTAGGTACTGGGAGATGAAGAAGCTAGCACAGTCCAGAGTAGCATGGAGGCTGCATCAAACCAGTCTCAGGACTGAAGACAACAACAACAACAACAACAGCATTGAATTAAGTGATAAGTAAGAACAATGTTTATATTTGGACATCAGAATGTCAAGAGTGTTTTTAGAAATGAAAAGATGCCTTGAGCAAGGGTAGGATTCTAAATAACTCTGATTCGAGCCAAACTTTTTGTATGAGCATTGACATCCATGTATACGGGATCAGGTGTCAACCCTACTAATTGCTAGAGAATTGGAAGAGAGAAGAGCACAAAACAATTGCATTGGCAAGTAACATGTTAAATATGGCTCCATAAACTTTCCTGGCATAATAATTCGTTGTATTTATATTGGGTCTCCAGCTGCAACAGCTTGTCATCTGGACACAATATTTTGGCGGTCCAATTGGCCACCAACTTCAGGTGAGTAGGCTGTTGCACTATCTCGCTGGAACTGAAATCAAACACACTGCGGCGGCTTCTCTATACCTGACCGTCAGTCCACCGCATGAGTGAGAAAATAACTGCCGTCTAGCGACAGGCACAACAGCGCACCGGTGGTGAAAACATGCAGCAATGATAAATCAATATCAAACATTACTGACCGTTTTTGAAGACTGTGACAAGGACCATTGTTTCTTGATGTCAAACAGAACAGGTTTTCAACTCCTAATTAAAGGATACCCCTTATCTCTCTTTATAATGTTGTCAGATAGCTGGATTTCAATGGCTTCTTTCACTACACGGTCCCAATACCGTGATGCAGGGGCAACCATTTGTGTCTCATCGTACAACATTTTATGTCCCTCCATAAGACAATGTTCCACCATTGCAGATTTTTCTGGCTGCAGTAAATGCGTGTGACAATGATGTTCCATGCAACAATCCTGGACCATACAAATTGTTTGTCCAATATAGACTTTCCCGAAATGGCAGTGAATCTTGTAGACTCCAGACTTTCTCAAACCTAAATCATCCTTCACTGAGCCCAACAGAGCTCTGGTCTTAGCTGGCAGACAGAATACACTTTTAATATTAAATGTCTTTAAAATTCTACCTATTTTTGAAGAAATGCTCCCCACAAAAGGTAGGAATGCCACCGATTCGCTTGTATCTTCCATTGGTTCCCACATAGGTCCAATCTGTGGAGCATTTGCTTGTACCTTCCATTGGTTCCCACATAGATCCAATCTGTAGAGCATGACGGATCTGATTTTCAGTATAACCATTCTGCTTGAACAAAGCTTTTAGATGGCCCAGTTCTTGTATCAAACTATCTGAGATGGCATAAGCTCTTCTTACCAATGTACGTAGGGTCCTGTTGCATTGGTACAATGGATTACAACTTGATGCATGAAGATATCGGTCCGTATGTGTGAGCTTATGATAAACAGTTTGTCATAATGTCCCATCATCCCTCCTGTAGACCAATACATCTAAAAACAGAAAGACTTTTCAACCTCCATTATGCACTTAATATTGGGATGCAGGCAATTAAAATGACCTAGGAAACGATCTACAGCATCCCTCTATGTGGCCATACCATAAATGTATCGCCGACGTATCTCCAGTAGCAAGTTGGTTTCAAGAACACCGTCTTCAGTGCCCTGTCGTCAAAATCTTCCATAAACAAATTGGCGACTAGGGGGGGATAATGGACTCCCCATAGCCACTCCATCAGTTTGTTCAAAGTATTTGTCATTAAATAAAAAATACATCAATGTCAACACATAGCGACAAAGCTTAGTTGTTTTTTCATCCAATTTTTCACCAATCAACTGCAAGGAACCTTCAAGAGGAACTCTGGTAAACAGAGACACATCATCAAAACTAATGAGCAAATCCATGGGACTGAGATACGAAGACTTCAAACTCTGAATAAAAGCCAAAGAATTGGAAATATGGTGTTCGCATTTTCCGACATACGGACTGAGAATGGATGCTAAATACTTGGCTAAGTTGTAAGCAGGAGTGCCCAAATTGCTGACAATAGGCCAAAGGGGTACTCCATGCTTGTGTACCTAAGGTAAACTGTATAATCGTGGTGGGACTGCAGCATCAGGTTGAATTTTTTTAAGAACATTGTCACATAAAGAACTCTTCTTCAAAAGTGAAAGTGTCTTGCATTTTATACGTTCAGTTGGATTGTTCTTCAATCATCAGTATGCCAAGTCTGCAAGCAAAAGATCCATCTTATCCACATAATCATCCTGTGAAAGAAGAATTGTTGCATTGCCCTTTTTTGCTGGAAGAATTACTAAATGCTGGTCTTCTCTGATGGAATGGATAATTCAGCTCTTTCAAGTGAGATGTTGCATGTGTGAGAGACCTCTTGCCTAACCTCATTAGTTAGATTGTCAAGAAACCTGAACACTACTTGTTCAACAGCAGAAATGAATTCCATAATAAGAACATTCCTGGGTGTAGGGGCAAAGTTCAATCCCTTTTCCAATACTGCCAGCGTAGCATCGTACAGTTGTCTGGTTGTGAGATCGATTACAACATATCAACAGGTGTCATCCATTATTGTAGACTGAGAAGAAAGCCGTTGAAACTTTGAAGATTGCCTACTGATGGTGTTTGCATGGACCCGGTCTGATATTGCTCAGGACGAACTGTCAACTGAGTCCCAGGATGCAGCAGACAGCATTGCCGAAACTTTCAAATGCAAGTTAAATAAATCCTTGGATAAGAAATCCTGTTTTCTATGTGTAAAACGAATATGCTTCCTTACTAAGGCAAAACCAACACACTTCTTAATGTTGTTGGCCATTGTTGTCCCAATGTAATGAACAATTCTGGCAAATTTAGGTATTATACCTTCGTTCTGACATCTCAGCAGGAAAGCGAGAGCATTCAGCAACTTCCCCTTCTTCTTCAAAGTTTATCAAACTTCCTTACAAGATCAAACATTTCCTCCCTGTAGAGGCTCTTTAGCTCTGTAAACTTTCCCAGTGTAATAATTTGTTGTATTCATATCGGGTCGTGGTCTATCTGGCCACCATATTTAGGTGAGTAGGCTGTCACACTATCTCACCAGAACTGAAATCAAACATACCATGGCGGCTCCTTTATACCCGGCCGTCGGTTCACTGTGCGTACGTGAAGAGAAGTGCCCTCTAGCAAAAGGCACAACAATGCCCCGGTGGTGAAAGCTCACAGAAATAATAAATTGATATCAAACACTACTGTCATTTTTGAAGACTGAGACAAGGATAGTAGTTTCTTAATGTCAAACAGAACAGGGTTCCAACTCCTACCTAAAGGTAGAAACTACAAGCAAAGAGAATTGTGAAAGAAGAATAGGAGAAGAGTTGGGAAATATTCACCCAGTAACTAGGGCATGTTAGCAAAAGGAACCAATAACTGCTATATGGGTTATTGAAAAGTAAAAGATTTGATAGAGAAGACATAAAAGTGATTGAAACAGAGGATGGAGTATTATCAGGGACATGGAAGGTATCAGAGAACAGATGAAGAATTATTTTGAAATCTTACTGAATGGGGAAGGCGCACAAGAAAGTGACACCAAAGACATTGAATTAGAGGAGGAGCAGGATCCAATCTTTTGGTTAGAAACTGAGAATTCCTTGAAACAGATGAAAGGTGGGAAGGTGGCTGGAGTAGATGAGTTGACAGCGGATATGATTAAAGCAGCAGGAACCCATGGAATGCAGTGGTTACACTGGGTGCTGGGGGTGATATGGATAGAAAACAAAGTGCAAGAAGAATGGAAAACAGGAATTATAATACCATTGTTCAAGAAACGTAGTAGAAAGAAATGCACCAACTACCAAGGAATCACACTGTTATCACACTGCCTTAAGATAATGGAAAAGGTCATCGGAAAAAGATTGTGGAAAACTCTAGAATTAGAGGAACAACAACATGGGTTCAGAAGTAATAGGGTAACAATATATCTCATTTTCTCCCTCTGTAAGTTAATGGATAAGTATTGGGAAAAAGGAAAGTACTTGATAGTAATATTCGTGGATTTGGAAAAAGCATATGACAAGTGTACCAAGGGATAAAATATGGGAATGCTTGAGAAAACATATGACTCATTAATTAAAAAAGTCAAGATGCTGTGTGATGGTCGTCAGAGCAGTGTACAAGTAGGAGGTGGAAGATAAAAATGGTTTAAGACAGAAGTTTTCAGCATGGCAGTTTGCTCTCCCTTTTACTTTTCATCACACTTATGGACACAATCATGAAAGAAATCAAGGAAGAAGAAAACGAAGATCTCAACGCTTTTGTTTTTGCTGATGACATCACCAATTGGGGAGAGACAGAAATGAAGGTTCAAAGGAGATTAGTGGAACACAAAATTTTAAAAATTCAAGTTAACTGTGAGTAGGAACAAGACAGTGGCAATGAAGATGAGCAGGGCACCATACCTTGTAACATCATACTGGAGGGAGAGAAGGTTGAATATGTGAAAAGCTTCAATTATCTTGGTAGCGTCATATTACGCAATGGAAGTTCCAAACCTGATGTCTTAAACAGAATAACAAAAGGATCTAGCTTCTTCCACCAAGCACTTATCTCCTGCCAATCCTGATGTATAGTCTAGCAGTGAGAGAAGAGAGTCAAATACAGGCATGTGAAATGAAGTTCCTTAGGTCAGCTCTACAAAAAAACTAGGAGAGTCAGAGTCAGGAATGATTATGTATTGAAGTGGTTCGGTCATGTGAAGTGAATATATCCTACTCAAACTCCATGCCAGTATTTGGAGATGGAGGTACCAGGAAGAAGACCAATTGATCGGCCTAGAAAGAGATGGACAGGCCAGGAGAGGAGTAACATCGGATGTAGTGGAGCGGGAAAAGCTGTACAAGGACAGAAACCAGTGGAGGCATATTGTTCACCAAGTTCCTACCCGGCTCGCTGGAAGGAAATCTTGATGATGAGATCGATTTATCATTCCTGCAAGCTTTCCCCACCAATAAGCTGTTGTGCCTGTCACTAGAGGGCAGTTATTTTTGCACACATGCGGTTGACCGATGGTCGGGTATAAAGTAGCTGCCATGGCATGTTTGATTTCAGTTCCGGCGAGATAGTGCAATGGCCTACTCACCTGAAGATGGCGACCAGATGGACCATCGAAATATTGTGTCCAGATGACGACATGTTCTGGCTGGAAACCCAATAGGAATACAACATGTTAAATAAATGTGAAAAGCTTACGTTGTTTCAGGAAAGAGGCATTTGCTATAGTCTTGTGGTTCAAAAACTTCCATAATTTGCTTTGGTGGCGAGATAGAGCAATGGCCTACTCACCTGAAGATGGCGACCAGATGGACCATAGAAATATTGTGTCCAGATGACGACATGTTCTGGCTGGAGACCCAGTATGAATACAACATGTTAAATAAACGTGAAAAGCTTACATTGTTTCAGGAAAGAGGCATTTGCTATAGTCTTGTGGTTCAAAACCATCCATAATTTGCTTTGGAGGCATGATGTTGTTGCTCTTGCAGATTGTAAGACTGAATTTTATTTCTAAATGCAGACTAATGCATTGTAGATTGATCTGTTGGGTACTTTATTTACAGCAGTTTAATTTTGAAATTAGATATAAATGAGGAAAACAATAATTAGTGCTAGATGCATTGTCTAGGCTACCTGTGGGAATGGAGGAGAATGACAAGGATGCAGTTATGGAAGAAAAATTGAAAATATTTATGAAAATGAAAATAAACAATGTATGTATAAAATTGGTGTTGACAAATGCTTAAAATTGCTGTAGATGTAATTAGGAAAAAAAAGAATATAATAAATTACCTAGGTACTACTGTGTATTTGAGGAATGACTGTTTAGGCAAAGACAGGAAGATTCAGATGAACAGAAGGTGTGCTGGCCAGAAAAAAACATACAAGTGCTCATCAACTGTGTACATTTCATTTAGGATACTATTGAGCTAAAAAGGTTCAAGAACACGAATAAGTTTGTTACTTTTAAAAATATGGCTAGGAAAGTGCAGGACATGTAATAACATGTGACAAACTTTAATAGTCAAAGATTCACAGTTTGAAAAATAAGGGCCAATTGCATTCCACTTTACCTAATTAAGTGTTAAATAAGTTGCTATTGACTTAGGCTGATTACTGAAAACTTTATCAGGATTTTTTATATACTGGTTGCCATGGATATTTTTAAAATATATTAAATTGTATCATTTAAGAAAAGTCACTGATAATTCAATAAGAAATAAAATTGTTAAAGATTATTCGCACATACATAGACCCATTATCTCCATTATCAGGAGAAAGAAAACTGGTGTTCTACAGACTTGAGTGGGGAATGTCAGATCCCTTAATTGGGCCAGCACCTTAGAAAATTTAAAAAGGGAAATGGATAGTTTATAGTTACATATAGTGAGAGTTAGTGAAATTTGGTGAAGAGAGGAACAAGACTTCTGGTCAAGTGAGTAAAGGGTTACAAAATCAAATAGGGGTAATGCAGGATTAGGTTTAATAAAGAATTAAAAAATAGGTGCACAGGTAAGCTACTATGAACAGCACAGTGAACGCATTTTTGTAGCCAGGAAAGACATGAAGCCCACACCTACCACAGTATTACAAGTTCATATGCAACCAGCTCCACAAATGACAAAAAGAGTGAGAAACATATGATTCGATAAAAGAAGTTATTCAGACATCGGAGGGAGACAAAATTTAGTAGTCATGGGGGACGGGAATTTGATAGTAGGAATGGGAAGAGAAGGAAAAGTAGTAGGCGAGTATGGAATGGGAGTAAGGAATGAAAGAGGAATCTGCCTGGTAGAATTTTGCACAGAACATAACTTAATCAGAGCTAACACTTGGTTTAAGAATCATGAAAGAAGGTTGTTTACATGAAACAGGCTCGAGACACTGGAAAGTTTCAGATAAATTATATAAACATAAGACAGAGATTTAGAAACTAGATTTTAAATTGTAACACATTTCCAGAGGTAGATATGACTCTGACCACTATTTATTGGTTATAAACTGTAGATTAAAACTGAAGAAACTGCAAAATAGGGGGAATTTAAGGAGATGGGACATGGATAAATGAAAATACCAGAGGTTGAAGAGAGTTTCAGAGAGAGCATTAGGGACCAATTGTCAGGAATCGGGAAAAGAAATACAGTAGAAGAAGAATGAGTAGCTTAGAGAGATAAAATAGTGAAGGCAGCAAAGGATAAAGTAAGTAAAAAGCCAGGGGCTAGTAGAAATGCTTGAGTAACAGAAGAGATAATGAATTCAATTGATGAAAGGAGAAAATTAAAAATGCAGCAAATGAAGCAGGCAAAAAATCACTCAAAATGAGACTGACAGCAAGTGCAAAATGGCTAAGCAGGGATGGCAGAGGACAAAGGTAAGGATATTGAGGAATATATCACTAAGGGAGAGATAGTTACTGCCTACACGAAAATTAAAGAGACCTTTGGAGGAAAAAGTAAGAAAGGTGGAAGGAATATATAGAAGGTCTATATAAGGGCAATGTACTGGGGGGCAATATTATGGAGATGGATGAGGACGTAGATGAAGATGAAATTTGAGGTATGATACTGTGTGAGAATTTGACAGAGCACTGAAAGACGTATATCAAAAAAAGGCACCAGGAGCAGACAAGATTTCACTAGAACTACTGATAGCATCAGGAGAGCCATCCATGACAAAACTGTACCATCTGGGTAGCAAGATATGTGAGAAATGTGAAATACCCTCAGACTTCACGAAGAATATAATAATTCCAATAATAAGTCACACCTGCAAAATACTAACAATAATTCTTTACAGATGAATGGAAAAACTAGTAGAAGCTGACCTCAGGGAAGATCAGTTTGGATTCCATAGAAATGTTGGAACACGTGGGGCTATACTGACCCTACGACTTATCTTAGAAGATCAATTAAGGAAAGGCAAACCTACATTTCTAGCATTTGTAGACTTAGAGGAAGATTTTGACAATGTTGACTGGAATACTCCCTTTCAAATTCTGAAGGTGGCAGTGGTCAAATAAAGAGAGTGAAAGGCTATTTACAATTTGTACAGAAACCAGAGGGCACTTATAAGAGTCAAGGAACACGAAAGGGAAGCAGTGGTTGAGAATGGAGTGACACAGGGTTGTAGCCTCTCCTCGATGTTATTAAATCATTATATTGAGCAAGTAGTAAAGGAAACAAAAGAAAAATGTTTGGAGTAGGAATTAAAACCCATGGAGAAGAAATAAAAACTATGAGTTTTGCTGATGAGATCGTAATTCTGTCAGAGACGGCAAAGGACTTGGAAGAGCAGTTGAGCGGTATGGAAAGTGTCTTGAAAGGAGGATATAAGATGAACATCAACAAAAGCAAGACGAGGATAATGGAATGCAGTTGAATTAAATCAGGTGATGCTGAGGGAATTAGATTAGGAAATAAGACACTTAAAGTCGTAGACGAGTTTTGCTATTTGGGGAGCAAAATAACAGCTGTGGTCAAAGTAGAGAGGATATAAAATGTAGACTGGCTACGGCAAGGAAAGCATTTCTGCAGAAGATAAATTTGTTAATATTGACTTTAGATTTAATGTCAGGAATTCTTTTCTGAAAGTATTTTTATGTTGTGTAACCATGTATGGAAGTAAAACATGGATGATACATAGTTTGGACAAGAAGAGAACAGAAGCTTTCAAAATGTGGTGCTACAGAAGAATGCTGAAGAGTAGTTGGATAGATCATGTAACTAATGAGAAGGTACTGAACAGAAATGGGGAGAAGAGGAATTTGTGGCACAACTTGACTAGAAGAAGGGATTGATTGGTAGGACATGTTCTGAGTTATCAAGTCATTTCCAATTTAGTATTGCAAGGAAGTGTGGAGGGTAAAAATCATAGAGGGAGACCAACAGATGAATACGCATTCATCAGTGCCCATAAAAAGTCCCAGTGTTTACACAGTCCTATTTTTACACAATACAATCTAGCCACGGTCAAGAATGATGAAAATGATGGTGATGAAATGATGAGGACAACACAAACACCCAGTCCCCAGGCAGAGAAAATCCCCAACCTGGCCGGGAAATGAATACTGTAAGCAGATTCAGAAGGATATAGGTTGCAGTAGTTATTCGGAAATGAAGAGGCTTGCACAAGATAGAGCAGCATATGGAGCTGCATCAAGCCAGTCTCTGGACTGAAGTCTACATCATCATCATCAACAACAACATAGACCTAAAGATATCTTGTGAGATAACATATCTCAGTTTGTGTCTAAGGTATGGAAAAGTGCGATGATAGAGTTTGGGATTGAACTGAAGCATATAGCAGCTCACCAGTCAGTATTTGGGCAGAAAGTTACATGAGGGTGTTGGGGAGATTCATTAGGATGTATTGTAACCAACATCATAGTTCCTGGGCGGTTTATGTAGAGGATTTTGAAAGTATAATGAACTGTTCCAACCTTGAGAGTACTTGGTTCATTCCTGATGAAATTACAACTGGTCTAAGAACAAAGAACATCACTGAAGGACATCAAGGAGAAGAAGAAAAAGGCAGAGCAGTGTGTGAAAAAAAACAAACACTGGCCAGGAAAAAAAGATATGATATTTAAGTTCAAGATGCTAAGATCAAAACTGGTAGAGACCCATGAGAAATCTAAGCAGACAAAATCAGAAATTTCCAAGTGCATTCATGTATCCCATGAATCATAAGTAGTAACTGACTTACCCCAGACTAATGTCCACTATTTAATTTTTCCTTAATCTAAGGAAAAAATGTGTTTAAGAAACATTATGGATATAAAATTAAGTAAACAGAGGGTTGACTGAGGTAACTGACCTCAGAAGGCTTCATAGTCTTTGTGAATCAAGTGCTTGGCTCTGACAGGAGACATCATGGCAATTGGATTTTTGTAACTTTTTATATTTATGGACACGAAGTCCGTAACTCAAATATAAAAATCGCAAAGCAGTTTGATGCAACCCTGAAAAATTCTTGAGAAAATCAATTTTGAAGTTTTGCGAGTACTGTTGATAGCATAAAGTCAGATAGTTTTTTGATTGGCCATTTGACTCTGTCATAGAATCCTCATTTGCCAGTTGGGTAGCCTGGATTTGATTGTACATTTTTAAACAAGGTTGTATGCATGTCTGAAGCATATTGCATAGTACTATACAGATGCTGTAAAATACAGGCATTGCAAAATTTTAACAATCTGAGTGACATGTGGTCTCCTTGTAAGTCATATACTATTGTTATCCATTTTTTGGTGCTGCATTATTTTTCAGCTGAACTCTTTATATGTAAAAATATATTTTGCTGTCATTGCTATCCTTTGTGTAAATAATTCTTATTGTTGAAGTAATGTGTGATTATATTGACAAATCGATTTTTACAGCGTGTTACCTACCAGTATATAATGGAGGTTGTTTATGTCTTTGATTTGCAGCAAGATGCAGATTTGACCATAAACTGCAGTATACGTTATGATTTTAATTTTATTCATAAGTTTATTTTACAATGTCAGTTAATTTTTGCATATACACTTCAGAATACCCACTGCACTTACACGTAAAACATTTACTTAGTTTGTCAGTTAATGATTTACAAGTGAAGTCAGTTATTTGGGAATGAGGTCATTGATTTAGAAACATGGCTAATGAGGTAGCATTATTTTTTCCAGTATTTGTTAAATGCCAGATATATTCAGTCAGTCAGGTGATACAAATTATTCATTGTACATAAATTAGTTGTTTCCTTTATTTGATTACTAAATTTACTATTATTATTTAGAAATGACTAAGTGGTGGAGGTGACAATGGGATGAACAGATTAATTTTGATGTGGAACAGTGTTACTTGTTGTGGTGCACATTGTGGAGTAAATACACTTTATATTGTCAGTATGGGCCAAAGCAGCAAAGCATTCTACATTGGGCTTATGTTACGTGTTTTTGGTCATGTCTGCAAAACATACCACCAACTTGGTCATCTTTCATAACTTCAACTTTCAACTCACAAGTGAACCAACAATATAAACACCTTGAACATTACTTTTTCATAACCTGCACACTCTTACTGTAGTTAAGTGCATTAGCTCCTCTTTTAAAATACTATGCAATCTCACTTCATCCAAACCATTTAGAGGACAAACTAGGGGGGAAACAAAGTCATGCACTTCGCTTCTTACCTTCACCTATCATTGTAATAGATGATGATTTGCACTAAAGTGCAGTGACAGCATTCAGCACTAAGCCAGGACCAATACTGAATCACCTTGTGGGAAGTCATCCTGAAAAAACAGTTTACTTCTCCCTGTAATCGGTCACCATATCATTAAAGGACGAATGTGGTTAATGTTTATTATTCCAGAATTTAAGTTACTTCATATTCAAGTCTGAAGTTAACACTAGTCTTTTGGCATGGGTTACAGTAACATTTGAACCTTGAGACAAGGAATTTAAACAAATGAAACTCAAGCAACAATGAAATCCATCAAAGCTGTTATACTCCTTTTCTTACATTAATACACAACGCCACATTTGCTTTCAATGGTGCACTTTTCAGTGAAAAATTATTAACTTTAAGATGTGATTTAAGCAAAGAGAAATAAGTGCTTGAAATGAAATGGTTATATTCATTATAGTAGTTCACTGTCATGGTAGTAACTCAAAATAACATTTGACACAGTTTGAATTAATATGAGCATGAGTTTCCTACACAATACTAAAGAACAAAATGTCTGTAGCTTGCTTTGTCAAGTGCAGTGCAGGTGAGGACATGATACTAAGATTCTCCTGCATATTCTACATGTCTTTAAACTGGACAGACTGAAGAACCCTAATGTCTACCCTTGAGCAGCATACTTGAAGTAGCACAATTTAGTACTTGCAATACCTAATAATCCCTTGAAAAATACTGCATCCACAGCAATGATATAATACAGATGACTCATTTGCAGAAGTGGCAGTTATCACTTGTTGCAGTTAGCTGTACCAAAACTAGCACATACTAAATGGCTTGCAGAGCACAGCACAACATGGCCTCCCACTTTCACTGTCAGTAGACTACTCACTACTGACCCATCTGTCTGTGGTGCATTTCTTACTAGAGAAAAAGGCATAGCCAAAATGAAAACGACAAGGTACATCAGCCACCATATCTCAACACTTTTCACTGGGGCAACCTACCGAACATTTTCCCTTGTAAAAAAGGTGTTGTTCACAGAATGGAAACACACAGGGGAAGGCCTGGCTGTCCTCAGGCACAATGGATGCCACAGTTCTTTCGCAAAATACTATCCATTGTGTAATAATAATTTGTAATACCCTTAATATGAGCTCTGACTTTATGTATTTTGTGTTTATTTGTATAGATAGATAAATACAGAGTGTCAAATAATAGTTCCACAACTACATCTCTCTCTATATGAGCATCATTGGGTATTTCTAAATCAACAAATCATATTTGTATAATGAATGTAGAACAATGTGAAGAAACACTGTTCTGTTACAAGGACGTAAGCAAGAGACACACTCCACCATAAGTCCAAGGGCACTGTTGAGTTGTGTTGCACATCAGCAAGTACCACATGATCCAAAAGTTGTGATATGAAAACATAAAGGGCACCTTAATTAACATTACAGCAGAGTGACTGAGTTGGCTACTCTAAGATGCGACAAAAAGATCATACCGAGAGACTGATGGTGAACACAAGCAAATGGAATAATCTAGAATTAATTTTCTGTTTCAGGAACTTATAAACATAATTTTTTAGGAAAAACCACACATAAAATTTAAAAAATATGTGAGTACTAGGAGCCAGTGGCTGCGTCTGCTGGTGGAAGGGCTTAAGAAGAGTTACAGAAAAGTTTCCCAGAGCTCCAGGTCAGAGGAAACTTATTTGACTGACAGTTGGGGACTGCAGAGACAAGATTTGAAAACCTGAGAGCTTAAAGATTGATGATAGGGTAATAAGCAAGGTAGAAATTTCTTACAAAACATCTTGAATAGTTAATAAAAGCAGAAAGCAACTGGTTTATATGTCATGGAGGTGAGGGATGGTGAAAAATAAACAGGTCAGAAATAAAAGGTATAGGAAACTAAAAGGGAGTGAAGAAAGAAATAGTTATTGAGAAGGAATGCTGACACAAAACAAATTATGAAACTTCCTGGCAGATTAAAACTGTGTGCCGGACCGAGACTTGAACTCTGGACCTGTGCTTGGGTTGCTCAGATGGTAGGGCACTTGCCCGCAAAAGGTAAACATCCTGAGTTCGAGTCTCAGTCCAGAACATAGTTTTAATCTGCCAGGAAATTTCGTATCAGTGCACACTCCGCTGTAGAGTGAAAATCTCATTCTGAAAACAAATTATGCTCTGGGGGTCTGGGCAACTTTTCTAAACTCTCTCCATTTTATAAACCTTGGAAGTCCTTTTCATTCATGCCCATTCCTTCCCCCTCAATCTTTCTGCCAGAAAAAGGAGCCATGGATCCAGAAGCTTGCACATTTCTTTAATCTTTGTATGTTTTCTCTCCTGGTGCTGCTTGGTGAGTAGATTTTTTAATCTACTCAATTATATTATATTTTCAAAAATTTATCATTTTGTTGCTATATTAAAACAGTTTCGAGTATTAATGGGATTATTCTCAAAAAAAGGGTCAGATATGAAGGATCTGCAATAAATATTATTTTTAGCAGCCCTTAATGGGGAGACTGACACACAACATTGCTTTTTATTAATATTTTTTAAAATGTACTTAATTCAGTTCGAATCAAATCTGAGGTTAATATTTAAGTGGATTTCCATTGGTGCTTGGCAGAAGATGATAACAATATTAAATAGGAAACACTTTCAAGTGTTTTTCCAAATTATATTTATTTAGTAATACAATGACTCATTTTGTTTGTAATACATGAATCGTATAGATACATTAGTTTTCATCCGTTGTAATACTAATAGATTTCAGTAGTACTGTGAAATGACAGTCAAACAGTAACATACTTTGATGTGATGATAACAAATTGTTATTATTATTATTATTATTATTGTTTCAAATATGAAGACTAACAGATGTTTATACTCTCTCTCTCTCTCTCTCTCTTTCACACACACACTCACTCCTCCCTCTCTCTTTTTTTAATATATATAAAAAAAAGAAGTATGGTGTCTTTCCCTAACTTTTGATGTTATAACATATATGTAATGTTGTGTTGCGGTCTTCAGTCCAAAGAGAGGGTTGATTCAGCTCTCCATGCTACTCTATCTTGTGCAAGCCTTTTCATCTCCATATAACAACTGGAACCTACATCTTTCTGAATGTGCTTCCTGTATTCATCTCTTAATCACCCTCTATTGTTTTTACCCTCCACTCATCCCTCTAATACAAAATTGGTGATTCCTTGATGTCTCAGAATGTGTCCTATCGACTGGCTCTGCTTTTGGGCAACTGTGCCACAAATTCAGTACCTCTTCATTAGTTACATGATCGTCACAGCTAATCTTCAACATTCTTCTGTAGCATCACATTTTGAAAGCTTCTATTCTCTTTTTGTCTAAACTGTTTACCATCTGGGTTTCGCTTCTATACATGACTAAACTCAGACAAATGCCTTCAGGAAAGACTTCCTAACACTGAAATCTATACTCAATGTTAACAAATCTCTCTTCTTTTCTTGCCATTGCCTGTCTACATTTTATATCCCAAATAGTAAAACACATCTGCTACTTGAAGTGTTTTGTTTTGTAATCTTATTCCCTTAATATCACCTGATTTATGTTACAACATTCTATTATCCTCATATTGCTTTTGTTGATGTTGATCCTGTATCCTCCTTTCAAGACACTGTCCATTTCATTCAACTGCTCTTCCTTGTCCTTCGCTGTCTCTGACAGAATTATAATGTCATCGGCTGACCTTGAAGTTTTTATTTCTTCTCCCCGAACTTTAATGTGTACTCCAAATTTTTCTTTGGTCTCCTTTACTGTTTATTCAATGTAGAGATTGAATAACATTGGGAATAGGCTACAACTCTGTCTCATTCCCTTCTCAACTATTGCTTCCCTTTCATTACCCTCGATTCTTATAACTGATGTCTGGTTTCTGTACAAGTTGTAAATAGCCTTATGCCCCCTGTATTTTTCTGAGTCAACAAATGCTGTAAACATAGGTTTGTCTTTCCTTAATCTAATGTGGCAGTGTTCATAGTAGAATATTAAAAACACACCATCAGGCAGTAACTGTAATTTATTTATTACCTCTAATGTCAATTAATAGTTAAAGGTATGTCATTTACTAATGTGTAAGTCATTGACCATTGTGTGGATTACTTTTTGAATATGGCTCCTGTCAAACGATGCCCCCTCTGCACAAAACATTCATTTAGGTGGCATTGGAAGCCTTCCATAACTCGGCATAACATATTCCCTGGGACACAGCCGATGGCAGTTCTGATGTGATCCTTCAACTCAGGAATGGTGGCATAATGTATTCGGAACAGATCTTGCTTCAGGTAGCCCCAAAGGAAAATGTCTGCACATGAAAGGTGAGATGAGCGAGGTAGCCAGGAAATGTCACAAAAATGGGAAATTAATCTACCGGGAAATGTCTGTCGCAAGAAATACATGCAAATTCTGTCCACACACCATTCATTCGCACAAGTACACATCAAGCACACATGAGAGCCAACTCCAGCACCTTGGCCAGAAACATTCTGGTTTGAGCTGCTAGAGCTGGTGGTCATGTATGTATGAGGTGATGAGGTGTGCTTTTGTGAATGAATTGTGTTTGTTTCTCTTTCTTTTTCTGATGAAGACTGTGGGAAAAAGTCTTATGTGTAAGTTCTTTTAATTGTGCCTGTCTGCAATTTAATTGTTGTCTTTGTGGTAAGTAGCAATCTGTATTTTCTTACATTACTAATTATCACAATTCACATTTTTGGAGTCATCTAGGCTCCAACCCACATGCAGTGCATGAGTCTCCACATAAGCAATGTTTCTCATTGAATGCATGGTTAGAGTTACTAGGTGATCATTTTATTGGGCTCTACATATTAACAAACAAACTCAATGGACTGAATTGCCTTCAGTTTCTGTGGCACTGTCTCTTAGAGATGATGGAGCACTAGCACATTTTGCTGCTATGATGAGATGACATATAACACACTGATATGATCAAAGATGGACTGGGTGACATGATCTATACCCTGCCCTCCAAAACCACCTGATCTCAAACCCCATGGATTCCTATGTTTAGGGCCACCTTAAAGGTGTGGTATACACGACTTTGGTTAACACAGTTGAAAAATTGGAGCAAAGACTTGTCAATGCTTGTTAAGTAATTTGAAATGATCCAGGCATGTTTAAAAGGATTTGAAAGTCACTGTGGTGATAAGTACAGGCTTGCATCCACATAGAGGGATGACAATTTGAACGCCTCCTTTAATTATGTTTACAGTTATGTAACCAAGGTCATGTTCATATATATAGAACACCTGCACTTCCATCAACATACCTCTAACACTTTTCTTAATGTTGTGCAGTATTGTTAACTTTTCCTAATTGGGATGACATTTATGCAGAATCAAGTCAGTGGTGGTTGGTAACCACAAAGTAGTTGTTATTGAGCAAATGGTTCATTTGCAAACCAATGTTTAGTGAGAATTTTTTGCATCTAGTATAGTGCACTTTCAACTGTATGCATTTACACTGTTAATTACGACACACCCTGTATATCTAGACACAGCAGTGTGCAGAAGGGAGTTGTGGATCATGAGGAAAGTGGAAAAGAAAAAACAGCCAATAGTGGCACAAAGAAAATATTTTGAAAAAATTAAGTGTCCTGCTAAAGAACAACGTAAACAACTACTTGAGCAAACTGGTAATGAAAGAAGTCAATGCAAACCCTTCACAGAAAAAGGGATGGTTAGTGGTACATGTATTAAGGCATCTGGGAATATTTAACTTCATATTGTAATGAGCAGTAAAATGACAAAGATAGACTTTTGGAAACAGATTACTGAATTCACTCAATGCTGCAAACAGATTAACACAAGACAGCAAGAGATGGAAAATGGCATCACCCAGCTGATTGACTGATGAACGTGAAGCATGAAGAAAAAGTGTGGAAAGGCATTTGAGTATTTGCCCAGTTTCATGATGATCAGTGATTTTTGATGGCATAGTCAGAATTTTATAGGTTCATTGCCATGAACCTGTTAAGTTTTCATACTGTTTCTCAGATTTCAAAATCTGAAAAGACAATGGTTATGTGTGTGTGAGTTGTGCTTGTGTGAATATGTGTCTGTTTTCTACATTAGAAGAAGATCTTGTGGCTGAAAGCTCAGATGTATAGCAGTCTTTTCGTCGTGCCTGTCTGCAACTCAATGTTTCCTTTGTATGGTGAGTAGCACACTACCCTTTCCATAATATTAATATAAATTAGGTGTACCTTATTAAGTGATAAATAGTGTGTGTGTGAATTCCTAAGGGACCAAACTGCTGAGGTCATTGGTCCCTAGCCTTACTCACTACTTAAACTAACTTAAGCTAAGCTAAGAACAACACACACACACACACACACACACACACACACACACACACACACACACACACCCATGCCCGAGGGAGGAATCGAACCTCCGGCGCGGCCACTCTGCACAGTTGATAAATAATGTGGACATTTGGAAAGTATCACAAAACTTCAGTTCAAACTTTAATTTTGTTAGCAACTGTTTCTTTTGTTCATAAGGCAAGAGTTCTGCAACAAAGCTTCATATTTTGATTGCAATATAGTTTTATACACAAGAAAGTCATCAATAAAAATAGATGTATTTCACAGAATAAGAGTAAATGTCCAAGAAGTGGGCGTAAACAATAAAAATGTTGCAGATCCTTTCCTGACAACCAACAAAGCAAATGTCACTTACATGTCAAATATATGTATATGTATGTGTCTTTGTAGCAGAACTTACAAAGCTCTAAACAAAGGTACAGGTACTTGTTATGCCTTGTATCTGTATTCTCTGTTTCCCTTTGTAACCAAAATATAATTTTTCCTGTAACTATACCAATATTTCACTGTAAGTGTTTCTTCCCTAGGAATGTTGGGGCAAAACTGCAAGTTAAACAATTCAGCTGTTCTGACTGACCACTTTTATTTATTCTTAAGTATTTCATATATGACATCAATAAATGATTTTATATTTACAGTTGCCTCTAAATCTCAAACTTTCATTTACTCTTCTCAGCAAACTTCTTATACTCCTACAAAGATGTGTCTCTTATAAGAGAAAATAGTTATTTGAAAGCTAGATAAAACTGTACTAATGGTATTATAAAGTCACTTACAAAACCCTAAGAAGGTATAAATTTACTTGTTCTTTTGTATATTTTTTCACCAATGCTTCTCCTCTGGCTTTAAGCCGACTAGTATTTCACTTTTGATCCATATTTTTCTAGCTAGCTCTTCATCTTGTGCTGAAGAAGACATCTGTGCCTCCTGTAATGAAGATAAATACATAAGAAATTTAACTGATATTTCCTTTCAAATTTTTGCACAAAATTTGATATGCAGTCCTAATATTAATTTGTTACCTTCTCAACGGCATCTTGAAGGAGAGCATTAATGAGTACGAGCATGTCAAGATACATTACCTTAGAGATGCAGTTATCTGCTCTTGATATCACAATGGCAACTAACTATAATTTAACACAAGTTGTATGTGTTTTGTATAGAGAGTATCACCATACTGTATGTTCTCTTTAAAAGGATGTTAATTAGTGCTGTTTAAAATTTACAGAATTGCAGTCCATAGAGAGAAAAAACTGCTATATTCTAACTAGACTGCCAAGTGCATAGTGATGGTTATGACAGGATTTCGGGTTTATGACAACATGAAAATTTTTCTTGCACTATACTGCAATTATTATATGAGGGTACAATTAAATACTGAAGGGCAATGGTTATTATGTACTATATTGATAGAGCCTAATTTCCCATAAAATGAAGAGTTTTCTAATCAGAATTTGATTTACTGTATGAAACTATCTTCCCAGACATCCATTATGAACATGTAAATGCATATATTGCTTCAAATTAAGCTTTTTTCCCCTTAATTTTGTTACATTAGCCCTTTCAACATTTGGTATTATGTGTATCTGCATCTGTATCATACTGCAAAGCAAATTAAATTCTATGACAACAGTCTCTATACTTAACAAAATCTGATAGCTTACAATAAAAATTACAAAATGATTTCAGAAATAAATTTGTACTACCTAAAAGCTTTTTTAACAATACAATACCTTGCAATCTGCAAAATATTTTCCAGTTACGCCCTCAACATCTTCAGACACAGCAAGGTAAATACTTGTTTGTGCCCCTTCATATGCTGTCTGTTAACATCAATATAACTTGTTAATCACTCACACTGGGCTTAAGTATGTGAATAACAAACGTAGTATTTTCAGGAGAATTACCTTTCCAAAATGTCCAAATAGGTAGTTTATAGTCAACATAATGAATCTAGGCAATCTTCGAAGAATATCTGTCTTAACTACTCCCGGATGCAAACTGTTCACAGTGACTCCTGAAAATATTTTCTGTTATTTCTCTGTATGTAATTACAGGAATATGCATTGAGAGATAAAGAATAAAGTAAAAACAGCTTCCACAATTCTGTCTCATATCTTACCCGTCCCCTTTAGTCTGCGTGATAGTTCATTGGCAAACAAGATGTTGCAAAGTTTACTATTTGCATAAACCCTCACACCATTATCATCTTTTTCATTTATAGTATCTACACTGAGTTTAGCATATTTGTGTGCTATTGATGATACCATTACAATTCGGCTTGGTGCAGACTTCTTCAGAAGATCTGTGAGAGAAAGAAAATGGACATCAGAAAGCTAACCAATGGATAAAAATGAAGCCATACTTCAATCTTAGCAAACATTTGCATTTTGTAAGTTACGGAGAGAGCTAAATTATTCAACAAATTTTATGAACAAGGCACAGTCTAGGTGACATATTCATTATTGTAATGATCAATTTCGGCTAAAGTAGTCCATCTTCAGATCTAAAAAATGGAGAGGGGGATAGCTGCACCTGGAGCGTGTCATTTTGATGACACGTACCAGATGATGCTGGTGTTGGTTAGCCCACTGTCTGTATTTTAGATCTGAAGATGATCTAATCTATTGGAAAATGGTCAATGCAATAATAAATACGTTCTCTGTACCAGAGATGGTTTATCCGTGTGGCACATGCTACAGATAGGACACTGGAAAAGTTTTTAGTATTGAGTACTCTCACCTCAACACCAACACATTTTTAATAGAAACTTTTTTACTCATATCAGTACTTTATGGCAAATATTGTACCCATGATTCTATTAATTACTTATTAAATTTTTATTACTAGCCAAAACTATGGCTGCATGATTCAGTTCCAAGACTTACAAAAACTGAACTCGTGATCACCAAAAGGCCGTCAACTGAAACTATGCATGTGTGAAAAACAGAGTAAGTAAATGAAAACATCTGCAACACTTTGCCTCTCTTGACAATGTTTCCTTGTTTGAAAGTGCAAATAAATAATTTAAGTAAGCCTGATGACAGCACTGACAGCAGTGAAGCAAAGGCAGTAAAAGATGAGCTAAAAAAGCAAATAGCATGCAGATTTGGACAAACTCAACATAACTGTTAGACAGTAATATCCTTCTTGCTTGATCCAAGATTCAAGAAAATATATTTTCAGAACCCAGAGGTCGGGCGAGGGTGATATCTGTATTACTAAATGGCTAACCCAATTATTGAGCATGGATCTAGTAACAGGCTGCCTATCTGTTGGGTTTCTGGAGCAACAAAAATTTGATTTTCAGCATTTTGCATAATGTACTGAAGGAATATAAAAATTAAAATACTGTCATAACCTACACATTAAGAGGTGTAATTTTATGTTAAATGTTTAACACACCAAGACAAGGTCTAAGATTAGAAAGTGTGTAAATGTCTTGCGGCACCATAACTCAAAAAGTGCAAATTATCAAACTATACTCTTCCAGTATTTCAAAATGACAGAACTTAGTGGCTTACAACAACTTTACTGGACCTGTTCACAACACATTTGCAGTCCGTGTCAACATATACCACTGAATGTACCTCCAACATAATGTCCCGGTGTGACACATGGTTCAGAAGATATGATTTCATAAAAATTGAGATGCATGAAAAACTTCCTTTTGCTGAAAATAGAGTGCAAGTTATCTGGACTGCAATATCCAGTGTTTGATAATGAGAGCACTTAGTGACTTCCAACAAACTTTAAATGTGATTACAAACATTTTCTAAACTTTTCTCACTCACATGCTCAATGTCAAAAATTTAACACATTAACTCACTTGTAAAGTAATCAGAAGTTCAAAGCTGTTTTATGCAAGGGAGTATGACTCTTTACAGACCTGGGGTTTGCTGGGCTACATTAAGGTATAATATTGCTATATTGCTTCTACCACTGGCACCAGCAGCAGTGAACCAGATAGTGAGTCTTCTCTTGAAATTGAATACGACATTTGGAATCATCATAAGTGTTGAGTGCACAGCAAAAAAATGAAAAAAGATGGAGTAGTTGCCTGGCTGATCAAAAAGATGGAAGGAGCCTATGTTGCACTGTGAGCTAACCCTTTTAGACCAAAGTGTCAACATGGATTTTTTATTCCCACAGTTATACAAGGTAGCCAACGAGTATCTGACAACTGCAGCAGAACCAGTGCTCTACAAGTGTATATTTTCAAAGACAGGCAGCATATTGTCAGACTCACGTAGTACATTATTAACAAGACTATTAGATAAAACACTTGTTTTGAGTGACAGCACAAAGGAATAATGGGAAGATTAATTATGATTTAATGTATTTACTTTTGGGTACTATTCAGCTGTTTTTCTGTTAATCTGTTCTGTTATTACATATTTCAAGTTTCAGTTTCTTTTTTTTTTAATTGTAATCTGCAATGAAAATAAAAATACTGCTTTATTTAATACCTGTGTCCATCTCCACGGCTGAGTGGACAGCATGACAGACTGCTACGCAAGGGACACTGGTTTGATTCACGGTAAAGCCAGGAATTTGTCCTTGGTGAGCGGACTGGTATGGCGTGCACTCAGCCCTCTGAGCCAACTGTGGAGCTCCTCTGCCAGTCAGTTGTGGTTTCAGGTCAGGAAACCTGACAACAACCAAGAGAGGTGTGTGCTGATGACATGTCCCACCATACTGAATCTGATGACTCTGTTGGATTACAAGGGTCGTTCGCACCCAATTGGCTGGTCTAGGGTTGGAACATGGAACTTTACTTACTTATGAATAACTTTAACATCTTTATTATTTTATTTGAAACTTACTAAAATTAATTTCCTTTCTCTATTTTAGATAGATTTCAAAAATAGAGATGGTGAGTTGGAGCCAATGGAGAGCATCTACTCTATTCCTTTTAGCAAGGATAAGTGTCAATACGTCAAAGTATTGATACTTCTCTTTTGATCCTTTTATGCGTATGAAAGTTTCAACATTCCAGTACTACTCACAAGTAAACTACCAATACTTTTCACTTGACACCATGTCTCTACCTAAAGATTCTGTACTGCACACTTGCCTTTTTCTTTTCTTTTTTTTCCTGGGGGAGGGGTGAATAACTGTTAACAGTTCTCAGCTGAAAACACTAATAACACTGTTCCAGATTGTGGGTTTCTAATAATCTAACTCACTTAGTGTTGCTTTCGCAATCCTGTTTATTTTTAAGTTCGGCCTTAGTGTTTTGTTTACAATACTTCAACACACTTCCATAAATTTTTCATGCTTGCCTTAATGTTCAGCTCATTCAGATACACCAGTGTGTTCATTCCCTCCTGCTGAATGTTACACTGTTAGGATTCCAGATTCCACCACTGAGTCAAGAATTTCCCAACTGATACTCCAAGATATTTTAACGGATGACACAGAACTGTGCAGCGTATCTCAACATTTTGATTCCATCCAGAGCTTCAAACATTGTAACTGTGTAATACACTGCATATCCATGTGTAACATGAGCCATAACAATTCATAACCATACTTTGAGATAGTCCGCATATGTTGGCACTTGCACTGTCGGGCAACAGTCCATTCTGCTTGGCAGTAATTCAAACAATGGTAAGAATCTGGAGCAGTGGTTACCTTAGTCTTGCCACTTAGGGAAAACAAGAGTAAGAGTTTTCTGCTTACTTTGTCAGCTGCAGTGAGTACTACGACTAAGTCAGTGTTATGATGGAGAAACTTATTATTCTTAAATACTAACCATTTTTCCTAACCACGTGAATGGAGCTAAGAAGAACTAACTGTGATGGATAAGTTCAGTTTCTTGACTAATGTTGCTGAGATAGTGGTTTAAAAATCGGGGTGCATTTCATCTGTTAGTACTTAAATGTATGGTAATGTTGAATAGGAGCCCCACAGTCCATCAGAACTTTGGCTCCTGCACAACCTAAAAACCCGCCCTAATCTACACTGCATCTTGTTCATAAAACTAGAGCACTGTTTTTCCTGGTGACACAATGCTGTCTATCTGTCAACAAATTTTGTTTGGTATAAAGTAATTTTTATTTCAGAAATTTCCTTCAGCCACTTGGTCTTACTCACATGGAGTTGACAAAATAGGGGGCTAGCAGAGGAACCAGTTGTCTGATAGTTTACATTCACCATTCTGCCTACAGCACTCAGTAGGTGACCTGAACTTTCAGCAAGGCAGTGCACTACCCCAACACTTCTGAATTGCATTAAAATATATTGAGGAACACTGCAAGGGCATGAAGATGCTCATGTTGTGAACTTAGGTCTCTTGACTAATCTGGGACACCATCAAGAATGCACTCCAAATGTAACATTTAAACTTTTTTTTTTTTTTTTTTTTTACATTTTGGGTAGGTACTTAACTTTGAGATAGTATACTTATCAGAGCAATAAGGCTCCTTTGGCTGTTTAGGTGTGTCCCCCATCTGTCTCCTCAGAATTCGGCTTCCTAATGAATACACTGCCTTTACCACAGAGCTGTATGCAGTAAAGAAGGCACTGAAGCAGATGAGGCATCCTAAAACCAAAAAACTGCATATCTGCTCCAATTACCTCAGAGCCCAACTTGCACCTCAAAAAATGTACCTAACAGAGAAAAGACCCAAAATATATTGGACAAGCTTCTCCTTTTTCAACAGAGGGGAAACTTCTATCTTCCACCGAGGTACTGTGGGAATTTGGAGAAACTAGCAAGCAGACAACACTGCCTAGGAGATCTGCAAGGAAGATGGAATTATGTAATGTTCCATTCCCCTGCTGGCTGGCATTCCACTACTGTGTGAAAGAACCATGCCACTGTGTAGGAGGAGTGGCTGGCAGTGAGGGACAACAAGCTGTGGTCAGTCATTCTAGCTAACTCTTCCTCATACTGTCCACTCCAACAAAATGAAGTAACTCAGACCAGCTTCCAAATAGGTCACTTTTGTCTAATGCATCACTTCATAATTCAGAGGGAGAACTGCCCAGTCTGTGCAGTACAAAATACTAGGCGCCACATTTTAACTAAGTGCATTTTACAGTATTTTGTGATGAGAAAGCAAAAGCAAATTTAAATGGGGATCTGCTCTCCATCATTTTGGCAAAAAGCTGATGAGATGATTTTATGTGGTGTGCAGACTCCAGTCTAAGCTTTAAGGCTTGAAATTTTAGAATCCCCTTTGGTTACAGTGGTATTCTGTTTCACCAAAATCTTTCCTGTCTTTATTGAATAACAGGAAAACCTCGGATTTTGCAGACATATGTACATCACTATGATCTTATCATGGCTGTCATTACGCTCTTTTATCAAGGGAAACCAGTACCTATTCTTCAGCAGTGCACTGGTGAGATATTGCAATTCTGTGTCAAGCATCTGCAGTTCACAGATGTTCCTCATTCTTTCCACTAATGTTTTCAATAACACTCATTTTTGTTATGGGTGCTGCTTGGGATTCCAGTGCCTGTAACAGTCTCTATGCGACTATGTGGCCCAAACTACCATATCAGCTGTTATGGAAAATGCTTTGCAGCCAGGAGACCACTGGACTCAATTTAATAAGCCTGAATTACTGCCAGAATGAAGTTTAGGAGAATCACCTGGAAGAATCAATGTGGAAAGAAGTGGGATACTGAAGTACTGAGGAATGATAGGATGTGTTTGAAGTTCTCTAACGCTGTGGATACTTTGATAATTAAAATTACAGTAACAGAGGAAGGGACATCACTTGAAAGGGCAATCACTGAAGTTGGACAGACAAAAAAGGTACAAGGAAGGTAGCTGCAAAGTGCAAAGACACTATGGCTAACATGAAATACTTCTACTGATCAATGAAGAAGAAAGTACAAAAATGTTCAGATAAAGACAAAAATATATCAACATAAGTCGCCAAGGAATCAAATAAATAGGAAGTGGAGGGAAGCTGAGGTGGGATGGCTGCAGGAAAATATGAAGAAATCAAAAAAGATTAGATGTGGAAATTCCACTGTAAAATGCAGGTAGGTGGAAAAAATACACTGAAGGCCTCTATGAGGAAGAGGACTTGTCTGATGACGTGATGGAAGAAGAAATGGAAGTTGATATGGAAGACATATGGAAAATATTATTAAAGTCAGCATTTAGCACAGCTAAGGAATACTTGCAAATCAGTAACGCAGCAAGGGATATATAATACCCCTTCAGAATTTCTAAAATCAGTAGAGGAAGTGGCAACCCAACTACTATTCAAAGTGACATGAACAATCTGTTAAGACTGGAGACATACCACAGACTTTTGAAAAAATATCATCCGCACAACCTCAAATACAGCAAGGGCAGACTAGTATGAGAACTATCCCACAATCAGTTTACAGTTCACACTTTCAAGTTTCTAATGAGAATTATATACAGAAGGATGGAAAAGTAAATTGAGGATCTTTTAGAAGATGAACAGTTTGGCTTTTGGGAAGGTAAGGGCATCAGAGACGCAGTTCTGACATTGCACATCATAATGGAAGCAAGATTTAAGAATAATCAAGACATATTCATATAAATTGTCAACCTAGAAATTCCAGAGCGCTCAACAACATGAAACAGTGAAAGATATTGAAAATTCTCAGAAAAATTGCTGTAATTTATAGGGAAATATGGGTAATATACAGTGTCTATAAGAAACAAGAAGGATAAATAAGAATGGAAGACCAAAAATGAAGTACTCACATTAAAAAGGGTGTTACGATAAGGATGTAGTCTTTCTCCCCTACTGTATTGCTGGTAGGCTTTAGTCCCCATACACCATGATATATCACATGAACAAATTGTAAAAATAAGGAGAGAGAGAACAGGGCACGTACAGAGGCATACAGACAGCAATTTACACTTGCTAATTTTGCAAATGGAATAGAACAGAAAATTGCTACAAAGAACACTCTCTGATGCACTGTACAATAGGTTGTGATATATATATATATATATATATATATATATATATATATATATATAAGTTCCACAGCATCATTCTGACAAAAATGTATGTGTATGTGAGGATATCTTGTAATAAACTAAATTAATGATAATAATAATAAAAATAAACAGAGGTTTAAGACAATTACTTGCATTAGAATAACTATTTATTATCAACATGTAAATGAAGTGAAATTTGAATGTCTCTATGAACCAGTATATCACGTGTGTGTGTGTGTGTGTGTGTGTGTGTGTGTGTGTGTGTGTGTGTGTGTGTGTGTGTGTGTAAGGAAGGAAATTGGGTTGAATGAAATGGATTTACATGCTATGAATATAAATTTGCACCAGCTACTTTTGACAAATGAGAACCTCCATATGTTCTGCAGTCATGATCCAAATGCTCACTGATTCCTGAAACTAAGAATAGTAAAATCAATGTTTTTTCATATTGTCACTTTAGCCTCACAAGGCATGATTATATCATTAGTGGAAACAGTGCCTGTGTTTGTACAGTAACTGCGTTTGTTATGACCGAGCGAGGTGGCACAGTGGTTAGCACACTGGATCGATTCAGGCAAATGCCGGGATGGTTCCTTTGAAAGGGCACGGCCGATTTCCTTCCCCATCCTTCCCTCACCCGAGCTTGCACTCCGTCTTTAATGACCTCGTTGTCGACGGTACGTTAAACACTAATCTCCTCCTCCTCCTCCTGCATTTGTTACAGTACAATGTGTTTCAGACATTTTGGTAAGCTATAGAGTAAGAGGGATAATATACAATCTGTATAAGAACCCAGAATGAACTATATGAATCTTAGACCAAGAATTAATTGCTCACATTAAGAAAGGTATGAGACAGGGATGCAACCTTTCTACCCTGCTGTATTGCTGGTAGACTTTAGTCCCCAAAAACCATGATATCTCTCATGTATGGATCATGAGAATAAGGAAAAGGCTGTGCACAGAAGCATAGAGACAGTAATTTTCACTTGCTAATTTTGCAAATGGAATTGAACAGGAAACTGCAAGTTTAAAATTACGGTACAAAATAAATAACATTAGGTTTTTCGACACTTAGTTTCACAAATGTATGAATATCTGAATTGTGACTGTGAGACATTTGGAGGTCTGGACCAGCTCTGGGGGTGTGTTCAAGTACCCAAAGTGGTTAGGGTGACCAATCATGACAAGATGGAAATGTGGGTTTGAGTCCCAATGTGGCATAAATTTTGGTTTCTCACAAGCAGCTGGCACTAACATATATTTACAATATGTGAGTCACATGCATGCATGTCTGAAAGAAATTGTATTGCAGTACATGCAGTTACTGTATAACCACAGACACTGTTGCCATTAATGACATCATCATACCTGGCAGAGCTATAATGATTATACAAAATAGTTTCGCAAATGTGCAAGCATTTGGATTATGACTGTGTGTCATATGGAGCTTTGGACCAGCAATGGAGGCATGCTGAGATGCCCAAACTCAGGGTTCAAGTCCTGGTCCAGCACAAATTTTCATTTGTCACAAGTAGCTGATGCTAATACATATTTACAATACGTAAATCCATTTCATGATTTCAGCAACTGCAAACTGCCAAATGAAGGGTCTATTCCATCAAACATGCATGTATCCGTGCACTGTCACCATTAGTGATATAAATTTGGTTTGGGCGGGTTTGAATGTTGTGGAAGTTGTTCCACTGGTGGGAAGATATTTCTCAAGACAGAACATACTGAAATGAACTAATCGCTTATAGAAATGTTCTATAATTTAATGAACACTTCTAATGCTCTGCCATTTTCAGGAATGTTCTCAAACGTTCTAAAAATTTCAGGAATGTTAATGAATGCTCCACAAACACTATAACTGCTTTCGTTTTCTGAAATGATCTGTATGTTTCTGCAGTGCTCTGGAATAAAAAAATGTTTGTTTCAGAATGATGTCAAATGTTGAATAATCTACAGTGTTTTGGAACTCAGTGTTACACTGCAACAAATCTCTCTTTGAGAGAGCATAGCAGCAAGAGCACTATTTTTTAAAGGTTCAAACTGTTATTTTTATAGCTCTTCATCATGAAGAAATTACTTCAAAATTCAACTAATATACAAATCATCATATTCTAAAGGATAATGCTGCAGCTGTAGCCATTCATTTCAGTTCTGTTAACTGTCACATACTATCCTCTTGTTGATGTATTCCAAATACTTCTTCTTGGGCCATCCTCTTTCTTTCTTTCCCAGCACTTTCCCATCAACAATATTAATGACGGTAGTGGTGCATCGGAAGATATGTCCAGTAAATTTTATTTTTATCTTTTCTTCAATTGCCTACAAAAATCTTGTCTCTTACTTGACTTGCCTTAAGACTTGTAGGTTGGTTTTTCTTTCTGCCCAGCTTGTTCTTGTGAGTTTCTACCATAACCACAATTCAGCAGCTTCAAGGCAGATCCTTTCCAATTTACCCAGAGTCCTATTTTCAGCAGCTATTTTCAGCAGTCCTATTTTCACTTCCACAGAACAATAAAATCGATACAAATAATTTTGCAAAGGATTGTGAAATTTATATTCATATGTTTTCTGGTTACAATGTTTTTCTTTGAATAAATGGGTGTTTTGTCAGTGCAATCAATCCTTCCCTTCTCTTCAGTTAAGAGTCTATTGCCCTCTGTGATTAGACTACCGAGGCAACAAAATTACTCTACCTGATCAATTCTGGCATCACTCTTCCATAACTTTTCATATTATGATTACTTTCATTTTCAGTTTATTCTCTTTTTAATTTCCATAGTTTAAGAGTGTATGATACAACTTGTAGCACTGTATTCATTTCTTTATAGAAATCTCAACTATTACGATGTCACCAGCAAATATGATACAGTATATCTTTAGTCCCTTTGCCTTCCTTTTTTAACTCCTTTTCTAATCCTGACCTTTTCCTTTACATTATTGATGATTACCTTTGTGCGTTGGCTCTGATACAGTTGATTAATCATTATTGTATTCATCCAGTCCTATCATATTTACTTCATAGTTTTAAAGAGTATTTACCAGTTCACATTGTCAAAAGCTTTTTCTAAGTCAATGAAGGCATGTCCATCCAGCTCTGTAACAGCACACACAAGGCCAAAATAGCTTCTCTTGTTCCTCTGCCTTATCTAAACCAAAATTGATGTTTCCCAATATACTTATCTACCTTTTCTTTTATACTGCTCTTAACTATCTTCATTGGTATTTTGAAGTCATGTGATAACATGCATAGTGTTCTATAATTGGTGCAGTCAACAACCTTTCCAGTTTCAGGTATGGTACTGGTTCTGCACAATGTGAAGTCTTCTGGCATGATTCCTCTTTCATAGCAGTTATTTATTACTCTCAATAATTAGCCTTTCATGTTGTTACCTAAATTTTTCAGTGATTCTGTATGTATACCAACAACACTAGTTGCTTTTCCTTCTCTAAGACTCTGAGGAGCCTCTTCAAATTCATGTCCATGATTGGGGAACCTTGCATTTTTTTCAGTTAGACTATTTCACTCTTGAAACTTCCTGGCAGATTAAAACTGTGTGCCCGACTGAGACTCGAACTCGGGACCTTTGCCTTTCGCGGGCAAGTGCTCTGCCATCTGAGCTACCGAAGCACGACTCACGCCCGGTACTCACAGCTTTACTTCTGCCAGTACCTCGCCTCCTACCTTCCAAACTTTACAGAAGCTCTTCAAGGAACCTTGCAGAACTAGCACTCCTGAAAGAAAGGATATTGCGGAGACATGGCTTAGCCACAGCCTGGGGGATTTTTCCAGAATGAGATTTTCACTCTGCAGCGGAGTGTGCGCTGATATGAAACTTCCTGGCAGATTAAAACTGTGTGCCCGACCGAGACTCGAACTCAGGACCTTTGCCTTTCGCGGGCAAGTGCTCTATTTCACTCTTGAAGTCAGTATCATCATACAGTTCTTCTACATATTCTTTCCAATGAGTACATACCTCATCATTATCTATCAGTAATATTCTCTCTTTATTTTTTACTGCTACAGATTGTTCTAGGTTTGCACTGAAGGGCTCAAATTTTCTTATAACCTTGATTCTGTTTCCCATTTTTCTGATCTTCCATCTTTTCACCAATGCTTTTTGGTCCATTCTTCTTTTTCTTCTCTACATTTAGTTGTGATGTGATTTTTTTATTTCTTATAGTTGTCTACATTACTTTTGTTCCTGAACTTATTCCTAACCTGAATTATATTTAGTATTTCTTCTCTCATTCAAGATTTTCTGGGCTCCAGCTTCCTTTTTTCATAAAACCCCATTTGTTGCTTTGCTTCAGTAATCCCCCTCTTTATATCATTCCACTACATTGGCTCATAACTTCCATTAGCTATTTTATTGGTTCTTTCTTCAAAGCCATTTTTGTTGCTTCTTCCTCAGTCCTTCTAGACTTCATTTATTTCTGATAGAGCTCTTGATTTTTTAAAATCTTGTGATGCACATGGCCAACAGAAGTGTAAGTGTATGGTCAGTACCTACATCTGGACCTGGACAGCTGTGGCATCATTTTATCTGATTCTTGTGTCTTTGCTTCATTAGTGTGTAGTCTAACTGTAATCACTTTTTATCTGCACCACCACATGTACCTTCTTCTAAGAGGAACTTCAAATGATGTTTCAGTAGCGTCATTATGACTCCAAATATTTACCAAATTTTCACTGTTTTAATTTATTTTCCCCAAGTGCAAGGTTCCTACTGTCTTACGGAGTATACGGGATTCCGTAGCTACATTAAAGTTGCCCATTACAACAACATTATATTTTTTAATCAGTTTCAATAGGTTTTCAGTATCTTCATATGCAGGCTTTACTTCTTCCAAGTCATGAGCCTACATTGGGAAATATGTGTGACTTACCACCTAGTCCATAGGTGTACTGAATCTTTTAACCATCATTAACCGGGTGCTGACATGGTACATACTGCAAACATTGTTCAAACATTTTCCTCTTATTATAACCACCACTCTATGCTTTCTGTTTTTTTTTCTAGCCACCATTATAAATTAATCTAAACACATCACCATAGAAATCTTTATTTCCTTTGCATCTTGTCTCATGTAGACCTAATATAGTTATCTCATTCTTCCTCATCTCGTCTTTCACTTCATCCAGTTTCCCTACTTCCATGTTCCCATCTTTGTGGCAGTTATAGAGGGATTTCGCATGGTAATGACCTGAGATGCCCTCTTACCTCTCCTGTCATATCTCGGGTTCCAAGATCTCTGACCAGTTGTTATTCCCTCATTAATGTCAACTACCATTAATCTTAATAAAAAGTTTATGGTACTTGCAAATTCCATCCTTTCATTTACTATTTAAACATCACAGTAGAATATACATTTTGTCTTTTTAAAAAATATGTTTGAACACTGCGCACTGCCATATTTGAGGCTTTTTATTTCTTCTACAAGAGTTGACTGAAAAGTAATGCCTCCACTTTCGTACCTCTTCAACAGTTGGCAGCATTGGTATGTGACAGGAATTGGCTTGTTTCATAGCCTCTTCTCTACAGCTCCAGTTGGCAGGAAGCCTTAGCATTGAACGGTTGTGTTGCTATAGTGTAAAATATGGAACCCTGTGCAGACAGTCGGTCAATGTGATTTAAGCAATGTGCAGTCATAGAATTCCTGACTGCAGAAGGTGTCACCCCAAAGGAGTTGAATCAGAGAATGAAAGCAGTTTGTGGTGATTGTGTTGATGTGAGTACTGTGCGTCTTCATTCTCATAACGTGAGAAGAGTTACCGGCAAATTTCAAGTCTGTGCACTTTCATTTCAGGAGTCAGCATCTAGGGCACCCATCATGCACATACTTCCGATAGCCAAGCAAAGCGATAATGTGACCCACACGTTCTTGTGAAATGCCAATTGTGCTTGCAGTTTCTCTCTGAGTGATACGACAATCGTCCTGAATCAATCTGTCAATATTTTGCTTGTGAACCTCAGTGATTGCTGGCACAGGACGTCCAACTCTTTGTTTGTCATGCAGGTCAGATGTTCCCACCTCGTCATCTTGAAACTTTCTCACACAATGACGCACAGTACTCACATCAACACAATCACCATAAACTACTTTCATTCTCTGATGATTCTCTGTTACGGTGGCACCTTCTCCTGTCAATAATTCAATGACTGCACGTTGCTTAAATTGCACTGATCGACCATCTGCGCAGGGTTCCATACTTTACTTAGTAACAACACAACTGTTCAATGCTAAGGCTTCCCGCCAGCTGGAGCTGTAGAGAAGAGGCTACGGAACAAGCCAGTACCTGCTGCACACCAATGCTGCCAACTGTTGAAGAGTTACAAAGGTGGAGGCATTATTTTTCAGTCAATCCTCATACTTAAAATTCTATGCACCATGAATGCACATTGAAATTTTTGACATATACACAGAAAATACATTTTACTGATAATTCCTTAACCGGTAAGCTGTACTTTACGTGATGAGGCACTGCTTTTGTATTACAGATATGTATGTATTGTGAACATTCGAGCAAGGCTACTCTTGCTCAGATTTGAGGTGAAAATGCTTGTACAACAGTAGCCAAAAAGTTTTAGTTATCACCACAAGAAAATCAAGCTGTGACCGTGAGACTTGGTGATGGTGTCAGACCTACTCTATGTATTCACCCTTCAATGCAATACATTTTCCAAATAATGGATGAATTGACAGATACTTTGGTTGTATAAATCTACATTTTAGCTGTTCAGGAGATGCTATACCTTGAGAACCACTTGTCTTCATTCTGGAAATGACTGCCACATAAACAAGAAGTAAGTGAATGCCATGATAGAATAATATGGAGGTGAGGTAAAATTTGATAGCTCAAAGGAGCAGCATGTTTGGCGGAATCCTCTGCAGAAGGGAGGTGGAGCATTGTTGTGGAGCAAAAATCCCCTTGGTGAGCTTCCCAACATGTTTCATCTTGACAGAGTCTCATAGCCCAATTAAATAGTATGCTCCTGGCATAATTTACCACTTAAAAGTGTAAGTGTTAGCACCAGCTGGCCATTGTGGCCAAGCAGTTCTAGGCACTTCAGTTCAGAACCGTGCGACTGCTATGGTCACAGATTCGAATCCTGCCTCGGGCATGGGTGTGTGTGATGTCCTTAGGTTAGTTAGGTATAAGTAGTTCTAAGTTCTAGGGGACTGATGACCTCAGATGTTAAGTCCCATAGTGCTCAGGCCATTTGAAGCATTTGTTAGCAAGGCAGTCCCAAAAGCAGTCAGCATCACTTTGGTTATAGTCGGTGGGATCTTTGCCTTTTTGGAGGTGGTGAAACCACATGTTTCCACTGCTTGCTTTGCTCCTTTGTCTTGTTGTCATAGTGATATACACAGTTTAATACCATGCCATAACAAATATTCTTGGTACCCAAAAAGAGTGAAGCATATCTCTTCATAAAGAATGCCAGTCAAGAGAATCTTGTTATTGTACTGTTGAAAAAGCAACAGCTAAAAGTATATCATCACAGAATGAAATTTTCACTCTACAGTGGAGTGTGCACTGATATGAAACTTCCTGGCAGATTAAAACTGTGTGCTGGACCGAGACTCGTATATCATCATGTTCAATTCCATGGGAATAATTGTGCCCCACAATCATGATGTAATCCAGGATTGAAATAAGGTCTCCATCAGTTATAATATAATCTGTCTTTTTTTTTTAATGCAGATCTAGATTTCAGTTGATAATGCAGCTGTCATCAGTGCATTATAGGTAGCTGCATAAACTCAACATAATTGTAATAACACATATTCCAATATAACTTAGTCACATAGAAACATTAGTCTAATATTTGTATATGCATATGTTATAATTGAATACGTGTTGCTATAATTATGTGTCTGGGTGCAAAAACTTGAATATGTTAACTGCACTTCAAGATAATTTTTGTCACATTTTCTGACTTATGCGAGCTTGTAATCAGGGAAAGACTTCTGGGGCATCCATATGTATTTGCAAACCTCACGTACTCTTACTCAACAGCTTGGGGTAAGAGGACACAGAATTATTTTTTAGGAAAATTTTTATTAATTGTCTAATAATAACTGGATGACAATTAAACTTTTAAACAATATTACCAAGATGTCAAACTAGGTGCAGCATGCATGACTGATATAATCATGCTGCAAGTCTTTTTTTTAAATATTTAGTAAAACTACAAATGTGTATCTTTACTCCCTCCTACCCTTCAACCCAGAGCCAAATCTAGTTAGATCAGACAGGCAGACAATGTGGCATAATTTCTCCAAGAAAGAAAAAAACAATACATTTGATTTTAGAACAAAAGCAAAAAATTTTACTTAGAATCATTTGGAAATATACTGATGAGGTATTGGCAGTGGCTCCTCAGTAAGGACTCTGTCTGCAAATACGGTGTATGTGCCCATCAGCTTTCAGGAAACAGAGGAATTAAAATATCCATGTTATTGTGTACAACACACATTTCATCTAAATGTGAGTTCAGCATCACCTCTCTCACCCAGTGACATGTGGTTAGTATCTTGTTATCTATCATCTTTGTTTTGAACATCTGTGGTCTGAATATCTTTGTAACCATAAAACTGCAATATTAGACTTCTTGTCAAATGTTATTTACTGCAAGCAAATGAGTGTGAGTAAACTGTGTCAGAGTATAATGCCAGAAAAATGTTTCATTTTACAGGTGGTTGCTAAAAATTGGTCATGGTGTCATTACCATTGAATATCCAGCACAGGAAAGCTGTCCACTTTCCAATATGTCAAATTTCATCATGGTTTTTCATAGATGTCAATACACTGCATGAAGTGGTAAGATTCCAAAGCATAATTTTTATTTGAAGAAGGAATTAAACAACAAATGAAGGAACATTAACACATTATTAACTATGTTCAGTGTAGTTCTACAGCTAGTATGTTCTGATGCTTCATAAACAGATATATGGCAAATATTGCATTCCTAAGATTTGTACCCGTTTCCCTTACAGTATGTTCTCATTGGAGTCAGGTAATGCAACTTCAGTTTTGTCTGTCATTAACTTCCTATCATTATGTGCTTCTGCTATTTACTGATAAAGCCATATTTACTCAGGAATAAATTAACTCTACTCATATTAACCACTGACAGTTATGTGACATCCCATATGATAGAGTTAAAATACATTTCAATGCTAGTTTCCCTGTTATGTGTAATGCAACATGATTTGTGATATATTCATAGCCCTCTAATTTTTTAGGAATGGCTGACAGAACCCAACAACTTGCAGTTCTTGAAAATATGGCATCTGAATAATTAGAGGAGGCTCCATTCACTAAGAGATATGAAAGTACTTCCAGAGTGGTGGAACCCTTCCAGATTACTTAGGTGGCATATTCTCCTAGTTGGTATGCCACTCCTTGTTGTAGTTGGCAGAAGAGCCAACACCGTGTTTCTAGAGGAGGCCGAAATGCACGCGTTTTAGCTCACGCAGGCTGGCGTGAGGAGGGAAGGACTATACTGACATGAGGTCTGGAACATGACAAGGAATTAGAATTCAGAAAGTGAACGTAGCTAGTTTGAAACTTAACTTTAATCCATTAATGATGAACGTTGCTCTTGATGGTACATGAGTCACAATAGTATCTGTTCAGATTATAGTAACTGAATATGGCGCCTTGCTAGGTCGTAGCAAATGACGTAGCTGAAGGCTATGTTACACTGTCGTCTCTGCAAATGAGAACGTATGTAGCCAGTGAACCATCACTAGCAAAGTCGGCTGTACAACTGGGGCGAGTGCTAAGGAGTCTCTCTAGACCTGCCGTGTGCTGGCACTCGGTCTGCAATCACTGACACGCTGGTCCGATGTACACTAACGGACCGTGGCCGATTTAAAGGCTACCACCTAGCAAGTGTGGTGTCTGTCGGTGACATCACACTCCTAGCTATTCCATTATAAGGATACATATCTATTTGAATATAACAAATAAAACCATTAGTCTTTTTTCATGGGACTGGATAAAGACTGATGCTTATGAAACCAAAGTGCATATGTAAAATTGACTAATGGGTTCTCTCGTGCTCACAGCTAGCCTCATAAAGGAACATAAACAAGAAGATTAAGTTTACCTGAGAGAACAAAAGTGCAACAGATTTGATTATGGACAAACTGAGAGTTTATTTAAGCTGTATAAAATTTTATGATTAATTGTTGTAAATTTATGTATTATTATCTGTTTCAACCTGACAAATACAAGGACTGTTTAAAAAATATCCAACCTTAATTTTTATTGTTGGAACCAAGAATGGTATCAGAGCATGCGCACTCTCTACGTTTGTAGGCTCATGTAATGGGCATGCCTGATTCATTTCACTAATGTGGAAAAAACCAGTCACTGACAAATGAACAGGTATAACTGGTAGTCTTCAGATTTTGTGTTGTGGGCAAAATGACAGAAAAAGTGGAATAACGTTATTGCATCAAATTTTGTTTTAAGCTTAGCGATTCTCAAGTCAGAACAATCTCCAAGACTGAACAAGTATTTGGGGATGAAGCAATGGATACCACACAGATAAAGGAGCGGAACAACTGCTTCAAAGATGGTCGCTCAACAGTGAAGAGTGAAGCACATTCAGGTAGGCAATCAACGTCTGTAAATGAGGTTGTTGTAGATCACATAAGGACCCTGGTGATGCAGGAGCAGACAATATTAAACTTAGAACTGGATCCGGACATTCAATTTTAATGGAACAATGGATCTCATGAGGACCTCAGCAAAATTTATGCCCAAGCTGCTAACAATTGAGCAGAAGCAAATTTGTTCAGACATTCCATTGGACATGCTGGATATTGTGAACAGTGATCACTGGTGATGAGTCATTGATTTATGGGTATGACCCAGAAACAAAATCCAGTCATCGCAATGGAAGCATTCATCATCACCAAGACACAAAACAATGTGGCAGGTGAAAGTCATGCTGAACATCTATTTTGTCTCCATTGGTGTCATCCATCACAAGGATGCCCCAAAAGGTACTAATGTTAATAAGGAGTTCTACCAGGAGGTTCTGTGTCACTTCCATGAAGCAGTGAGATGCAAACTGCCGGGCTTGTGGGTAGGGAGCAGTTGGCTTCTTCAGCACAATAACACAGTTGTTCGTCCTTCTCAATTAATTCAGAATTTTTTGGTCAAACACAATATGGCTGACTTAGCAAAACGTGACTTGTGGCTTGGGATCAGATTTGAGGACAGGTAAGACATATTGCAGAATTCAACAGAGCAGCTGTGCACCAAACAAAAAAGGCTTCCCAATGATGCTTCCAGCAGCGGGAGCAGTGTCGGAAGAGATTCACAGAAGCTGAACAGGTCTACTTTGAAGGTGACCAGAGTCAAACAATTTCATCTGAATTAAGATTGATTTTATAAATAAAAGTCAGTTACTTTTTTAACAGCCCTCACAAGTGGCAATAACTGGTACTTAAACATAATTAACAAAAGAAAACTATTTCATGAGAATAGTAAAAAATTACATGCCTTTATCTTTGGACCCATTCAAAATATAGCACATGTACATAAATCTGCATCTACATAAATAATCTGTAAGCCGCTGTGCAGTGTGCGAAGGAGGTTACATTATACCAATATTATCAGTTTTCTTTCCTATCCCATAAGTGGATGCAGTGAGGGAAAAACCACAGTATAATGTCTCTCATCTTTTTCCCATGATCCATACGCAGGATACATATTAGTGACAGCATAAAAGTCACACAGTCCTCTTCAAATAGTAGTATGCTGAATTTGCCCATCAGTGGTTTGTAAGAACTACATCATTTTTCCTCCAAGAATTCCTATTTACATTATTTGAGTGTGTATGTTATACTTTTCTGTGGACAACACCAATCACTTACAATCCTAGTAACAAATCTCTGATTTGTTTGATGGCAGTTGTCATGCTTACTTGATAAGGATCCAAAGAGTAGATCAATATTCTATAATTACTTAAACTAGCGTCTTGTATAGCCGACGGCCTTGCTGCAGTGGTAACACCAAAGTGAAGTGTGTTGGGTTGGGCTAGCACTTGGATGGTGACCATCCGGTCTTGCGAATGCTCTTGGCAAATAGGTTGCACTCAACACTTGTGAGGCAAACTGAGGAGCTACTTGACTGAGAAGTAATGGCTCCAGTCTCAAAAACTGACTTACAGCTGGGAGAGCGCTATGCTGCCCACATGTCCATCCACATCCAGTGATGCCTGTGGGTTGAAGATGACACAGAGGCCAGCCAGTACCATTGGGTCTTCATGGCTTGTTCGGGCAATGTTTCGCTTTTTTTAGTTTCTTTAGCATCTTGTATGTAATTTCCTTTACAGAGGCCCCACACTTTATGAGAACCCTTCTAACAAATCTATATCTTCTAGTCACCTCCCCTAATACTGTACGGATTTTGTATGATTGTCCCACTTCAAATCACGTCTTAGTATTACCCCTAAATACTCATACTACATGATGGACTCAAGATGTTCACCACTAATCTTATAATTATATGCTATATGGTTCTTTCTATTTGTGATAAGCACTGTTATACATTTATCCATAATGAAGAAGGGTTGCCACTCATTGCACAAGTGGAAGTCTGTCCTTGCCTTTCTGCAGTTCTTTACAGTTTTCCAAGAATTTTCCAGTATTATGTACTAGATTCTATTTGTCAAATATTTGTCTATCTGGTCATATACCTGCAAAGATACTCCATATGATTATACCTTGATCGGCAATTGACAAATGCAGTGCAGTGTCAAATGACTTACAGAAATCTAGGAAGATGGAAGGTACTTGTTCCACCTACAGTCATCAATTGCAACATATATTGTACAAATATAGTGAGCTGTGCTCCAAACAAGTGTTTTTTTTAATCTGTGCAGATTTTTTGGGAGGGCTTGTTTTCCTCCAGGAAAATCTTAATGTCTGAAACTGACCATCACTGTCACCTCCAAGAATACTGACCTTTCCTTTTGGGACATTAGAACCTCATCAGTAGAGCCACCCATCTACAGCACAGGCAACCATCGACTACTACCTAAAACTGGAGAGACTACAGCTTTTCCAATTGATTTATACAAATAACAAACTCCAAGAAACATTTTGCTTCATAAAAGTCTGCTTTCTATCTCGCGTGACTCATTTGGAAATAACACTTGTATAGACAAAATGTTGCAAAAACAGTTTCAAAATCACACTAGCACACAGTGAAGTATGATGAACATGGTGATTCTTGAATATAAACATGAAACATAATTTATGAAACATATGATGCGGGGTCACACATTGGTGTGGTTCCTGTTGATTCACTCTGTAGGTGGGACTATACTAGACATGGCCTACACCTCAACAAGAAGGGGAAGGGTAAACTGGCTGTGCTGTTAGCAGGAAATTTAAAGGGGGGAGGAACTACATCTCATGGTGGTAACTCTTTTTTAGTGTAAGATCAGTGTCCAGTCGGAAACTCAGCCAGGCAAGTACTAAAGATGTTAAAAAAGTTCAAGATACTCACAAAAGTAAAATGAAAAATGTTAGTATATTTCATCAAAATATTGGGGGATTGAAGAATAAAATTGATGAGCTTCTGCTTTGTTTAGAATATATAGAAACTGAGAATGTAATAGATGTACTATGCCTGTCTGAGCATCACATTGTCACTGATATGCAAAAGGTTAGCATCAATGGGTACAAATTAGCTGCACATGTAAGTAGAGATAATATGATGAGAGGAGGAGTTGCCATATATGTCAAAAGCTTCCACAGCGCAAAACATTTAGAAACTAAAAAATTTTGTGTAGAGCAACATATGGAAGCATGTGCCACTGAACTAAAACTAAATGATGGCACTTTCATAATTGTAACAGTGTATAGGTCCCCCTCAGGGAATTTCCAGCTATTTCTAGAAAACTTGGATGCTTTGTTGTGCTATCTTTCAGACAGGGGGAAGCAAATTATCATTTGTGGGGATTTCAATGTTGATTCCCTGAAAGAGTGTGATAGGAAGAATGACCTTGTAGTATTACTCAGTTCTTTCAATTTGAGCTCCGTCATTGATTTTCCTACTCGGATAACAAAGAACAGCAGGACATTGATAGATAACTTTTTTATAGACCAAGATAAGCTTAAGGACATAAATGCTTATCCTGTTGAGAATGGTCTTTCAGATCATGGTGCACAGCTAGTTACAGTACATGGCATAGCTCCATGCAGCATATCAAATCAGAATTTCAAAGCAGTGTGTTCAATTAATAATATAAATACTGCAAACTTTAGGGAAAGACGAAAGGAGCTAGACTGGGATGAAGTGTATATGGAACCTGATGCAAACTTGAAATATAACTTATTTCACGATACATTTTTAAGGGTATTTGAAAATTGTTTTCCCAAGAAAACAGTGAAACATAATTCCAAGAAAACATATAAAAAACCTTGGCTAACTAAAGGAATAAGAATATCTTGCAACCATAAAAGAGAACTGTATCAAACAGCAGGAGGGAGTACAGACCCTGAAATTGTTCAATATTATAAAAACTATTGTGCGGTACTAAGAAAAGTTATTAAAAAGTCCAGAAGCATGTGTATCATGTCTGAGATCAGTAACTCTGATAATAAAATTAAAGCAATTTGGAATATTATTGAAAGGGAAACAGGGCAACCAAGAGCACAGGAAGACTTTAGTGCCATAAAACTGAATGACAAGTGTACTAACAAACAATCTGAAATTGGAAATATTTTTAATAATCATTTTTTAAATGTTGTGGAGAAAGTAGGATCTAGATCTTCACTAGAAGAGGCAAGGCTTCTAATAGAAGAGGCCATACCTGTGCAGTTTGAAACAACTGTATTTCCAAGAAACTTTCCCCCTGAAATCAGTAAAATAATAAACTAACTGAAAAGTAAAAGCTATTACGGAATTGATGGCATTTCCAGCAAGATACTTAAAGCTTGTTCCCCACAAATAAGTAGGATTCTCAGCCACGTATGTAATACCTCTTTGGAGCAGGGTGTTTTCCCCGATAGACTGAAATATGCCATTGTAAAACCATTGCATAAAAAGGGGGATACGTCGGATGTCAACAACTATCGCCCAATCTCTCTTCCGACAGCCCTATCAAAAATTTTTGAGAAAGTAATGTATTCAAGAGTAGCCCCCCATATATGTAAAAATAAAGTATTAACAAAATATCAGTTTGGTTTTCAGAAAGGCTTTTCAACAGAAAATGTTATATACGTTTTCACTGATCAAATATTAAATGCTCTGAATAGCCGGACATCACCCATTGGTATTTTTTGTGAACTCTCAAAGGCCTTAGACTGTGTAAATCATGGAATTCTTTTAGATAAGCTAAATCATTATGGTTTGAGGGGGGCAGTGCACAAATGGTTTAATTCATACTTAACTGGAAGAATGCAGAAAGTTGAAATAAGTGGTTCATGTACTGTTAATACAACAGCTGATTCCTCAAACTGGGGGGCTATCAAGCACGCGGTCCCACAAGGTTCGGTCTTAGGTCCTTTACTGTTCTTGATATACATTAATGACTTACCATTCCATATTGATGAAGATGCAAAGTTAGTTCTTTTTGCTGATGATACAAGTATAGTAATAACATCCAAAAACCAAGAACTAAGTGATGTAATGGTAAATGATGTTTTTCACAAAATTATTAAGTGGTTCTCAGCAAAGAGACTCTCTTTAAATTTTGATAAAACACAGTATATACAGTTCCGTACAGTAAATGGCACAACTCCAGTAATAAATATAGACTTTGAACAGAAGTCTGTAGCTAAGGTAGAATTTTCAAAATTTTTAGGTGTGTCCATTGATGAGAGGTTAAACTGGAAGCAACACATTGATGGTCTGCTGAAACGTCTGAGATCGGCTACGTATGCTATTAGGGTTATTGCAAATTTTGGTGATAAGAATCTCAGTAAATTAGCTTACTATGCCTACTTTCATTCACTGCTTTCGTATGGTATCATATTCTGGGGTAATTCATCGTTGAGTAGAAAAGTATTCATTGCTCAAACACGTGTAATCAGAATAATTGCTGGAGCCCACCCACGGTCATCTTGCAGACATCTATTTAAGGATCTAGGGATCGTCACAGTAACCTCACAGTATATATATTCACTTATGAAATTTGTTGTTAATAATCCAGCCCAGTTCAAAAGTAATAGCAGTGTGCATAGCTATAACACCAGGACAAAGGATGATCTTCACTATGTAGGGTTAAATCTGACTTTGGCACAGAAGGGGGTTAATTATGCTGCCACAAAAGTCTTTGGTCACCTACCAAACAGCATCAAAAGCCTGACAGATAGTCAACCAACATTTAAAAATAAATTAAAAGAATTTCTAGATGACAACTCCTTCTACTCATTGGCTGAATTTTTAGATATAAATTAAGGGAGGGAAAAAAACTAACTTAAGCATTAGTGTCATGCAATATTTTGTGTAATGTAATATCTTGTACAGACATCTTTCATTAACCTGACACGTTCCACATCATTACGAAGTGTCATATTCATGACCTATGGAACAAATATTAATCTAATCTATCTTTCTCAAGACAAGCACTACACATCCTCCTTTACCAATTTAAACTACATTACAACTCACCTAGTAATAGAAGTGTTAGAAGGAAAGGTCCAAAATGATTAACATGCATCCCAATTAGTAGATTGTCCTTTGTGAACTTTGGCGGGAGGCCTCCAACACCAGCATTATTTACTAATATGTCCAGACAGTTCTCTGACTGTATTATGTTCTCTGCAAATTTTCTCACAGATGCTAGAGAACTCAAGTCAACCAGATGTAGAATCACATTTTTATTTCCTGTGCTTCTTATAATTTCATCTGAAAATATAAACTAATTCAGTTTTCTGCACTTGAGTTTGTTCTTCATTTCAACAACTGCCATTAAATACAATCACATGGTAAATACAGGAGACAAATGCTGTACCTCTAGCTTCCAGGCCCTTCTGCTGATCACGACAGGCTAAAATTACTCGAGCACCTCTTTTTGCTAAGTCTCTTGCAGTCTCCTTTCCAATACCTTGAAATATAACAGAAAAGGTGAAATAAATGCTTCTTCTTCACAAACGTCTTTTTTCCATTGATAGTATTTGGTACTGATGTATATCAGATAAGTTATAGAAATTAATGAGTGGATATGGAATATGTGTGTAAAGATTTCTTATTTTTGTTGTTTACAGAAGCATGTCCAGTGAGTATCATATTTCCTGAAAAGCATTTACCAATGTAGGGAGACAATAGTCTTAGCAATGAGCTAGTTATACAAAAGAAGCTTATGTGCTACATAGATGATAAAAGGGTTCTTAGAGCTCCTACAGTCACCATTAAACAACTTGGACTTTTTAAGTTCCTATATACTCATTCCTAACTCTTATTAGCTTTTGAGGTAGATTTAAACCTTTACAAAATTAAAAAATTTTCACCTAGTCCTCAACTAAAATGCGTGGCAAAAAAGTGAGACAGCCATAAGAGGAGAAGGAAATGAATTTAAGCTTCACAGGTTGATAGGGTGTCTGATGTTATTTCCATGATTACAAATTCCAGTGAAATATACAATGAACTTAGCAGTATGAGCCCACTCATCGATACAGCATTGCAACCCCCTCTGGCCTGAATGCATGTACTAATGTTGCTGGGAAGACTGTCATAAAGCCACTGTATCCTCTCCTGAAGCAAGACAGCCAACAGTTGTAACTAGTTCTTGATATGCTGGACATACACTGGGACAGAGTTGACATTTAGCTGGAATACCTCAACATCACACAGGCAGTTCAGAGAGACATGTGCCACATGTGGGTGAGCGCTGTCCTGTTGAAAAATGGCTCATTGATACAATTGCATGAGAGGCAACACATAAGGACGCAGGATGTCTGTGATGTACCATTATGCTGCATTATGCTGTCTGAGTTCCTTCAGTCACTAGCACACAAAATGGCTCCCAACTGCATGATGCCAGGAGTAACACCACTGTTAAGCTCCAAAACATTGGAAGAAAGGGACCTGTCCCCATGTCATCTTCATATTCTCTTAAAATTTCCTTTCTAATACTTTGAAATATAAAGGAAAAGTTAAAATATGTGCTTCAGTTTCACTAGCACCTTTTTCTTCCATTGGAGGTGCAGGCATAGGTCTATTTGGTACTAACACCGATGGTCATCCAGGGTAATGCAGAACTGTGATTCATCACTAAACACAATCTGAGGCCATTCATCAGTAGCCTGTGCTTCTCAGTAATGCCACCATTCCAAACGCAGCCTTGTATGTTGCAGTGTTAATGGCTGTCTATGTATGGGCAGTAATCTCTGGTCTGGCTAGTGCTAGCTCCTACCAGTAGAGTGGGATGTCACAGAATGTTGCACAACAGTGTTTGTTCTCAGATGGCAGGCACATATGTGAAGGGGTTATGATGTCCTTCGCGCACAATGCGATGATCCTCCCTTGTAGGTGTCAGACAATGTAGGTGACTCGAGCCTAGATGTCGAGTGTGCCTGCCCTCTCATTTCCGTACAATTCACATTGGACCATCGTCAAATCTGAATGCCTCAAAAATCTAAATATTGCACAATTCATCCAACCAGTCAAATGGAGACCTACAACAAGGCTTCATTCAAATTATGTCAGGTGCTGATAAAACTGTCTCATGCAAGTATCAGGCATTTCTGTGTTCTTCACAGTGACAACTCAACACCTAATGATGTTCACATCCCTTACATACTCTCCAAGTCTGGGTAATAACAATAAAGACAAAGAACACTAACACACTCCGGTGGCTGTCCTACCTGTCAAAGAGGATTTACAGACCTGTTGATAGTGTGTACATGTACAAAGTTACACTGGTATCTGACCATGTTTCCTGCATGCTTCACATTTTTTGTCAGCCAGTGTATTTCAGAATTTTACACACAAAAGAGCAAGTTTTCCCACAGTTATTTCACTGTAGGAGACAGCGTTTATCTTATATAGATGAAACAAATCATCCTGTCCACCACATTTCAATAGTGTGAGGTAATATTTTATGATAACACACCTTATCAAATAATATGTTCATCCATTGTTGAGGTAATCTTTTGACAGTGTATTAATTGTACATTAGCCAAAATCAGAGGACTACTTAACCAGTGGCAGTGGCAAGGGTTGGGGGGGGGGGGGGGGGGGTATGAGAACTATAGCCGCCCCCCCCCCCCCCTGCATGGTGTATCATATTTCACTGGATAAAATGACTTCAGAAATCAGCAAATATATTACTCCAACAGATTCACTGATTTTTTAATGTAGCAATATAGGTTACAATGTATTTCAAATACATTTTAACAAAAGAATAAGAGTGGAAAATATCTTAGTAACTAAATCAATGAATATAATTTTACTTAAAATACGCATCTTATTATTTATTAAAACACATTTTTTACCCTGAACTCCCAAACAGTTACCAGGAACTACTTTAAGCAACATTAATTTTACCAGTTTGTCAGTAGAGGACCCAAACTCTCCTTTTGTTAAGCAATATTCCATTCCCCCACCCCACCCTCCATTAGCCCCCCCTTGACCGACTTCTAGAATCACCCCTAAACATAACATAACCTGTGGGTCACACTTCTGTGAAAGCAAAAGTCATGCACAATGGTGACATTGTTCATAATCAAAACTGCAAACAACTTATGTGTCGATGTCTTTCATAAAGATCTTAACAACAACAATTATGTACACCTATCTCCAGGAAAGGAAATCACATGACACAGAGTGAAGTATAACACAGTAACAGAGCAGCCAGTGATGGCTATATCACTCAGTACTAGGCTACATCACTCAGTACTGCCAGCTAAGTAACATTGGCTGCAACAAATGACTACCACTTGTAGCCTTCCTAGCTCCTGACTTTATGATTTCAGGGCTAAGGACTGACTGGCCATATTAAAGGCAACACACTGTACTCTACTTCTTTAATCTCCCAAATTGTTGTATCTTTTTCAAAGTGTAAGTTTCAGCAAACCTGAAATATGTCATATATTTTATATATGACATATAATTTATATGTGTTACATAACAATACCAGCTTATACAATTGATCCGTAAGATTACATAATCCACAATTACTGAATAATTAAATCAGTTCATAGGTCATTGTAATTTTATTTATATTTTACAGTCATGAATTCTTCTAAACTATAATAACATTTAATTTCCAATAGTGTTTTATATTTGCTTTAGTATATCCTTTATGTTTCCTCCCATTATCAATGTAAATTTTCATTAATGCAGTAGCCACCAGAAAGATCACGGGAGGCGCACATTGGCACGACGCATCATGGACAGTAGTTGCCGCAAATAGAGTCCTGTCCACCAGAGGTGCACGCAAGAATTCGGCCGCGACCTCTGCCAGCGGAACAACAACAACTCAGGCAGCACGGGCAGTGCCCAGTCAGTTCACATCGGGCATGTCTATGAGACAGTTCCCGGTCTACTCTGAAGTGCGACGTAAAACGAGTTACTACACAATTGGCGACGAGGATGGGATCGTTCTTTTGCATGTTGCGTCGTTGTTCCAGTTTCGCAGCTTACCCACAGCATGGAGGATTTAGTGCAGGTTTTGGTTGAGCATGCTCTTTTCTTGTCTTGGATATCTCCCTCACTGTATCAAGTTTTGCGGCAGCTAGCACCATTGCAGGAACCCTCATCCTTCTCTTTTGACGCATTGTGTTCAGTACTGTCTTCATATTATCGCCGCTGCACGCATGTTGTGGCGGCTAGGGTGGTGTTCTATCAATGCAAGAAACAGCCCCATCAGTCTTACCGGGCGTGGGCCGCTACCCTGCACAGTCTTAGTCACCAGTGTCATTGTGTCACGGAGCACTCGCGAGAGTCGTATGCCCACATTATGGTGCGCGACGTCATTGTGCGTTCGGCCCCTGATGGGGAGGTCTGGCAACGGGCCCTGCAGTTAGAAGACCCTTCCCTCGAGGAAGTCCTGTCCATTGGTCAATCATATGAAGTCTCTCACACCGCCGGTCAACAGTTGGAAGCGTAGTGTGACGTCGCGGCAGTTCAGGGCGGTGCGGCCGCGTCCACTGCATCTGGGGTGGACGACGTGCGAGTGGTACAATCCGGCCGTTATGCCCGCTCCCGCATGGCACGTAAACAGAGTTCCGGCCGGCGGCCCCTGTTACCGTCCTATGCGTCGTGCTATACACATCACGATCGGTCGGAGTGCCCCCAGCGTTGGGCCGTTTGTCGCAAATGTAATGAAAGACACATTACTAAAGTTTGCCACTCAACCTCGAAAGAATCAAAGGAAGCAGTTACAGAGGACATGGACGTTAACTTTCAGGAAGTTTCATCGGGCCAGGCTCTCGGCGCATCGGCCCACAACTCTTTATCGAGGTGTCGGTTTGATCGCGCCGATTACAACTGCAAGTTGATACAGGTGCGGCAGTTTCTTTGTTGAATGGACAAACTTACTCCGACCTTGGGTCGCCCCGTTGGCGCCAGTTTACCGGCGTCTCTGCGGTTATGTTTAACAGTTCATTCCCCTACTGAGTCAATTCACTACCGACGTGACTTACATATCAGTCACTCGGCCTATTACTTTTATTGTTGTCAGTGATGTGAGCTCCACTAACCTTTTTGGCTTGCATGCCTTTCAAGCTTTCGGGTTTTCTATCACTGACACCATGCAGTTGATCTACGAAGACGTTCTCTATCAATCATTAGAATCTTTGATCTCTGACTTTCCGGATATCTTTGAGGAGGGCCTGGGGCATGTTTCAGATTTCAATGCTCACTTAACGTTGAAGGCGTAGGCTCGCCCGCATTTTCTACGCGCGAGGCAGATCCTCTTGGCTCTCCGCCCTCAGGTAAAAGAAGAGCTAGACCGGCTGACAGCTCTAGGGGTCATTCTTCCCATTTCAAACTTCTTCCAACCGTCCATTGAGTATGTGGGCTACACAATCTCTCAGCACGGCATCCAGCCGCTAGGAAGTTTGGTCCAAGGTATCGTCGACCTTCCGCGGCCTGCTTCGCTGAAGGAGTTACAAGCTTTTTTAGGCAAGATTGCCTATTACCACAGGGTCATTCCCAGGGCTTCCACCATCGCCCACCCCCTGTACTGCCTTTGCGCAAGGGTGTTCCTTTTGATTGGTCGCCTGCATGCGAGCGAGCGTTCACCTCATTGAAAGGCCTCCTCACATCAGCACAGTGTTTGGCTACTTTTGACCCCCATAAGCCGTTGGTCCTGGCTACAGATGCTTCGCAGTATGGAGTGGGGGCGGTCCTGGCCCATCGCAACGCAGATGGTTCCGAGCAGCCTTCGTCATTTGCGTCTAAAACCCTTAGTCCCACACAGGCTCATTACTTCCAGGTGGAAAAAGAGGCTTTGGCCATTGTCTACGCTGTTACCAAGTTTCACCCTTTCTTGTATGGCACAAAATTTCAGTTAATCACTGACCATAAGCCGTTAATATCGTTATTTGGCCCCGCCTCTCAGACTCCGAATAGGGCGGGCCACAGACTACAGCGCTGGACCTTGTTCCTCTCCAAGCACCATTATGACATTCATTTTCGCCCTACCAGACAGCATGCAAATGCAGACGCTCTTTCCTGTCTTCCGGTGGACCCGGATCCTAAGTTCGATCGAGAGGAGATTATGTGTTTTCATTTGGATGTGGCGTGGCAGTTGATGGCTTCCTGATCACTAGTTTTAGAGTCGTCAGGGAAACGGCAGCTGACCCGGTTCTCCGGCAAGTAGTTCACCTCATTCAGCAGGGCTGGTCATCCCGACCTCCAGGCCGGGCCTCGGACCCTCTTCATAATTATTTTGTTCTACGAGACCACCTCTCCATCTTGGAAGGAGTTCTCCTTCTGGCTACTGATGATACAGCTCCTCGCGTGGTTGTTCCTGCAAGTTTGCGAAGGGAAGTCCTCACGTTATTACATGAGGGGCACTGGGGTGTTTCCCGTACTAAAACCTTGGCTCGCAGACATGTGTACTGGCCCAGTATTGACAGAGAAATTGAGCACCTGGTGGCCGCCTGTTCCCAGTGTGTGAGCCAACAGGCATCTCCCAGGTCAGCGTTCAGTCCATGGCCGCCTACAACCCAGGCATGGGAACGTGTTCACATCGATTTTGCGGGCCCGTTTCTCAATGGCTTTTGGCTCATTGTCATTTATGCTTATTCCCGATTTCCATATGTGGTTTGCTGCTCCTCAACCACATCAGAGGTTGTAATCCAGGCACTAGCAAAAATCTTTTCTGTGGAAGGTCTGCCAGTCACCCTGGTCTCGGGCAATGGAACTCAGTTTATGTCGCAGACCTTCCAGGCTTTTTGTAGGTGCTTCGGTATTCGGCACGTTTGCTGTCCCCCCCTTTCATCCACAATCGAATGGGGAAGCCGAGCGCATGGTGCACACATTTAAGACACAGGTGAAAAAGTATGTGCACGAATTTCCTGCAGAGGACGCGTAGACGTTTTTCCTGACGGCGTATTGGACCACACCTATGGGAGAACACAACCACAGAGCTCCTCCACGGGCGTTAACCTCTAACTCTGCTGCACCTCCTTCGCCCTGGTCCTTGCCAGTCTTTGCAAAACGGAGTACCCAGCTTTCCACCCGGTATGTCGGTCTGGACACGTGGGTTTGGTCACAATCCACGTTGGATACCGGCGGTGGTCCTGTGCCAAAATGGCCGCCGGCTCTATACCTTGCAGACGGGGGACCGGGAGGTACATCGTCACCAAAATCAGCTACGTCCACGTTTGGGCACCCACCCTCCGACCCCTCGAGCACCGGCTTCCCTATTGCCGACACCTGTGTTGGTTTCTCAGGGGACATTACCATCCCTCTCCCCTGTGATTCGGCTGCACTGCGATGGTTCTCAGCCTTGGCAGCCTCCAGTAGCTCTAACACCGGCATCGCCGTTGTTAGTGATGCCCCAGCGAGAGCCGGCCCCCTTCGCAGGCACAGTTTCTCAGCAGGCTGGTTCACCTGTGGTTGTCCCTTCCACATTGTTACCGCCACTGGGTCTGTATGTCTGCATGGTACTGCACTGCTGTTTGATGTTGGAGCTAACATCTTGCTGCATCAATAACCTCCCATCATTAATGTACTGCTTCCTGTGGAGTGTGTCCTCCATTGGGCCAAACAGGTAGAAGTCAGAAGGCGTGAGATCCAGGCTGTAGGGTGGATGAGGAAGAACAGTCCAATGATGTTTTGTGAGTTCTTCTCAGGTGTGCACTCTAGTGTGAGGCCTTGCATTTTTGTGGTTACAAACACTCTGTAGTCATTTCTTCAGTTTCCTGAGGGCAGCACAGCACATTTCAGAATTGATTGTTGTACCATGAGGGATGACATAAAACACAACAACCCCTTCAAAGTCCCAGAAGACTGTCACCATACCTTTACTGGGTGATGGTGCAGCTTTTAACTTTTTCTTCAGATGAGTGATGGTGTGGCACCACTCCATGGATTGTCATTTTGATTCCAGTTCAAAATGATGAACTCATATTTCATCACCTGGGATGATGCTTGATAAGAAATTGTCATGATCAGCCTCATAATGTGCTAGCAACTCTGTCCTTTGTTGCTCTTTATGGTCTTCCATTAGGCGTCGAGGAATCTAGCAGGTACACACACCTTTGAGTACCTCAGCTGGTGGACGAGTGAGTCCGCAGTACCAACAGAGACACCCAGTTGTGCACCAAAGTGTGACTGTGATCTGTTGATCACCTCGAATGAGAGTATTCACATGTCACAGCTGTGTGTGATTGTCCAACATATGGGAGATCTGACAGGTTTGCATGACCTTGTTGTGATGATGCAGGCATCTCAACCAATGACTCACCATGCTTTTGTTCACTGCCATGTCTCCATGGACATTATGCAGGTGCCTATGAATATCTGCAATGGTCTGGTTTTTCACGAAAAGAAACTCAATGACAGCTTTCTGCTTGGAATGCACCTCCATTACAGATGCCATTTTGAAGGTTGCTAATGCCACCACCTAATCAGAACTTCATGAAACTATAGGGCCTGAAGCTGGAATATTCCACGATGTTCTGCTACAAATTCTGCATTTTTCAACTAAAACTGGGTGAGAAAAAAAAAAAAAGTGTCACATTACTTATTGAACAACCCTCATACTATTCAGTGACTAGTGTCCTTTGCACATATATTACATAGAATAATATTTATATGTATTAATTTAATGTATGGCATACATGGCATCACAAGATGTTAAAAAGTGCATATAAACTACAAATTTTGTATGCTAAAATTAGGTGCAGCTATCCACTCAAGTACACACGGGTGTTGGAACGAAAATCCCATTGGATCACCAGTGTATGCTCTCAGTTCACTTTCTTGAGAAAATAAATCTACCAGAACCACTGATTTTTCCCCTTATTTTTGGAATCCTGTGTATACATGTATAGTACGACATAACGCTCAGTCTGTGCAATTTCTATTTGCCTAAATCCAACTTGCTTTGGAAGAATAATGTTTAGAACTTTTGGACTAATTCTGTTGAGGAGCAGAAGCTTAAAAGAACTATTCGTCTGTAGCTTTCTGGCTTATTGTTTTACGTATTTGGTTTTAGTATGGTAACTAACTTCGTATTGTATGAAATTCATGACATGCAGAAGGTTACATATCCTTCATTATCACTACCAGTTTTGACTTACCACTATCACCCAGTATAAAAATCATACATCATTTATGTCATGCCATGTCATATTGTCAATGTGGCAAAACTATTAATACAGCGCCCCTTCAGAACTGCTCAGCATCAGAAGAGGAAACAGTTATCCATACTTAGAAGGTCAACTACAACTGCTAGTGGTAATAAAGGGCATATAGACACAGAGCTGTGTACCATACATTTCATAAAGTGCTTAACAGCTGCTGGCAACCACCTTCAAAAATGTTTAATTAACTTTGTAGCCTTAAGAACTTTTGGTAAGATTCCTATTGACACGTTGTAGTTGTTGTGGTCTTCAGTTCTGAGACTGGTTCGATGCAGCTCTCCATGCTACTCTACCCTGTGCAAGCTTCTTCATCTCCCAGTACCTTCTGAACCTACATCCTTCTGAATCTGTTTAATGTATTCATCTCTTGGTCTCTCTCTACGATTTTTACCCTCCACGCTGCCCTCCAATGCTAAATTGGTGAACCCTTGATGTCTCAGAACATGTCCTACCAACCGATCCCTTCTTCTGGTCAAGTTGTGCCACAAACTTCTCTTCTCCCCAATCCTATTCAATACTTCCTCATTAGTTAAGTGATCTACCCATCTAATCTTCAACATTCTTCTGTGGCACCACATTTCAAAAGCTTCTATTCTCTTCTTGTCCAAACTAGTTATCGTCCATGTTTCACTTGCATACATGGCTACACTCCATAAAAATACTTTCAGATACGACTTCCTGACACTTAAATCTATTCTCGATGTTAACAAATTTCTCTTCTTCAGAAACACTTTGCTTGCCATTGCCAGTCTACATTTTATATCCTCTCTACTTCGACCATCATAAGTTATTTTGCTCCCCAAATTGCTAAACTCCTTTACTACTTTAAGTGTCTCATTTCCTAATCTAATTCCCTCAGCATCAGCTGACTTAATTCGACTACATTCCATTATCCTCGTTTTGCTTTTGTTGATGTTCATCTTATATCCTCCTTTCAAGATGTTATCCATTCCATTCAACTGCTCTTCTAAGTCCTTTGCTGTCTCTGACAGAATTACAATGTCATCGGCGAACCTCAAAGTTTTTATTTCTTCTCCATGGATTTTAATACCTACTCCGAATTTTTCTTTTGTTTCCTTTACTGCTTGCTCAATATACAGATTGAATAACATCGGGGAGAAACTACAACCCTGTCTTACTCGCTTCCCAACCACTGCTTCCCTTTCATGTCCCTCGACTCTTATAATTGCCATCTGGTTTCTGTACAAATTTTAAATAGCCTTTCGCTCCCTGTATTTTATAAGTCTACAAATGCTAGAAACGTAGGTTTGCCTTTCCTTAATCTTTCTTCTAAGGTCTTACAATTGAAAACCTGGTTCCTATATCTCTGTCTTACCATTATATAATCTATCTGATACCTTTTAGTATCTCCAGGGTTCTTCCATGTATACAACCTTCTTTCATGATTCCTAAACCAAGTGTTAGCTATGATTAAGTTGTGCTCTGGGCAGAATTCTACCAGGCGGTTTTCTCTTTCATTTCTTAGCCCCAATCCATATCCACCTACTATGTTTCTTTCTCTGTCTTTTCCTACACTCGAATTCCAGTCACCCATGACTATTAAATTTTCATTTCCCTTCACTATCTGAATAATTTCTTTTATTTCATCATACATTTCTTCAATTTCTTCGTCATCTGCAGAGCTAGTTGGCATATAAACTTGTACTACTGTAGTAGGTGTGGGCTTTGTATCTATCTTGGCCACAATAATGCGTTCACTATGCTGTTTGTAGTAGCTTACCCGCATTCCTATTTTCCTGTTCATTATTAAGCCTACTCCTTCATTACCTCTCTTTGATTTTGTGTTTATAACCCTGTAGTCTCCTGGCTAGAAGTCTTGTTCCTCCTGCCACCGAACTTCACTAATATAGATTCCAAGATGGTTAAGTGTTTGTAGGCCTTCTTCAGACTAGTGTGCTTGAGGAGGATTTTTATACAATTGTTATTGACATCTCTGGAATTTTTATGGTGATACTACTGATGTCATTTACAGTGCTAGTACTCATTAAGTTGTCCTCTTCTATGTTGCTGTGAATATATATAATAAGTCCATAGCTATGATAACTACAGGTCACAGAACTTCAATCACTTCTCACTATCTGCATGTGTCTCTTGAATGGCAACATTATTGTCTACGAATTGTGTCAAGTGTGGTGGTTAGAGGCAGGGAACAGGAGATTTTGTCTGAAAGTTAACAAAGTCTTAATTCTTTTTTTTTTTGTGCCTGTCGATGACTCAATGCTTCCACTATCTGGTGTTTTGTCTCCTTTACTTCTAATTATTTACATTTAGCTAGGAATTTCCTAATCATGTTGCTCTCTAGAAGAATGCCTGAGTTGTGTTTGCAATTTTATCTACTAAGTCCTTCTATATTTAGCTGACAAATACAGATAATAGGTTTAATATATCACATCTGACTGTACGAATAGAGTTTGGAAACGTCTGGTGGAATGCAAATAATTAAGGAGTAAAGGAGGCCACTCACCAAATGGTGGAAGTGTTGAGTTGTCAGAATCATAAGCAAGAAGTGAGCATGAAGCACATCAACATCAATGTCTAAACTCTCTAGTTTTTTTAAAATTTATTTAGCTCCCGTATTATCACATTCATGATATTGGATTTGTCAAGGTACAGAATAGTATAAAATATTGCATATTTACATCATGTACAAAATCTTATCATTGGTATCAACACATCTTTATAACAAAAACATTATTCTACTTAATTTGATCATAAAATTATATATTCACATACAGACAGAATAAAAGCTAGTGAAACCCCTTGGTTGATTTTACTAAAGCTATTAAATGCCAGTTAGTTAACTAGGCATAGTAACTTATCGCACAAAAGCTAGGTGCATAATTAGATACATACAGGGACAAAAAAAGTTTGGTTTCATCTAGGACTGGCAGATGATTACAAATTCTTGTTTAGAAAGTTATGAAGGAGACCTACAGATTTGAGCAAAATTCCAGGTATTAATTAATGTTGTAGAAGCTGTTGTTTATTAGTAGGTTTATTGGTTCTTTTTTAATGTATTAATGTTTGGTTTTTTAAAAATGCTATCTGGCAATGCAATGTACAGAATTTTTGATTTGTAAACAGCACTGTCCTGATTTATTTATATTCTGCGCACATCCCTATGATAGTCATGCCTGTTCCTTGTTTAATAATTGTGGATCTCACTAGTCAAATCGGAAACTTTATGGTTTTTAATGAAGAAGATGCTTTCAGATATAAATATAGCTGGTAAGGTCATGATTTTTAATTCCTTAAAGATACCTCTACATGGTGCTCTGTAAGCAACATCACTTATTAATCTTACAGCTTTCTTTTGGAGCTTAAAAAGACTGCTTTCCAAAAGAGGTATTTCCCCAAACACTGTACCACACTTCAGTAGACTATGCATGTATGTGTAATAAGCACTTAACACTGTTTCGGTAGTGCAGCAATCTTTAAGCACTCTTAATATGTAACAGTACTTGATTTTTTGTTACACATTTCTACATGTTTTTCCCATCTTAGATGCTCACTCACCCATAATCCTAAAAAAATTATGTGATTCTTTTGCTGAATTTGGCTATTCAGTAATGTGAATTTTACATTGGTTGAAGTTCATCCATACAGTTTTCTTGTCATTGACTACTAGACAGTTATCGTTAAACCATTTTTCTGCCACTTCTGCTGTTTTGTCATTTTTTTGCTGCAGCTGATAATCATTCATCCCTTTTATAGTGAAGCTGGTATTATCAGGAAATAATATGGTGTCAGCCGTTAGAAACTTTTGTGGTTGGTCCTTAATAAAAATCAGGAATAACAATGGTCCCAATACTGAGCCCTGGGGCACCCCCTAATTGACTCTTTTATATTCAGAATGGTACACTTTTCCATCCTGAGAAATTTGTAATCTTTGTTTCCTATCAGTTAAATATGACTTGAACTACTCATAGGAAATACCACAGACATCATAATTATAGAGTTTTAACAGCAGTAGATTATGATTTATAAGATCAGACACTTTAGAAAGGTCCAAAAACAACCCACAGATCAGTTCCTTGTCCTCTACAGCAATTTTTAGGAAATTGAAGAGAGCCGTTTGTGTAGATTTGCCTTTTCTGAAACCATTCTGTGCATTTACAAGAATTTTATTTTTGTTAAGGAAATCTAGTTATCTGTCATAAATTATTCTTTCAATTATTTTTGATAATGCAGATAATAATGACAGTGATCTGAAATTTTTTAATGTCAAACTTGTCACCATTTTTATAAACTGGTATTACTGTTGAGTGCTTTAAGTTTACTTGGAAACACACAGGTTTCAAATGAGTCATTGATTATGTCCACAAGTTGAGAGAGAACATTACTGGTACTATATTTAATAATTTTGTCAGGGATACCATCAAATCCGTAGGTAATTTTACTCTTTAGTTTGCTGATAGCCATTTTTACTTCTTTGGGTGTTAGGATATAGGTACATTGTCCTTTCATTTACTGAAGTTATTACCTTTGTCTTTGGATTATATTTAGTGGTGATCAGGTTTTGAGCTAAATTAATACAATGATCATTAAATATATTAGCTATTAGAAGTGGATCATCAACAATTTCATTTCTGTGTTTTATGGTGATTTTATTACTTGCATTTTCATGTTTGCCTGTATAATTATTATTAACTTTCCACATAGGTTTCTATTTGTTGTTACCCTTTTCGATATATGAATCGTTGTGCATCTTTTTTGCAGTAACTACATCTTTCCTGTGCTTTTTCATATAACACTTTACATATGGTTTCAAGATAGTATTTTGCTTTGCACACTTATATAGCATTCCAAGACTTTCTGATGACTCATTGATTTCACTTATGATCCATGAATTATATTTTTTGCTCGTTTTCATTCGCTTCAGAGGGAATGAAATATCATAGCAGTATTTAGAATTTGAAAATAACTTGTTGAATTTTGTATCTACAGAACTATATCTTTCCATGTCCCAGTCTACATGTTTAAACATCAGATTAAAGACCCTAATGCTGTCATCATTAATTAACCTTTCCTGAACATATCTCTAGTTGTCACTTTTCCCATGAGATTTCTCTAGAGTCAATTTAACAGCTTGATGATCAGAGAAACCTGTATACAATACCTTAGATTTAAAGCCACATTTTGATTTGTCAATGAATATCTGGTCTGTAGTACTTTCACTTTTGCTGCCATATCTGGTGGTATTTGCTAGACAAATGTCCATATTGTATGTTTTAACAGATTAGCAAGTTTCTCACCTTTTTACAGTTGTCCTTGAAATTAATATTGAAATCTCCAAGCATAATTATGTATTTTGACTGACTATTCAGATAGTTCATGATATGAATATAATAGAGGGAAACATACCACATGGGAAAAATATTTCTAAAAACAAAGATTCTGTAACTTACTGAATGAAAGCGTTGGTATGTTGATAGAGACAATAACAAACACAAACGCAGACACACAAATTTCAAGCTTTCGCAACCCACGGTTGCATCATCAGGAAAGAGGGAAGGAGAGGGAAAGACAAAAGGATGTGGGTTTTAAGGGAGAGGGTAAGGAGTCATTCCAATCCCGGGAGCGGAAATACTTACCTTAGGGGGAAAAAGGGACAGGTATACACTTGCACACACACACATATCCATCTGCACATATACAGGCACAAGCAGACATATGTAAATGCAAGGAGTTTGGGCAAACTGGGAGTCATGGACTTCTTCTTGGTTGTTTTCTTCTGCAGTAAATTTCGCCATAAAAAATTCATATGTTGTTTGGATGCTAACTTATGCCTGATCCCTCGTCGTGATCTGTTGTTTTTAACTTCTGTCCACTCTGGTACAGCTTACACCTCAGTCCTTTTACATGGTGATATTGCCTTCTGTGCTGCTTCCCTGTCATTTGTTCATTTCAGTGAAGGCATATTTACTGTTAATTTTTTGGTTTCGTCTTTTGTTATTTTCCCATATTGTAAGCATACAGTTTCGGTGAGTGACTGATCTGCCTGTTGCAAACAATTAACAGGGATCAGTGACGGTGTGTTGATCTGAATCATGGCTGGATAATGAAGGTTCCTGCATAGTTTTTCTTTCCCTTTCGGCACCAAATATAGCCCATGCTTCAAATAATCAGTCCTCCTTAAAAACAGATTAACATCCAGCACCTTAGCCTGACTGTACTGGGCAACGTATTCCATCTATAACGTGTTAATTTTGTATATTTTGTCGTTCCAGTCTGCCCTGTAAAATTGTAGGGTGCTGTACACAGAATCACTTTAATGTTTTTTTTTTTTTTTTTTTTTTTTTTTGTTTTTTTTTTTTTTGTTTGTAACATGTTTACAGTGCATTGGTAGTCCTTGATATCTGATTCTACATTATTTGTTCCAGCCAGAACAATAACGCAGTCAAATTTACTGAAGTCCTTTACCCTTTTTTCAATGTTATTAACAACATTAATATTTCAATTTTGCGTTTGGTTTGACAATGGACATAGCAAAATATCTTGGTTGGGGGTTGACAAAGGACGTCTCAAAATAACTTGGTGGAAGTGTCAGATTTAATAATCTAGGGCAGTGTCATCCATGACTATCAGACATAAATAAAAATCTTGTGTCTTGTACTGCACCTTTCGAGAACTTAAAACTTTCTTGTATCTGTCGTTATTTATTTTACAGGCATTACTATACACACTACTTCTTGACGATGCAAGAGCACTTTGTTTACTTTTGGAGTTTTCGTAATTTATTGTAGATAACACACCAAAGCCGCTGTTGTGCACTAAATTTACACTGCTTTCACACTTTTTTTGGTTTCTGTCACTCTGTGAACTGTTTATCCACGTATCTTTTGGCAACTTATCTGAATAAGTCGAGTTCTCTTTCATCGTTTCCTGCTTCAACATCAGCTCACGTTTTGTAATGTAAGTTTACTAACATTCAGTTTCAGTTTACTGATCATGAGTCGTAATTTAGAAACATGGTCATTTAGTTTCGATGTTTCACGTTTAGATTGTACACACACTTCCTCTTTAGCAGAAAAATTGGCTCTTTTTTGACGAGGTACACGACATACTTTTACACTGGTCACCATCTTGAAAAACTATTTCTGGGCACTTCAGACTACAAACTAAATAGGGTGTACCTCAAGGATCGGTTATGGGACACCTTCTGTTCATTCTATACATTAATGACCTACATTTCAATGTGGACACACAAAATGATCATATTAGCAAGTGACAGTACAATTCTGTTAAAAGGGGAAGTAAGAATGAATTACATCAATCAGTAAACCCTGTCACAAAACAGCTTAGCAAATGGGTGCACAGTAATCAAGTTGCGATAAATAGTAAAAAGTCTATTACACCTCCATCACAATGTCCCAAACAAGGAAATGTACATGCCGCTTCCTGTTTTCAGTGATGAACCTGTTGGTAACAGTACAGTAGTCAATTAGGACTGACTCCAAAGCAGTGTAAGATGGAGTAAACATATAGACTATCTTAACGAAAAATTGAGCAAGATCAGCTACCTTCTTTGCTCTAAAATCCTGCTGCAGTGAGTAAACAGAAAAAAAACACATATCAGTCTTAAATTTCATTCTAACCTTTGGGCTCACTTTTTGGGGAAACTCTACGGCAATTATCAATTCCAAAAAACGACCATTAGAACCACATTTGCATGTAAACCTTGTGACTCACATAAACCTCTGTTAAGATCTCTGGTATTCCTTGTTTATCATGTATCTAAATTATGGAAACAGTTACATTCTTTAAAATAAATGTGTTAGGTAAGCACATAACACTGCAAAAGGGAACTGTGATATTCATGATCACTTTACCAGATAAAACAAAAACTACCAAATGACTCGAATCAACACATACCTGTGCCAAAACTGTACTTTCCACATGGGAGCTAGACTTTATAACTAACTTTCTAAAAACATAAAAGCAATTACTGAGGTCAAACCCTTTGGTAAATCCTTAAAGTCATGTGTATTATAGCATCAAATTTATGAAGTTTACAATTCAAGGTCAGCAAAGATATCATGGCGCAGCAGCACCTACTGGTAAAATGTGCCTGCAGCTGATGTTGTCACTATAAATCAAAGGTTATAGATCATTGTGACTTGAGCAGACATGCACAATGCCACACAGATGTGTGCGTGAGCTGTACCATCAAAACAGTGAGATTGGAAGAGGGCACATTATTTGCACAAGGGAATGTAACACATCCATCTGGGAAATATCTGCTCATGTGGGATGAAGTGTTTTAGCAGTGCAACAGGTGTGTGCAGAATTATTCACTGAAGGCCATAGAACACAATGAGGTGGATAGGTCACACTACCCAGATCACTCCCTGAGAAGATCAACACCTAATCCACCTCAGCTCTGGTGCAACAGTGGAACAATGTAACACACCGTTCACTATCAGGGTTAACAGTCCAACACGGTCACGGCAGGAGTTACGTACTCATAATCCCCTTCTCTACCTACCTCTCACTTACACGCAAAAACTTGCTAGATGGCAATGGTTTATGGAATGATGTCACTGGGGACAGAAATGGCATCAGGTACTGTTTTTGGACAAATATAGGTCCTGTTTATTTGAAAAATGACAACTGCATTTTGGTTCAGTGCAGATGTGGAGCTGCATCACAGTGACTGCATTTGCACAAGACATACAGCACCAATTCAAGGCCTTCTAATGTGGGGTGCTATTGGGTACAAACACTAGTCACAGCTGGTTGCAAGTCCAGGGTGACCTATGCGAATGACATCCTGCGAGGTGTAGCCATAGCCTTTTTGCACAACAGCCCAGATGCCATTTTTCAGCAAGACGATGCATGACCATGTGCTGCAACATGAGCATGTGCCTTCTTGGTGTCACAGGATGTCAGCCTTTTGCCCTGGCCCACCAGATCACTAGACTTGTCGCCAATCAAAAATGTGTGAGATATGGTGAAACGACAGGAGCAGTGTTCCGACCCAATGCCAACCACTACAGATGAACTCTGGAACCAGGTGAATGCAGCATGAATGGCTATACCACAGTATGCCGTTTTCACCTTTTATGTTTCAGTGCTTTCTGGCATGGAACAAGTTATCAGGGCCCATGGTGAACCAGGTGCCTACTAGGCAACAGGACACATACTGAACTGAGATGACTAAAATGCTATTCATTTCTGTGGAAAATAGTAATGTACATGTCCTATGCATATGAAGATCCTATCTCTAGTCATTCACGGTGTTCTGTTTTTCTCCGAACATGAGTGTACTATAGAAACAGTCAGGTGGAAGCGAAGAGTCGTCTACAGATACATACTCTAGCTCAATAAAGGATTTATTCCAGATGCTAGTGAGTTTTTCTTCTCTCTCTCTCTCATCTGGCTGTGTGTGTGTGTGTGTGTGTGTGTGTGTGTGTGTTTGTGTGTGGGCGCACATGAATGGTCACCGACAAACTGTGGCCAAGAAAGAAGTGGACCACCCTGAGCACCCTGCCCAGCACAACATCCTACATATCCATGACTGCTTCGCAGCCTGTGCCATATCGATCCTTCCCACCAACACCAGCTTTTCTGCTACTGTTTCTTGCAGTGTGACTTCACTACCAGAGGCTGCAGTCATGCATGTGTGAGTTGCATTTGTGCATATATATGAAGGGCTTATTTCAATAGTGGTACATGTCCATTGCTTCCACTTTTCTGTCTATAATGCTTCTGACATTAATGGTCCAAACAAACAGAAAGAAAGGTTCATCTCTAGCAAGAAGCCATATGCTAGAATATATCTGGTATCTCAACTGCGTATTTTCTGCACTCATTTAACTTTAGGACTCTGTATCTCAGAATGAACAAAAGTGGACTTGTACCACTATTGAAATTGTGTGTGTGTGTGTGTGTGTGTGTGTGTGTGTGTGTGTGTCATCTAATTTTGGCAAAGGCCTTGTTGGCCAAAAGCTTATTTTGTGACAGTCTTTTTGTTGTGCCTATCTGTGACTCAGCATCTCCGCTATGTGGTAAGTGGCAACTTTCCTTTCCTTAACATTGTTGCATTCCATCCTGGATTTTCCACTGTTTGAAAGTAAAAGAGTTAACCATTTTGATTGCAGCTACAAGTTATATATACTTCCACTGACATATATGAGTAATAATATCTCCAGTTGAAATGTAAGAGAACAAAATGACCTTCACTACTTTTTAAAGATGACTCTCACTTAGAGAGACTTGAATTATCCTATGACAAAAATTACAGATCACTTGCTTATTTCTGTAAATTTTGTGACAAAGAGCTAAGTTAACTAAAAAATAAACTGAAATAGTTTCACCTTTGATAACTACTATACCACTAATCTGTACTTAAATTTTTACTAAGCAAATTTTGTATATGTTTTGGTAGGATAACATATATCTACTGTTATTTTTGATTAAAGTATCTTGTACAACAGTGTATATTCATCTGAAAATACACAGCATGCAGCAACAAATAAAATAAAATTATGGGAAAAAAGTACTCTTAAAATTTTTCTTTTATTTTTACTCTCTCTCTCTCTCTCTCTCTCTCTCTCTCTCTCTCTCTCTCTCTCTCTCACACACACACACACACACACACGTTACAATTAGCCAAGAAATGTCACTTTTTACCAACTGGACCAGCACTGTCTTATCTCAGCTGTGAACAGACCTGGAAATCCTGCTGACTGTAGTCCAGATGGTGTAAGAAGATCCCACACAGCTTGCAGTACTGTTGCCGGGTTTCAATTGTGAATAGCTGCAGGTGAAAATAGTCGCAGTCTACAGTGCTGTTACAACACTGAGGCAATGCCACGGACACATTTATAAAATTACGTTACATTACCGTTTGATATAGGCCAGTGAATCTGTCACACCAAGCCCACTGTAACTCTCTGGGATCAACTTACGCCCACTCAACTACTGGAGAGTTATCAGATATTTTGAAGAGCATGTTGGCTAACTTGAGAAATGTGTCGAGGGCCATGGTCCTGCTGAAAATGCACCTTTCCCTGACAGTGCAGGAACAGCAACAGAATACTCTGGATCAAATTCTGAATGGATTATCCTCTTATACCTAAAAGAAAAAACATCAGTGTCCCTTGGTTACGACAAGCTATGACCTTCACATGAAGAGGCCTGGAGTTGATCCTGTGTGTTGCTGCCTGATACACTCTGACAGTGGTCTCTCTCCTGGTCAAATCCACACTAGTAAATGATCATTAGTGATGCCAAGAGAGGAACTGCTATCATCATTTAACACTACTTAGTATCATTCTGCACTCCAGTTTTAAATTTTTCTTCATCTGAAAGGGGGGAGGGGGGGCTATGTGGATATGAAGTGTGAGAGAAAGGCTGACAGGCAACATCTATCACACTGGAAAAACAGGTTCGATGTAAAGCCTTTAGTTGAGAAGTGTGGTTTATTACAGCACTAGCCACTACATAGCTCTGTTCTCTTTACTTGTCCCAGGTTTCAGCATTGTCACACCCGTTCAATGTGAGCTTGTGTGAAGTAAACATGGTTGTGGCGGTCTTCTTTTGCACCAATGAAGGAAATCATTCCATAATCTGTTTTTGTTATCTGAAGGCAAAAAAGGGGTGAAATACACAGAAAACTTACAACATAATAGAGGAGCAATCTTTTACTATGGGAAAGTGTTTACTAGAGTATCAAACAATTTAAACAAGCCAACCAAGTGTGAAGGATGAGGAAAGAGGAGAACATCTAATCACATCTACAACTGGTACCAATGTTAAACAAGTCCATGGTCTTATTTTGTATAATCAATGAATAAAGACATATGATAGGGCAAACCAAAAACAAAAGTCATGGTTCTACATATGATATAAACCATAACAGGAATCTTCTGTAGCTTGAAGGTTTAAATCCACGTCCAGCCATCCAGATTTAGGTTTTCCATGATTTCCCTTAATTGCCCTAAGCAATTGCTGCAATGGTTCCTCAGAAAGGGCATAGTCGATTTTCTTTCCCATCCTCGAAACATTCTGAGCTTGTGCTCCATCTCTAATGACTTGATGCTGATGGGACATTAAACGCTAATCTTCCTTCCATCTATCAGGAGACACTGGAGCATCACTCTAATGAAGGTGAAATGTTTTTGAAATAAATTGTCATTGGTGATGAACATGAGTTCATAACTTTCAACCAGAGAGTCTACCAGAGCATAAAAAGAAAACTTTATGAGTCCCCAAGCAAAAAGAAATCCCTGTGCAGGAAAAGGGATGCTCAGTTTGTTTGGTTGTATAGAGTTAATTCTGGAACTTTACTTGGAAAAGGGATTGACAGCAAACAGTCAACATTACAATCATAGAAACAAGATGGCCACGAGTGTGGAAGTCGCGAATTTTAACACGAGAAATAGTTATAGTTATGTAGTTAAAAAGAAAACCTGTGAAAATTGTAAAGCTGTAATTATAACCCTAAACAAACGAATTTCAAGCCTACAATTCATAGTCAATTATTTAAAAGGGGAAATAGCTGGACTGAAGAAATAAATCGGCGAAGTATAAACAGTGAAAAATTTGTGTGAAGTGAAACAAGATACACATGATAAATCATCCGAGTGGATAGCAGTGTCGCAAAAAGTTCGGTCTCAAATCACGAAAACTGTTAAAAGTGTTACTTTATTAGACAAAAACAAATATGATGTCTTGAGTCATAACGAGTGTACAACTGATCGTGACGTTGTAAAAACCTGCAATTCGGACACCAACAGTAAACTTGGAAACAGTGGTAAGGGCAAATACGTATCATTAAGGAAAAAGTGTGGTATTCTCTTGCTTGCTGACAGCCACGGCAGAAAGCTATCAAGCATGCTCCGAGAGAAAAATCGAGAAACGGCAGTGACTAGCATAGTGAAACCTGGAGCGGGAACACATTATGTTGTAGACACCGATTTTCAGATGAACACAATACAGGATAATGACTTTATAGTATGTATAGTGGGTTCGAATGACACAGCTAAAAATGAAGCTGATGCCTGCATTAAAACACTACAGAACTTTCTAGAAGTGAATACATCTAGGAACACAATAGTAGCCACTGTGCCTCATAGACACGACCTAATCAGCAGATCGTGTGTTAATAAAGAACTTAGGAAAACTAACATCAAAATTAAGAAACTGTGCTGAATATGCAAAGTGTGATGTACTGGACGTAAGTAAACTACATCGAAACCTACACACCAAACACGGAATGCACCTTAATTACGACGGAAAAAGTGTTATGTGCGATCACATCTGTGAAATAATTAAAGAAAGACTATTACGAAATAGATCTGTCTATCAGCTTCCTGAAAGACTTACAGGCAAAAATGAGGAAAGCAAATTTGACAAGAACGAAGAAAGCAGGAAAGAGAAGACATCAGAAGATCCACAGAGGACTGCAGCAGCTACACCTGTAAGAGTTAATTTAAGATCAAGGTGGAATATACCCAAGAAGGAGGATTTTTTTCTATCCCCCTCTGAGAAAAGAAAAAAACTTAGCATCACCAAACAAGTTTAAGACAGCATCATCAAACAAGTTAAAGGTACACCATAAAACATGCAAAGGACTCCATTAGCAAATTGTAGTAAATAAGGTAAAGTCTGAACCTCCTCACCAATGTGTAAAAAAATTAAACAAAAAAATTCTTGACCTAAAAGTATACATCCATAATGTACAAGGGCTCAAAACCAAACTTAATGAATTAGAAATTTTGTTATAAAGTGCAAGTCAATTGTCAGATACACAGATATTATGTATTAATGAACATTTCATGAGGTCTCTTGAAATAGTAAGTGTTGTGATACCAAATTTTAAACTCGTAGGTCACTTCTCAAGAACATCTTACAAAGGTGGAGGTAGTTGCATATTTGTAAAAGACAACATTACTGCTACACCTCTTGATATTTGCAATTCGTATAGTATTGAAAAAGATATAGAACTGTCAGGTATAGAGCTTACAGATCTAAATGTTTATATAATAGCACTTTACAGGTCACCCTCTGGTAACATAGGGACTTTCTACAAAAATCTAGCACCAGTAATAGAAAATCTAAGTAAAAGAAAATCATATAGTGTTCTAATATGTGGTGACTATAATATAGATTTTCTCTCAGAAAACTCTAGCCATCTAAGCATTAAAAATTTTATGAACAGCTACAACCTAGACCTAATGGTTAACACTCCTACCAGGATAACAAATCACAGTACCACTTGTCTGGATTAAGTAGCAAGCAATATAAATTGTCAAACTAGGATTTTCAGACCACAATGCATTAATTATGCAGGTCTGGTTGCAAAATAACAGTCACGAACACAATAAAATCACTGTACAGAGGAGAAACTTCAATAAAACCCACATGCATACTTTCCTCTTTGATATACAAAATGAAAACTGGCAAAATGTATATGAGGCTCAAACAGTAGACAGCAAATGTGAAGCATTCTTGGATATTTTCTGTTATTACTTTAATTGCGACTTTCCCTTACAAACAAAATGTATCAACAAAGATAGGAAACTCTCCAGCTGGATCACCCCAGGAATCATTAGATCATCACAAAGAAAAAGAGAACATTTTTACATTAGCAAATCCAAACTAGGCAGTAGTGAAGCATTTAAGTCATACTTTACTCTATATAAAAAGATATTAAGGAATGTAGTAAATGCAGCCAAAAAGCTACAGAATGATAACTGCCTCAAATTGTCATTAAATAAGAGCAAAAGCATGTGGCAACTTATTAATATGAATACTAATAGAGGAAAACAACTACAAAGTGATATTAGCTTAAAAATAAATGGAAAATTATTCTCCAGTGGGAAAGAAACAGCAGAGGAATTCAATAACTACTTTACAGAAACAGTAGAAAACCTGGCTAACCATCTTAAAAATAGCTGTCCCTTACAACTAGAACCAAACTTATGCTCTGAGACTCTATTTTTAAGGCCTACATCTGAAATTGAAATAGAAAAGACACTTCACAGCAAAATTTAAAAATAAATCATCTGCTGGACAAGATCAAATTCCATGCTTCCTCCTTCATAAATGCAGTAACTTTATAAGTAAACCCCTAGCCCACATAATAAACTTCTCATTCCTGAATGGTGCATTTCCTGGTACGCTCAAAATTGCAAAAATTATACCTGTCCACAAAAAAGGAAGCAAAGAGGATCACAGTAATTATCGACCCATTGCACTGCTTTCAACTTTTAGTAAAGTATTTGAATATATAATGGCCACAAGAATCATGTCCTTTCTAGACAAAGAAAATATCCTGTCACCTGCTCAGTTCGGCTTCCAAAGTAAGAAAGCTACAACTGATGCAATACAAGAATTTCTAGATCATGCACTGGAGCTTGTGTACAAAAAACTCCCAGCCATAGGTATGTTCCTAGATCTAACAAAGGCATTCGACATGGTTAATCATAGTATACTTTAGCAAAAGATGCATTCCTATGGAATAACAGGAAATGCCTATGACTGGTTTAAAAGCTATCTGGACGATCGACAGCAGTATGTCGAATTAAATGAAACTAAGCTCTCAGGTACAGCTAGCACTGTACATTCCTCCATACATACCATAAAGCAAGGCGTTCCCCAAGGCTCCGTCCTGGGCCCCTTGCTGTTCATACTTTACATAAGTGACCTTCCTCACAGCCTACCAGACACAAAAACCCTTTTGTTTGCTGAAGACACCTCTATACTCATATCTGCACCCGAACAAATTCTCCAATCTAATATAGATAGGACCACAGATCAAATAAGTCGATGGCTTCAAAGTAACAAGCTGCTGCTTAATGCAAAAAAGACAATTGGAATAACCTTCCACACGGCCCAAAACAGAAATCCATTACTACCAACTATATCACTGGAAAAAAATAATGTTAAACTTGAAAATGAAATAAAATTTTTGGGGGTCACTATTACTGATACGCTCACATGGAAAACGCACATTGATGTTACCAGCACAAAACTTAGTAAAGTATGCTTCATGATTAGATCAATAAGGAATGTCACTAACACAAGTACCCTAACCACAATGTACCATGTACTCTTTCACTCTGTGCTTAACTACGGAATCATCTTCTGGGGCCAAAATTCTGAATCAATTAAGATATTCAAACTGCAGAAGAAGATAGTCAGAACAATTATGTTCAAAAAACAAAGAGACACTTGTAAACCATTATTTAAGAAACTAAATATTTTGCCCCTCCCATGCCAATACATACTAGAATTATTATTCTTTACCAAAAAAAGTATCAACAAAATTAGCAAAAATATGGATTACCACGATTATGACACAAGATCAAAAACCTCTCTAAGAATACTTACCCACTCAACAAAACAGTACAGTGATGATGTCAAGTGTATGGGAATAAAATTATATAATCATCTTCCAACTTTTATACAAGAAATCCAAGAAATAAATAAATTCAAACAGGCAGTGAAGTCTCTTTTAATAAAAGACTGCTTTTACACCATCCAGGAATATTTGGAATCAAAATTGTCTTAGTGCATGATAATGTATCAAAGCTGAATGTTGTTAAGTCAATTTTGTCACATCATGTAACAATTCTCTGTAAAGCTGTAACTTTAAGTAACATAATTTTGTACGTAATGTAAAATAATCATTCTTCTGTGTTCTTGTTTACTGTTTTAGACTCCTGTAAACTGTATATTTGTATTGACTTATCCCGTACAGTTGTACAAGCCATTGTACTGATTTGATCTACGGCACAAATAATAAATAAATAAATAAATGCTTTGCAACAAGTTGAAGCCTGTAATTCAAACCAAATGCCTACGTATCATATCACAACCCAAACCATTCAATTTTTTTCAGAATATGCATTTGGACCATCCTGCAAACAGTCCTTGCCTTGCTTCATTGGACTGCCATATCTTTGGTCTACTTAAAAGTTGTTTAAGAGGCCAGTGATTCATCTACAATAAAGAGGTAAAGGAAGCAATTTATCTGGCTCGCTGCTCAGTCAGAATACTCTCCTATTTATTGGCATTGGAAAGCTTGTACAACTGAGGAGCAAGTTCACAGAAAATAGAGTAACTGTGTTGAAAAATTATGTTGTTATAAATTCTGTATAGTTTTGTAATAAATCAGAAAAATGTTGTGCAGATACTTATTGACTTACCCTCATATTATGAGATAGTTCAGTGGTGAACCTGTATCAAACTGCCATCTGGAGTCAGTATGACGAGTATATACATCTTCCTTGGACCACTAACACCAACAATGAAACACAGCAGCTCATCTATAAGGTTTTGGGGAATTTTGTGGAAGGGTCATCCATTCCAACACAGGTTCACAGTGTGACATTAATGAAACTCAGTTGACTACAAAAACTGTGCTCACTGACACTGTCCCAAATGTCTACTAACCCAGAACGATGTTACAAACAACAAACCATCCTTTAAGCAAATCAAATGCAGTTGTTATGGGCTCAGTGTTTTCATGTTAAGTACCTACATATTTGTAGTCCATGCATTATATGCCTCTTATTCTCCAGTATCAGTGACTTATGGAAATCTTCTGTTTACCATTTCTATTCCTCAGTTTTCTCTGGTGCATTTAGTTAAACAAAATCAGTTAAATATTAACAATGCCCCTGAATTTGTCACTATCAACTTATTTTTGTTCAGGAATTAGCATGTATAATGCTGATAAGTGTGACATGTATGTTTTTCACACACACGCACACACACACACACACACACACACACACACACACACACACACACACACACACACTTATATTCAGAGGAACTCTTTCTTCCAAATATTCTACTAAACAGCACCTAACTTAGAGATATATTAACAGCAATGATGGTTACAATCTAGTATCAAACAGGAAATTCACTCAGAAAAATCTGAAATTATGAGACAGTTCTTACCTTTGGGAGGTGAAATATTTAATAGTACCAATAGTGGATAGTACACTGAGTTTTGTACATGTCTATCAGTAATGCTAAATATTTCATTCACTTTCTTGTGGTAAGAACTGAAGAGCAATTCCGTCTCATAATTTTTATGATCGCAGTCTTACAAATTAGTGAAGGTAGATCAGTTACATCTAAAAGTAAACAATTCTTGTAAATAAAATAGAAAGAAACTTCCACATGGGAAAAATATATTAAAAACAAAGATTCCAAGACTTACCAAGCGGGAAAGCGCCGGCAGACAGGCACATGAACAAAACACACAAACACATACACAGAATTACGAGCTTTCGCAACTGGCAGTTGCTTTGTCAGGAAAGAGGGAAGGAGAGGGAAAAATGAAAGGATGTGGGTTTTAAGGGAGAGGGTAAGGAGTCATTCCAATCCCGGGAGCGGAAAGACTTCCCTTAGGGGAAAAAAAGGACAGGTGTACACTCGCACACACACACACATATCCATCCGCACATACACAGACACAAGCAGACATGTCTGGCAGCAGGCAGTGCTTCAACTCCTGCTTTGGTAGTCGATGTTGGACTCAGCGTACTGCCCGTCTGCTTGTGTCTGTGTATGTGCGGATGGATATGTGTGTGTGTGTGTGTGTGTGTGTGCGAGTGTACACCTGTCCTTTTTTTCCCCTAAGGGAAGTCTTTCCGCTCCCGGGATTGGAATGACTCCTTACCCTCTCCCTTAAAACCCACATCCTTTCATTTTTCCCTCTCCTTCCCTCTTTCCTGACGAAGCAACTGCCAGTTGCGAAAGCTCGTAATTCTGTGTGTGTGTTTGTGTGTTTTGTTCATGTGCCTGTCTGCCGGCGCTTTCCCGCTTGGTAAACAATTCTTGAGATACACTGTGCTTTACCACTCAATCAATGTAGGTTTTCGTGTCTGCATTATCTATTACATATTCACATTGTCTTGTTTTCCAATAATGATTTGAAAGCATTAGCTGTTTTTTCATAAAACATCTCGTAATAGTCTTCTGTGACACATACAAACCAGCGAATCAGAAAGATCATGAAATAAATCAATAACTTTCCATTATTTTTTGGTGCCTCTCCTGTGAAAAAGATTAAGAGTGCTATTACATTTCTTGTGTGATCTGTGTTATTACCATGTTTAGCAAAAGCTTCTCTTTCTAGACATCAGATTTTTCTCCATATAGAATGCTGTTACTCACTGTAAAATTTTGTAGTACATAAAACTAATATTTAGTTAATTCCTAATATCTTTTTTTACCATAACCTCAATTTTCATTGCACATTTTGAAAATATTCCTTCTCCCACAATAACAATTAGTGGTTTCATTAATAAGTGGAAAGTAATGTAATCATTTTGTGAGATACACCATTTAGATTCTTATGAGAGTATGCATTATTTTTCTAAAAACGTTTTATCTGTTGGGAAGAGGAACAGATTCTTTCACATTTGGGACTTCGTATATACTTATTACCTTCGAACTGTCATGTCAATATGAGCACATCCATATTGTAAATATAATCCAGGTAAAAATATTACAACTTTACTTGGATATTGTTATCCCTACCCTTATTTCTCAGACAGTAATAAATTACTATTTAACTGCATGGTTTTCATTTAGACAGAAGTATGTGACTGTTGCAGATATTATTTTACATAAACTATTTCACTTTGATAAAAACTAGGTCCACTTACTACTGTCCAACTATTTCTATCACTAAATAATATTTGTTGTGATGCATTTCCAATTACATGCCCTATTCTTACTTCTGTGAGCAAATTAAGCAGGTTTTATTTCTACATCTACATAAATACTCTGCAAACCACTGTGTGGTGCATGGCAGAGGGTACTTCGGATGGTAACACAGGATGTAATGGTTTCTTCCCATTGCAATTGTGTATGAAGCACAAGAAAAATAACAGCTTAAATGCCTCTGTGCATGATATAATCACCATAATCTAGTATTCATGATCTTTACATAAGTGATACATCAGTTGTTGCTGCTTTAGAGCACAAAACAGCTGAGGTCATAAATATCTGGCAATACATACGAAGCTGAAGAATATCTGTAGAGTCTTCGCTTAATACTGTTTCTTGGAATTCTGTAAGGTGGCTTACATAGGATAACATTTCCATGTCACTCTCCTGCTAGTCAAACGGAACTTGTGAGCATATGTGACACCTTTTTTTGTATATACGTCCACCATTACTCCCCCTCCCCCCCCCCTTAAATCCTGCTGTTAATCCTATTTGGTATAGGTATAGATCCTAGCTCCCAAACACGAGCAACATTCTAAGATGAGAAGCACAAGCGAATTGTAAGCAGTCTCCTTCACTTTCCCAGTAGCCTGCCAATGAACTTAAGTTTTCCATCCACCCTACCTATGACTGAGCCTATCTGATGATTAATATATTAAGAGAAATAGCTGCTGGCCACTATTTACTTTCAGAGCTCATAATGTGTGAGTGACATACACAAACAAAAGTAAAAGGGTTTTCAGAATGTCATGTGAGATAGTGCAAATATGTAACCTAGTGATTGTTGTAACAATATGAAATACGATGGATTGCTACTCACAATATAGATGAGGTGTTAAGCTGCAGTCACAGTGAAAGAAGACTTATAGAGATTATAAGCTATCAGAGAACGTGCTACATCAGATGTAAAAAGACACATTCATAAATGTACAACTCACACACTCTTGGCCATTGTTGTCTCCTGGTGTCTGGCTCTGACATCTGAAGAAGCAGCTTATAATATATAAAAACTAACTATCATCTTTCATTGTGTCTATCTGCCACGTAATGTCTCCTGGATTTGTTTAGTAGTAACCTAAACTATATCACATTATAGAAATTTCGAATTTGTAACCTTGTCTGAATTTTCAATCATTTGACCAGGGTAGGTCAACAAGGGTCAGCTTATATCCATTTTATTTGCTTAATGAAGGCTATTAGATATTGCTGATGCTTTAACAGATCTTTTTGGCCTCTTTACTTGAACTTTTCTGCCACCCTGTAATATTATATAAGGCAATTCTAAAACTATGTTATTTGTTTTTACCCTTTTTACTCTCAGCCCATAACAGAATTAACATCTGGGGAGTACTAGTGCCATTTTGGCCCTGGAAGGTGAGAGCCTTGCAGCCATTGTTGGTGTGTGGGAGACCTGGGGCCTAGATAGAGAGGGCTGCACATCAAATGAGAAATTTAATTCTTCCATAATTTTTTTTTAGAGAACTAATCCAAATGGCCTTTAGAATGCATCAAGGGCTATTACAATGGAAGTTGTGAGATAGAGTGGTTAAGATCTGGGCTAAAGCATCCTGTCTCACAAAGAGAGAGCTTTATTTAAAGCAGGGGACAAATTCTATCAAAACTTAAATATGCACAATTAGAAGTACTGATTTTTTTTTTCCTTGCATGTCATCAAGAAACCAAAAACTACATGATTCTAAAAATGCACTGATGAGCCAAAACGTTATAACTACTGCTCATCACAAAACTGAATTTCACCTGATAGTACTGTGAGCACATGGTGCAGTAAGAAACACATATAACCAGAACAGGGACAAATGGGGAATTGTTCTAGTGACAGTAAGGGCCACATACAGGGAAATACACTGACATAAGAGACTTTTGACAAAGGGCAGACTGTTACAGATTGGCACTTGGGAATGAGCAGTTGGAAATGGCAAAGCTGTTTGGCTGATTGTGTGTACTGTTCTATCTATATCTTTGGAAAGTGGTTGAAGGATGGTGAAGTAGTAAGGAGGCAGGTCTGATGACAGAGTACAATGCTGATGCATCACAGGTGTTGCAGAGGACACTGGTCGATGGACACTGTTGAACACAGGATTGCACAGCAGGTGAATCCTATGTGTTCCTACGGTGATCAAATGACATTATCAATTATGACAGCAGCGAGCACAGGATCATGTAGACTGGACTGTGGGTTGGTGGAAACGTGTTGTTTTGTCAGATGAATCACATTTCTTGTTACGTCTGGTTGGATGAATCATGTTTCTTGTCACAGGAGGTTGATAAGCACATCCACATGCACTGTCATCCAAATGAACAGTTGTTCAAAACATGCACAGTGCTATGGGTGTAGATCTGTGGGTGGACAGTGTTAAGCTATGTAGGACTTTCACTTGGGCTTTCATGGGACCTGTGGCAGTAATTGAAGGCAGCACGACAGGTGTGGATTAAGTTAACAGTGTGGTACACTAACTGTCCCCTTTTATGCTTTTTTCTTGGCGGTGACAGCAACTTTCAGCAGGATAACTGTGTGTCACAAGGCAAGAACATGCTACAGTAGTTTGAGAAGCACGGTAGTGAACTACCAGTGATGGTTTGGTCACTAAATCCACCAGATATGAATCCGGCTGAACACATCTGGAATGCTTATCGGGTGCCAGATCCACGTCTGCAAGCCACTGGCACACAATTTACAGGAATTGCATGATCTATGCACAGGCACATGGTGCCAAATACCTGAAACTATCAATGACATTTTAAATTCATAACAGGAAAAACAGTAATGTATTGTGCTCCTAAGGTGCACCAACATGCTATTAAGCAGGTGGTTAGAATGTTTTGGCTAGTCAGCATACTGAAGACACCAGAAACAAAGAAAAGGCAATTTGGAGCACTACTGAATGTGAAATGAATAAATTCAGTAAAGCAAATGGAACTAACTGTAAGCTTCCTGCTGAAACTAGCAGTGAGACACATCACATTAAATTTAAATCATGGGACACCAGAGTTAATGAACTCTTGCTAACAGAAGCTGAACCCGAGGACAAAAAAAATAAAACATGATAAGCAGATCCATTACATTAACATACACATGCACTGCAAAGTCCACCAGCAGATAACACTTCTGCCAAACTAATTGTTGATGGTTCTGTTGGTAATTCAAAGAACTAAACTGTTATGCTGACTTGTTAGTGTCCTGCATTACCATATAGTAGCAACACTTATTTAAAAATATAGAGATAAGCAAGTGGAGACATATTTCCCTCCTTTCCTTGTTCTCAATTTTGTTTTGAAAAGGTGCCTTATAACAGGATACTGAACCACTTAACTGGTAGTAACCTTTCAAAAACTGCACAGCTGATATTCCATAACAGATTCTCAAAAGAGAAAGCAACATATGTAACTGCAAATGCAGTTCTGGTACAACTAAACAAGAAAAACTACTCACTTGACATATTCCACATTTAAATATGAACTCTGCAAACCACTGTGAAGTGCACTGTAATTGCCAACTGCAGTGTCCATTGTAATGTGAACTAGGGATTCTTTCCATTCCATTCACACATGGACTATGAAGAAAATTACTACTTGACTATCACCATGCAGGATGTAATTAACCTAATCACCCAAGGGAACAAAATATAAGAGGATGTGGACTTTCATAGATTCCTGACTTAGCACTGTCTCTTGAATTTATGGAAGTAGGCTTTCAAGTGACGGTTGGTGTTCATCTTCAAGTATTTGCCAGATAAGGATTTGAAACATTTTTGTGATGCTCTCCCATGCATCATGCAGACCTGTGCTCCTTCATGCTGATCTCCTTTGTATACATTCAGTATCACCTTTAGACCTCCAATGCCAGATGATGTCTGACATGTTCCCACTATTGTGCTTTCCATCTGGTTTTTCAGTCATGCAACAATGTTTCACCATTCCTTGTGGTGTTTGACCAAAATCTGAACTTGAATTTCCAACTCTTCTTCACTGACAATCTTATTTGTGAAATTTTGAATGCTACAAATGTGTGTGCTAAAGAAAAGGTACAAAAAGTCACACCAGTTTTGAAACACTCATTGTGGCCCTTGTGGCATAATTCAATTCAATTGTTGCAAAGAGCCTACGAAGTGGGATTTATGAGACTTTTGTTTGTTGATTCAGAAAAATGTTTATGTTTTTCCCCATAATACATATTATGGAAAGACAGTTACAGAAAGTCTAATTCATCCTGATTTACCTTTTGCAATCCAGTTTTCATTTGGTGCAGCAATTATTAGTTTGTGCAGGTGGTTCAGGCTACCACATCTTTACTGATGGATTCTAGACAAGCCCTCAACTTGCTTCGGAATTGCACAAAATGAAATTTCATTTAACACATATGGATATGCCTTCTACGAAGAATTTTCCATGTGATTTGAAGAAGATGAAGCTTGATGAACGCAAGTTATGTGCCTATCAAAGTGAGACAAAACTTATGTATCTTTCATTCCATGACATGAGGTTAGTGATAATACTGAGTACAATCTTTGGTCCTCAGACCTAACTGACCACTGGTTACAGGACGAAAGAGCCTGTTCAGTTCCTGAAACCCACTATTATTTTGGAATACAATAGGTTTATGGGAGGAGTGGAAGACGATCATAAAAATGATGGAAAAAATTATTCTTCTGACTGATTCAAGTTGCTGTACTGAACAGTTATATTCTTTACTCAGTAGATAAAAATGAATGTGGAGAACAACTGCAGACTCATCTTTCCTATAGAAGAAACCTAATAAGATAGCTAGTCAGCCAGGTTAGAAATACAAATTCAAAGAAGAGACCACAAAGAGAGAGTGAATGGGAAGATGCATTTTATAATGCAAAATTGACAAAAAAAATCAACAGGGGATTACATTGTTTGCAGCTAATGCAAGGAGGAAGGAGGAAGAAGAAAATCAATTTCCTGCTGTGAAACATGCAAGAGGAAGCCTGGACTTAACCCAGGAGAATATTTTGAAAAGGATCATAGTGCAAAAATGACAAACAACAATAAAGAAAAATGCCACATACAGTTTCCAAAACCATGTAAAAGAAAATAAAGTTTTCAAGTGACCTAATTTTTTTATTTTTTTATTTTTTGAGACAACCCATAGTCCCTTACATTCTTAAACATGTAATACTAATTTTTGAGTTGGGCAAACTGCAGTGAGTAGAAAAATAGGATTGGTAAAAGTTAACATCATCTGCATAAAAACCAAAGCTTCTACTGATGCTGAGAGCCACATTATTAAGATGCTACATTTATAGTGTGTGTTCCAACTCAATTCCCACAGCACACCTCAAGTTATTTCTACCTCTGTTGATGAGTCTTCATCTAAGATACCATTCTGTGCCTGTCCTAGCAGGAAATTCTCAGTGTAGTTACAAATTTTGTTTGGTATGCCATAGGTTAGCACTTTCTTAATAAACAGCAGTGTAGTGTGCTGGTCTTCCAAAGAACTTTGAATGTGTCACTTGCACAATTTTACCTAAAAAAGATAGAGCTGACATAAACTCAAAAGTTGGTTTGAAAAGCATAGTGATTTACTAGCCATGGTCCTACTGGCATTCAATACCATAGCCTAACTATATCCTTTGAACTGTCTAATGAACAGTACTGATTTTCTATGCCATAGCATTAGTATATCCTTTGAACTGACTAACAAGCAGTTGTACGTGGAACAACAGTAGAATGTGGACTTGAATTGCAGTGTAATATAGTACTTTGCACATTAAAAATCATTGCCAGAAAGAAGCAATATGTGACATGAAAAATTGTAGTTCATCACATACACATAGAAGCATGCTAAATTTTACTGTAGAAAGTGAATGGTATAGCATTAATGGTATTCCCTGTGAATGGATGGAGTCATATCTTAACTACGAGAAACACAGGATCACATTAACAAGGGATGCAAAAGAAATAAAAGCCAATTTGGAGTGATGAAATAATAAATATAATGTCCCACAAGTTCAGTACTTGGTCTTTTCCTGTTCTTGGCCTACACAAATAATTTATGGGAGACTTTGACGGACTCTACAAAAACAGTGATGTATCCTGATGTGAGAACACTAATAAAAGGCCCAAAACAACCATACTGCATAAGGCCAGGAGAGTAATAGGAAAGGCATTAATCTGACAACAACTGATATTATAAAAAATTAAAAATGAGTTATGGTATCTCAAATAGAGATGTATGGAACAGGAAGGAAGATTAGGGTTTAACGTCCCATTGAGAACGAGATCATTAGAGTAAGGAAATTAGCAATTAGCTCCAGCCTTTCAAAGGAAACGTCCTGGCATTTGCTTGGAACAATTTTGGGAAATTACGGGCATTCTAAATCTGGATGGCTGGGTAGGGATTTAAACTGTGTCATCCTCTCCCATGCAAGTCCAGTACGCTAACCACTGTGCCAGCTCACTCGGTGAGGTCAATGGACACACAACAGAAGATCTCCATGTGTACCATTCACAGGCAAGCAAATGGATAATAAACTAAAGTGGCACCAGCACATACATAAGTTAACCAAACGGTTTAGGTCTGCTTGGTCTGCACCAAGAAATTTCACTCATTGAGTTGATCTGCAGACATGATAGTAAATACACTTTCACACTAATCTGTCCTCAAGATAGTCTTTTGGGGCAACACAGCTAGGGTCAAAAAACTGTTTATTCTACAGAGGTGTGCAGTAAAAATTATTGCGTGAAATTAAAAACTGAACATCTACCAGGAGTCTCTTCAGGAACCTTGGAAATCGTACATGCCAAAAACATCTAGTGGTGTTCCCCAATGGTATTTGTGGTTTATAATAAGAGTAGCAACTATAAAACCAGAAGTAAAAATAATTGTCATACAGAGCAAACATTCCTGATGTATTCAGAATGGAATTTCATATTCTGATGTATAATACCACAATAGGTTACAATTAGACATCAGGCAAGAAACTGAAAATCCCAAGATATTCAAAACACAAAGTACAAGAGTACTTTATTAGACATTTGTATAATTTACCAGACTATTTTGGCTCATGGATGAAAGTTCTTGCTAACACTAACCTTGAAATACAATAGGTTTGCTCCTTCTTACGACTGTACTGCACACTACACATTGAAGTTTGAACAGTTTGGCTCAAAACCACACGAGCTGAGGGGGAAAAAAAAAAAATTACACACACACAGAGGGTGGTCCATTGATAGTGACCACGCCAAATATCTCATGAAATAAGCAACAAACCAAAAAACTACAAAGAACGAAACTCGTCTAGCTTGAAGGGGGAAACCAGATGGCACTATGGTTGGCCCGCTAGATGGTGGTCCCATAGGTCAAACGGATATCAACTGCACTTTTTAAAAATAGGAACCCCCATTTTTATTACATATTCATATAGTACGTAAAGAAATATGAATGTTTTAGTTGGACCACTTTTTTCGTATTGTGATAGATGGCGCTGTAATAGTAGTCACAAACATATAAGTACATGGTATCACGTAACATTCCAACAGTACGGACGGTGTTTGCTTCTTGATACATTACTCTTGTTAAAATGGACCGTTTACCAATTGTGGAAAAGGTCAATATCGTGTTGATGTATGACTATTGTGATCAAAATGCCCAACGCGAGTGTGCTATGTATGCTGCTCAGTATCCTGGATGACATCAGCCAAGTGTCCAGACCGTTCGCCAGATAGTTACATTATTCAATGAAACAGGAAATGTTCAGCCACATGTGAAACGTCAACCAAGACTTGCAACAAATGATGATGCCCAAGCAGGTGTTTTAGCTGCTGTCACGGCTAATCCGCACATCAGTAGCAGACAAATTGCATGAGAATCAGGAATCTCAAACACGTCGGTGTTGAGAATGCTACAGCAACATTGATCTAATCCATACCATATTTTTATGCACTAGGAATTGCATGGCGATGACTTTGAAAGTCGTGTACAGTTCTGCCACTGGGCAAAAGAGAAATTACAGGACAATGACAGATTTTTTGCGCGTGTTCTATTTAGTGATGAAACATCATTCACCAACAGTGGTAACGTAAACCAGCGTAATATGCACTATTGGGCAATGGAAAATCCACGATGGCTGTGAGAAGTGGAACATCAGCGACCTTGGTGGGTTAATGTATGGTGCAGCATTATGGAAGGAAGGATAATTGGCCCCCATTTTATCAATGGCAATCTAAATGGTGCAATGTATGCTGATTTCCTACATAATGTTCTACCGATGTTACTAAAAGATGTTTCACTGCATGACAGAATGGCGATGTACTTCCAACAAGATGGATGTCTGGCAAATAGCTTGTGTGCTGATGAAGCGGTATTGAATAGCATATTTCATGACAGGTGGTTTGGTCATCGAAGCACCATACCATGGCCCGCACGTTCACCAAATCTGACGGCTCCAGATTTCTTTCTGTGGGGAAAGTTGAAGGATATTTTCTATCGTGATCCACCGACAATGCCTGACAACATGCTTCAGCGCATTTTCAATACATGTGCGAACATTATGGAAGGTGAACTACTCACTGTTGAGAGGAATGTCATTACACATATTGCCAAAAGCATTGAGGTTGACGGACATCATTCTGAGCATTTATTGAATTAATGTGGTATTTACAGGTAATCACGCTGTAACAGCATGCATTCTCAGAAATGATAAATTCACGAAGGTACATGTATCACATTGGAACAACCAAAATAAAATGTTCAAGCCTACCTATGTTCTGTATTTTAATTTAAAAAACCTAGCTGTTACCAACTGTTAGTCTAAAATTGTGAGCCATATGTTTGTTATTATTACATCACCATCTATCACAAAGTGAAAAAAGTGGTCCAGCTAAAAAATTCATATTTCTTTACGTACTACACAGAGATGTAATAAAAAATGGGGGTTCCTATTTTAAAAAATGCAGTTGATATCTGTTTGACCTATGACAGTGCCATCTAGCGTGCCAACCATACTGCCATCTGCTTTCCACCTTCAAGCTAGACAAGTTTCGTTCTTTCTAGTTTTTTCATTTGAGGATTATTTTGTGAGATATTTGGCCGGGTAATGATCAATGGGCCACCCTGTATATATATAGAGGAAAACATTCCACGTGGGAAAAATATATCTAAAAACAAAGATGATGTAACTTACCAAACGAAAGTGCTGGCATGTTTATATACACACAAACAAACACAAACATACACACAAAATTCAAGCTTTCGCAACCAACGGTTGCTTCATCAGGAAAGAGGGAAGGAGAGGAAAGACGAAAGGATGTGGGTTTTAAGGGAGAGGGTAAGAAGTCATTCCAATCCCGGGAGCGGAAAGACCTACCTTAGGGGGAAAAAAGGACAGGTATACACTCGCGCACACACACACACATATCCATCCACACATACACAGACACAAGCAGACATGTCTGGCAGCAGGCAGTGCTTCAACTCCTGCTTTGGTAGTCGATGTTGGACTCAGCGTACTGCCCGGCAATCGGCAATGCATTTCTCCCAATCTTCTTCACTTTCACACGCAATCCTGCACTGCCTGCCGAGCCTGTTCAGTGAAGACAATCCCGGACGAACGCCCATATTAAGACAGTACTGGGCACTACACACTGAAGTTCAAATAGTTTCACTCAAGTCTCCACCTGCTATGGCACGAAAATACACTCCTGGAAATGGAAAAAAGAACACATTGACACCGGTGTGTCAGACCCACCATACTTGCTCCGGACACTGCGAGAGGGCTGTACAAGCAATGATCACATGCATGGCACAGCGCACACACCAGGAACCGCGGTGTTGGCCGTCGAATGGCGCTAGGTGCGCAGCATTTGTGCACTGCCGCCGTCAGTGTCAGCCAGTTTGCCGTGGCATACGGAGCTCCATCGCAGTCTTTAACACTGGTAGCATGCCGCGACAGCGTGGATGTGCACCGTATGTGCAGTTGACGGACTTTGAGCGAGGGCGTATAGTGGGCATGCGGGAGGCCGGGTGGACGTACCGCCGAATTGCTCAACACGTGGGGCGTGAGGTCTCCACAGTACATCGATGTTGTCGCCAGTGTTCGGCGGAAGGTGCACGTGCCCGTCGACCTGGGACCGGACCGCAGTGACGCACGGATGCACGCCTAGACCGTAGGATCCTACGCAGTGCCGTAGGGGACCGCACCGCCACTTCCCAGCAAATTAGGGACACTGTTGCTCCTGGGGTATCGGCGAGGACCATTCGCAACCGTCTCCATGAAGCTGGGCTACGGTACCGCACACCGTTAGGCCGTCTTCCGCTCACGCCCCAACATCGTGCAGCCCGCCTCCAGTGGTGTCGCGACAGGCGTGAATGGAGACGTGTCGTCTTCAGCAATGAGAGTCGCTTCTGCCTTGGTGCCAATGATGGTCGTATGCGTGTTTGGCACCGTGCAGGTGAGCGCCACAATCAGGACTGCATACGACCGAGGCACACAGGGCCAACACCCGGCATCATGGTGTGGGGAGTGATCTCCTACACTGGCCGTACACCTCTGGTGATCGTCGAGGGGACACTGAATAGTGCACGGTACATCCAAACCGTCATCGAACCCATCGTTCTACCATTCCTAGAACGGCAAGGGAACTTGCTGTTCCAACAGGACAATGCACGTCCGCATGTATCCCGTGCCATCCAGCGTGCTCTAGAAGGTGTAAGTCAACTACCCTGGCCAGCAAGATCTCCGGATCTGTCCCCCATTGAGCATGTTTGGGACTGGATGAAGCGTCGTCTCACGCGGTCTGCACGTCCAGCACAAACACTGGTCCAACTGAGGCGCCAGGTGGAAATGGCATGGCAAGCCGTTCCACAGGACTACATCCAGCATCTCTACGATCGTCTCCATGGGAGAATAGCAGCCTGCATTGCTGCGAAAGGTGGATATACACTGTACTAGTGCCGACATTGTGCATGCTCTGTAGCCTGTGTCTATGTGCCTGTGGTTCTGTCAGTGTGATCATGTGATGCATCTGACCCCAGGAATGCGTCAATAAAGTTTCCCCTTCCTGGGACAATGAATTCACGGTGTTCTTATTTCAATTTCCAGGAGTGTATATTTATTTGATACACTCAGTTTAATTGAGTGGGCCAGACATGTGGCTGGTCTCAATGTTTGGCTGTGTTTTCCGACACAGGGTGCCAGCTCACACCTGTTGTAAACTCAGTTTTTAACCTGAAATAAAATATAACAAAACAGTGCAGGCAGGTATTGCGGTGAAATTTAAAATATTGAGTCATGTACACTGATTTATAAGTTGAACAAGTAGTTTATTTTTCTTCAATATATTCACTTAAGACTTAAAATGTAGTCTGAGGGGCTCTTAAGTAGGGGCGGCGGTTAGTAACTGATGCTACAACACTTCACTATAAAATTCATATGCTGTGATCACGGTACTTGACAGTATGTTCACAATTCACAAAATACACTCTTGTCTGCTGTCCTAAACCGCTAGATTGCACTCCACTTTAGTGCTTCCAAATGTCGCTACATATATACTTGTCCCCGAATGTGGCTATTAACCCACTACTACCCCCAGATGCGCAGCATGTCCCATGTCCGGTTCTTACCATCGCTTAAAACCAACTACCAAGTCATCAAAGATAGCCACCCTATCTGCCCTCAAAATAGCTGGAAAACATAGAACACTATGGTATCAGAGGAAATGCAAACAATTGAATTGCTACATTCCTAACCAATTGGATGCAGAGAGTCAGCATGAAATACACTAATAGACAAAGCAACTCAATAACCGAAATACTATCAAGTAATAAAACTGTAAAGCAAGGTGTTCCACAGGGTTCAGTATTGGGAATCCTACTTTTCCTCCTGTGTATTAATGATTTGAGCCTGATTTAATGTTGATGCATACAAAACAATAATATTTGCTGATGGCACAACTGTACTCCTCAAAAGGGAGAATACAGCGGTTGTGCAAAAAGCTGTGAACTTGGCCACTGAACAACTCAGCAACTGGACTAAAATCAACAGATTAACTATCAACACCAAAAAGACAGCTTCCATGAACTTTCACACAACACAAAATGCAAATTCCTCTCAGCCATTTGTCACTGTAAATAACCAGCCAATAGATACCGGCACTGTTTTCAAATTCCTGGGTCTGTCGATTCGAGATAACCTGAAATGGAATACACATGCAGGAAAGGTAAATGGCAGAATTAGTACTGGCTGTTATACATTGAGTGTACTGAAATCATGTGCTAGCCTGAAAACATTAACCAGCATGTACTATGCTTACATACAAGCCCACCTAAAATATGGTGTGATATTCTGGGGAAATTCTCCAGCTGCCCTTAGCACATTCAGAATCCAGACGAGAGCAATGAGGATTATTACTGGAAGCAAACCCAGAGACTCCTGCAAACCCATCTTCAGAAAGTTGGAAATCCTTACACTGTTTTGCCTATACATTCTCAAGACTCTAAAATTTTTCAGAAACCACACAGTGCCAACTGACACCAGAGTTGTAAAAAATAATGAAATACATGCACCAAGACCAGGAAAATCTCAAATCTGCATGTTTTACATACAAACACTCAACTGTGTAAAAAGGGAGCTTTCCACATGGGCCTCCAACTGTTCAACAATCTTCCCACTAGTATTAAGTCCATCGAAGACAACATAAAATTTAGCAAAGCTGTGAAGTCATATTTGTTGTGTCACTATTTTTACTCTGTAAATGAATACTTAGAATAGTAATCTTGCTTTTTGTGTTAAACTGAAAACATTGAGCAATATAATACATTAGGACACTGTATGTTAATATACGTTAACTGATATTTTCCTACATCTGCAACACACTGTGTACCATCAGATCACATGGAATAAATAAATAAATAAATAATGATTGCCTAACTCAAAACAATATTTGACAAAAATTATGAATATTCTAAAACTAAACCAAAACATATATGATATATTGAAAAATAAGGAAATTTTCCGGGTAACAATTAAAAGTCCAATTTTTTGTATCTGCCATTGTTTTTTCACAAATAATGTTCTTGTGGCATGATTTTGCTTTTCCCAGAGTTTTGATACTAAACATAAATAAACGAATAAAAATAAGTACTTAACTACTCATCTACCTCTTTAAACTTTAGAATGCTGCTGCTAGTTTCATCTCTTTAAATTTATTACCAAAATCACAGTTTCTCTCAGTCAAATACAATATTCTGACCTCTCATTCAAAAATGGTACACACTATGCGGAATCAGCTATGGCTGCTCAATGCAGCTCTACTAGCCGCATCAGCAAACACTTTTTTTCATATTAGTTGGCCAAAGCATTGCCGAGATATTAGCTTTTGATCTTTCATAAACTTGCAAATTTTAAGATGACAATAACTTTTAAACAATTATATACTTTTGTGGGACAGGTAGATAATTTAGCTTTACATATTTTTCTGTACATGAGTGCCGACTTGCATCTCTGTGTCACTCTTAGTTTTGTTTTTATCAACTTTTCTCTTGCATATAAATGTCTCCAAGAGCGCAGACATGTCCATACATGCCCCTGCCAAACGTTCAAGTTTTTCCGAGACTGCATAGACGCTAGCCGCTCACCACAGCTCTGTAGCAACTGCCAGCCATGTGCTCTCTGGTGGGAACTGCCGTTCTAATCTCCCGCAACAGCTTGTATGCTCACATTCTTCATTATATAGAAAGCTGAGAATGAGCCGTCTTTGAAGTCAGTATAGTTACACACACTCTAAGTATGAATTTCTGGATAAAAACTGCACCTGGGAGTTTTGTAAGAGGAAATGACTTTTTTCAAAGTCCACCAAGGACCAGGAAGACAGCCATTAACAAAAACTACTATTATTTATATGCAGAATTGTAGAAGGATTACATGATTGCATCTTTAGGTGACTGGGAGTATACAGGATGTGGGATTTAGTAAACAGGGTTACCCTCTATGACAGCAACAGTGGCTCTTACCTAGCCAGAAAATGAGTTGAACTGAATTCGAATGATGGGTACTGGTATGCTATTAATGTCTTTTCATCTTTACGGCACAATGCTAGCGAGTTGCAGCATGCTAGCCTCTTGGCAAGCCACTATCAGATTTCTTACAGGGTGAGAGATCTGGAAAATACCCACTATATCCAGGTAGGTCAGGACAAAACTGGCTACGTAAGGTCTCGTATTATTTCGTAGAAAGATAACATCACAGAGACCTCAAATAAAGGGAACAGATATAGGCCTTACTATGTCAGAAATGCAACAGTTGCTATCAAAATTACTCGCTTTGTGGACTGGAGGTGATTGTGTTATGTGCCCAATGGCGCCCGGTATTTTCATCTCAGGTTTTGGGCCCATATGATCATAACTAATACAAATGCAGTTGGTCAGTGTTTGTTTTTCTCAGATCCTTCAGGTACAGATGCACCTATCATGATGATGTACACAGAAGAATGAATCATCTGAAAAGAGGACGGGGTGAAACTGCTATGTCCAGTGCGGTCTTTGAATGCACCACTGTCAGTGCACCTCTCTCTGTGCTGCTTCAAAGGAAATCACAAAATAATCACCGTGTTCACAGTCTATAATGCTCTGAATGCCAATACTCTGTCTACATTGATAATTCTCTTGCTACAACAAGACCATTTCCTGTATCAACATACACACTGTTGCTGTACGATCCTGCTAGGCCTAGTGAACAATATGTCAGTCCTCTCGACTGCTAGTCACGTGGCTACTCACATCCTTGATTGCATTGAATATGGCCCTCCTAAATCCACCAATTCCATATTTGTATGACAGAATCATGGACCTTATCACGGTGGGGTGTCATACGTGCTGAGTGATACAGACTGCCCTACCATAGGTGTAGCCACAATGAACGGGTATCTGTTGAAAGGCCAAGAAAATGTGTGGTTCCTGAAGAGGGATGGCAGCCTTTCCAGTAGGTGCATGAGCAGTTGTCTGGATGATTGACTCGTTTGTCCTTATAGCATTAACCAACATAGCCCTGCTGTGCTGGTACTGCAAACCGCTGAGAGCAAGGGGGAAACCACAACTATTATTTTTCCCAAGGGTACACAGCTCTACTGTATGGTTAAATGATGAGGGCATCCACTCAGGTGAAATATTCTGGACATAAAACACCCTACCCCATTTGGATCTCTGGGTGTGGACTACTCAGGAGGATATCATCAGGAAAGACGAGACTGTCAATCTATGGTGTTTGATCTCTTAATCAGGCAGGTAGGTCAGAAAATTTACAAACAGAAATGGTTAGGTTGAAGGTAGATACAGAAGGGATTGGTGAAGTTTGATAATACAATGGACAGGACCTCTTATCCAGTGAGATCAGTGTTATAAATACAAAATCAAATAGCAGTAATGCAGGAGTAGGTCTAATACTAAATAAGAAAATAGGAATGCAACAGCATAGTGAATACATTATTGCAACCAAGATAGACACAAAGCCAGCACCCACAACAGTAGTACAAGTTTATATGCTAACTAGCTCCACGGATGATGAAGAGATTGAGAAAATATATGACAACATAAAAGAAATTATTCCCGTAGTAAAAGGAGATGAAAAATTTAATTCTGATGGGGGACTGGAATTCAATAGTAAGAAAAAGGAAGAGAAGGAAAAATGGTAGGTGAACAGGGACTGGAGAAAATGAATGAAAGAGGAAGCTGCTTGGTAGAATTTTGCACAGAGAATAATTTAATCATCACTAACACTTGGTTTAAAAATTATGAAAGAATGTTGTGCATATAGAACAGACCTGGAGACACCAGAAGGTTATATAATGACTCAGACTGGTTATATAATGGTGAGTGAGATTTAAGAATGAGATTTTTTGATTATTTACTATAGATTAAAATTGAAGAAATTTCAAAAAGGTGGGAGATTAAGGAGATGGGACCTGGACAAGCTGAAAAAAATCAGAGCTTGCTGAGAGTTGCAGAAGGAGTATTAAGCAACGATTGACTGATACAGGGGAAAGGAGGATTGTAGAAGATAAATGAATAGCTTTTAGAAATAAAATAGTGCAAGCAGCAAAGAATCAAATAGGTAGAAAGACAAGACCTGGTAGAAATTGTTGGATATCAAAGGAGATATTGAATTTAACTGATGAAAGGAGAAAACATAAAAATGCATTAAATTAAGTATGTGAAAGGGAATACAAATGTATAAAAAATTAGACGGACAGGAAGTGCAAAATGGGTATGCATGAATGGCTACAGGGCAAATGTAAGAATATCAAACACATATAATAGGGCAAAAAAAGAGATGTTTGGAGAAGAGAAAAGAAAAGTAGCTGTATGAATACAAAGAGCTCAGATGGAAATCCAGTAGTAAACAATGAAGGGAAAGCTGAAAATTGGAAGGAGTATATAGAAGGACTGTACAAGATAAACGTACTTGTATCATAGAAAGATAACAGGACATAGATGAAGATGAGGTAGGAGATATGATAGTGAAAGAAGAATTTGACAGACCACTGAAAGACGTAAGTCAAAACAAAGCTCTAGTGTAGATGACTTTCCCTCAGAACTATTGAAAATCTTGGGACAGCCAGTCATAACAAAACTATTCCACCTGGTATGCAAGGTGTTTGATACAGGCAAAATGCTCCAAGGAAAACAGGTTCTGAAAGATGTGGATGTTTCACAATCAGTTTAATAAATCATGGCTGCAAAATACTAACAAAAATTATTTACTGAGAAATGTAAATACTGGTAGAAGCCAACCTCAGGGAAGATCAGTTTGAATTTCAAAGAACTGTAGGAAGAAGCCTACGCAATACTTGTCCCATGACTTAGCTTAGAAGATAAGTCAGGTAAACGTAAACTTACGTTTATAATGTCTGCAGATTTTGAGAATGCTTGTGACCAGGTAGTCTGATACACTCTTTGAAATTGTGAAGGTAGCAGGGGTAGAATACAAGGACTGAAAGAGAAACCAGACAGCTGTTATAAGAGTCAAGGGGCATGAAATGGAAGCAGTGGCTGAATAGGGAGTGCAACAGGGTTGTAGCTCATCCCTGGTGTTATTCAACTGTACAATGAACAAACAGTAAAGGAAATCAAAGGAAAATTTGGATAAGGAATAAAAGTTCACACGCAAGAAATAAATCTTTGAGTTTTGCAGATGAAATTATAATTGTCTTAGAGACCAGAGACTGTAAAGGACTATGAAGGTCTGTTAAATGCAATGAAAAGTGTCTTGAAAGGAGAATATAAGATGAACATTAACAGAAGCAAGACAAGGATAATGGAATGCAGTCAAATTAAATCAGGTGATGCTGAGGGATTTAGATTAGGAAACAAGATACTAAAATTAGCAGGTGAGTTTCGTTATTTGGTCAGTAAAATAACTGACAATGACCAAAGAAGAGAGTATATACAATGTAGGCTGGCAATGGCAAGAAAAGCAGTTCTGAAGAAGAGAAATTTGTTAGCACTGAATATAGACTTTAATATTAGGAAGTCTTTTTCGAAATAAGAGGCAGTCAAATGAAAATCAAACGCCTGTCACAATGGGACCATGGAATGATTCCATTCAGAAGTAATCACTAGATGTGTTACAACAATCATCACACTGGGACACAAGGTTATCAATTCCTGTTCCACAGAATGCAGCTGGCCACTGATGGATGCACCCTTGCACTTCCTCGTCTGACTGAAATCAATGTCCAGGCATGTTTTTCTTCAGGTCGCCAAAGGTGTGAAAAAGTATAGTGAAAGATCTGGGCTGTATGGAGGATACTGTAGTGTTTCACAATCAAATCATCAAAGCATAGTCTTCATCTGATTAGCAGTGTGGGGGTGAGTGTTACCATGCAACAGGATGCTTCCTCTGCTTGTAGAGCTCTTTGAGGATGGAACCACAACAAATCTACACAGCTATGAAGACACTTTGCAGAATCTGCAATGTGCCATAATTAAAAGGAATGCCACTGGATAGGAATTCTGTTGGACAAAATCATCCTGCTGGGTGATAATGGCTGCCCTGACACCAACAATCGGCTGAAAGTTGCACTTCAGTGATTTGATGGCAAAAAAACTACAACATCCTCTGCACAGCTCAGACCTTTCACCATGTGATTTTCACATGTTTGGTGACCTGAACAAAGGTATGCACGGATGTTTGTTTCAGCCAGATGAGAAAGTGCATGAGCAAGTACCAACTGCATTCTATGAAACAAAAATTGATCATCTCATCTCCTAGTGGGATAAGTGTCTTAATGCATATCACAATTACTTTTTAATGAAGCCATTCCTTGGTCCTGTTGTGGCAGATGTTCAATTTTCTTTGGATTGCCCTTGGAATTCATCTGGATTGTAGCCTTATAGGGAAGTGACATGCGAATGAGAAACAGTTCAGACAAGAAGATTCCGAAATGTGGTGCTACAGGAGAATGCTGAAAATGAGATGGGCCAATCATATTACCAATGAAGAATGGAATTGGGGAGAAAAGGAATTCATAGCATAACTTGACCAAGAGAAGGACTCAGTTGATAGCACACATTCTGACACACCAAGGGATCATCAGTTTAGAACTGGAAGGAAGTGTGGGGGACAAAAACTGTAGAGGGAGACCAAGAGATGAATACAGTAAGCAGCTTCAAAAGGAGGTAGATTACAGTGCTCATTTGGAGATGAAGAGGTTTGCACAGGGGGGAGGGTGGGGGGACAACTGTTTCTAGTAGTCTCTTCCTGTTGATATTGCCTTGCTCTCACCAGGGGGTAATCAGTATGACTGTTTACAATTACATGCAGGCATGTAACTTCCACAGCTTTTATTCATAATAAAGAAAATATTGCTTCTAGTTAACAATTTAAATGTGAGGTAGATGACAGACAGGAATTCACTAAGACAAATTTTCTGCCTCCACGTGCTTTCTGCATTATTGTAGCCTTCAAAAATATTAATGTAGAATTTACTTTTACCAGTAGTATACTTATTAAGTTCAATCCTTAGCTTACCAGAGTTAGCATTCCTACACTTCCATGTTCCACTCTACATACCGGTACTTGTATATTCAACTCGTTCAATGATGCAAAATCTTTTTGTTGGAATTACTGTCATTTATGTTTGTAACTTCTTTATTAGTTTCTTACTTGCTGTAGATACAAACATCCTGTTGTTCCAGAAGTGTATGATCCTAGTTTCCTATGCCCCTTCTTTATTTTACAGTGTCACTGAATTTCCTTGTTTTCTTTTCTTGTTTTCCAGCTGACAAAGTTACTGTTACAGGATTTGTGATCACCTCATGGACGTAGACTGCTAGGGTTTTTATCACTTACATTATTACTTCACACAGCAATTTCTTGCCTACGTAGAATAGCATGAAACTTTCTGGGGATCAGTGTCTATATGTTCTGACTACATCTCAATGGGATTTTACACAATTTCTCAAAAAAATGTTACAATGACTTGGCGAAACTGCAGAATAGTAATAGACAAAGAGAAGAAGTAAAGACAAGTTTGCATTCAGTCTCGTATTTGTAAATCTCCTGATAATGACTATGAACAATATCTGATCAATAGCAAGTCGCCTTATCAAGAGATCTGATTAAATAGTTAAAAAGCTAAATGGAGAAACTACAATGTTACAGTCAGTGACCATAGTTCTTCTGACTCCACAACAGAAAACAAAAAGCCAAACTCTACAACAGGTATAAAAATAAACACAGAATGAAGACATAGCAAGATTCAAATACAAATCCTTAAACTCTTGCACTTGCCTCTTATGTTTTACTAATCAATATTCAGTGTGTAAGGCTGTACTTAATGTGAAAATTGAGATGAAAATGCTGTGCTCCTCCTTTTCCTCAATCTTTGAACTGACTGAACCAGCAATAATAGGAGAACTTACTATTTAATGCAGACTCTACCCAATGATGTAACATGGCATTTAACATTAACAAATTATTATCAACAGATGAAAAAATACTAGAAATGGAAACCTAGGATTGACTAGGGATCAAATGCCAGATCTCTGGATTTGGTAGTCTGGTACTAACCATTTGCCCACTAAAAACATGCAACAAAGCACCTAAAATAATTATTATTTACACATTAGATGAAACTAAATACATTCAAGTCAAACTTCTGTGCAACACAAGGATGACAAACTAAAATAAAATTACCAGTAACACAAGGAGCTGCGATGGCAAAACCACAGCATATTTCCATTCACCCTTTGCCATGCACCTCACACTGGTTTGCAAAGTATAGATGTAGATGTAATGCTGTCTTGTAAATAGCCTCTTGTGATGTGTAAAACTGACTGACTCTATTAATTACCTTGATGAGACCAGTTGTATAAAAAACACTGAAACAACAATAAATGTTCTTATTTTGATCTTCAAAGTGTTTACTGAACACACTGAAGTAGGAACATCATGCTCTCATGACACTAAAACAGTTTTCGTGACCAACATTTTCTCTAAGAGTGCTCTCTTATTTTGATGACTGCAGTATCTCAATGTCAGCATATTTTGGATGATTTTATCTGATCATGTGTTACATCGCAATAATCTGGTGCAACGTAATAAAATAGAAATTTGTACAGTACAGAAAAAAATAGTCAGTACAATACTTCCTCAGACCTCTTGCTGTAATCTTTCCAAATAAATTAGTATAATAAGTAGTAAATCTTAGTGCATATACTCCCTGATATATTTGTCATATATAACCCTGCTCATTATGAAGCATTGTTGTTGTTGTTGTGGTCTTCAGTCCTGAGACTGGTTTGATGCAGCTTTCCATGATACTCTATCCTGTGCAAGCTTCTTCATCCCCCAGTACCTACTGCAACCTACATCCTTCTGAATCTGTTTAGTGTATTCATCTCTGAAGCATATTGCTGAGATTAAAACCATACCATTAGAAGAAAACAAACATGCTAGGAATTTTTGATTTGATGTTCTTGTTTGGTCTCGTAGATTACATATTGTACACGGAGTGTACTTTTAATAGAAAACAAGCTTATTTATTCTTTACTCATGAACTCTAGCAGATAATTTTCAGTTGACAGTATTGGGTGTGTCACAATTTTATACGCAGAGGGGCCAAGATACATGTAATGTCAGTGTTCTGAATGCATTTTTCATTTTACATTGAATCAAGCCTTAATTACAATGCATATGAAATAAATGTACAATAAAAGGAAACAATCACATTTTACAGGAATGTAACAAGTTATTACATATTTTCTGTTTCATTTTAAGTACTCACTTCTACTGCATGTACATTTGTCCACAAGGTACACTTTTAAGTCCTCTTTGGAGCTTGGACCTTTTAATTCCTTTTATTTCCACAACTGAGATACAATGCATGACAAAAAAAAAAAAAAGTGCCTGCTTCACCTGGACTGAGCTCTCACCGCCTAAACTTAGTGTAGTTATTTTCCTTCCCTCTCTTTATACAATATGTATGTCTTTATTAAGGACATGTTTACCATTTTCTCTCACTACTGTAATATTTTTTATGTATACACTATGTACATTGCCAAAACATTATGCTGTATGAGTACCGGTACTTGTCTACAGGGCTGTCTGCATGGTACCTTTGCTACACACCTCACTGGTGTTTTCTGAATTACAAACATTCTTTTAAAGTGCTGGTACTGGTAGCCAGCTTGTGCACTCTCCCATGTGTGAACTGATTAGCACTGATGTGGGAACACTAGTCCATTGCAGACTGTTCTCAGAACTTTCTCATCGATAACATTTGCTACTTTGCATATAAGAAAAATGAGTGTGTTTACCGCATACACAGTGCACCTATGTGCATCCCCATGTCAAATGCTTATCTATACTAGTTTCTCAAATGTTGTGCTTCTTACTTCTCTATTTATTTTAAAATATACATTAAATACATTTTCTTCTGTTTTATTTGAAACACTGCATTAGACTGATTTATACAAAGCCTCTGTTGTAATAGGTACTTATTTGCATTTTCAATTTTCAGGACTGCTTCTTTCGTGCATTCAAATATTTTTGCCAGATCCATAAAGATCTTCTGTTGCCCGTCAAGTGATATTACCTGCCAACTCTTTAGTCATAATTATTGGCTTCCCTTCTCTGAATCCATGTTATGATAATGGTAGTATTTTAAGTTTTGTTATTCTGTATTATTGTTTCATGGATTTATCTAAGGCATTTGATAGTGTGAACCACTCAAAATTAATGATGAAATTATATCAGTATGGAATTAGAGGAAAATGCTATGACATATTTAAATCACACATTACAAACAGGAAACAATGCACAGAAATCAGACATACCAGTGGGGGAAATATAACAAACTACAGATCAGAATTACAAATGGTTAAACACGGTGTGCCGCAAGGAGCTTGAGAAGGAAGCACTCCTGAATATCGAAAATGCGAATAAATAGTTAACACAAAACAACCTGTTTATGAATCATTCTAAAGCAATGAATGCAGTATTTCAGTCCAAGGATAGTGAAAATTATAATGTAAATGTTAATATAAATGGAAAGACTGTTAAAGAAGTAAACAGCACAAATTTTCTGGGAACTATAATAGACAAACATTTGGCATGGGGGGAGCACATAGATGCACTGTGTTAAAAGATAAACAAACAGATCTTCATCATGCATAAAACAGCTAAGACTGTGGACAATAAAGTCCTCAGATCAATGTATTATGGACTTGTCTTCCCACATTTGTCTTATTCAGTTCATATATGGGGAAGTGCACAAGCTGTCTACCTAAAAAGAATATTCACAATTCAGAAAAGGGCATTGAGATGCATTGCAAAAATACCACCAAGACAGACCAGTAGGCAAGCTTTTGTACACTATAATATTATGACAGTATATTCACTGTACATATACCAAAGCATAATGGCGGTAAGGTCAAGTGATAAACACCTCCTAAATAAAGATGTACACAAACACACTACAAGAGAAAATGAAAATTACTACATGATAAACAGAAATCTAAAACTGTCTATTACTGCCCCAGAAGAAGCAGGCAAAAGGTTTTTGAACAAACTCCCCAAAATCATTAAAAAAGAAACTGACCTAAGATGTTTTAAAAATGATTTGAAACTATATGTCACAGAGAAATGCATATACAGTTTGAGTGAATACTAAGATGGTGTTTAAATATGTTATATCATTACTGAAATGTACCCTTAAAAATTATCATTTCTGTATGTTGTTTGGATTTGTGTGTACATATAATGTTTAACATTTAATACCTTTGTATGCTTATGGACTATTTCTGTTTAATTATCTGTCTCATTTATATATAATGAAATCAAGATTGATGTTAATAGCCTATTGTATGGCACACCCAATACTCTCAGCTGGATTTTCAGCCAGAGTCCATGGGCAAAGAATAAATAAATACAAATGCAAATGTGGAAATCAGTTATATTTGCCTGTACTTTCATAATTCACCTCTTCCCTTTCTTAAATACTACGAACCTTTATTTTAATTGCTTAGAATACCATCTTGAGGTGCAGCATTTGTAATACGAGTTAAGGATTTCGGATGACTTTCCCTGCATTCCCTTATGAGATGTGACGTAATGCTATCCAAGCCAAATGGATCTTTGTTTTTTTAACTGCTTTACTAGGTCAAAAACCTCTTAATGAAAACAAAATTAGTTACGAATCTGCAGCACTCTTTCCCTTTTATTTTGTACACAGTATTATACACCTCAGTTTTTTTTCCCCCCGAGAGGTCAGGTCGTAATACCCTTTCAGTTTATTTCTTGCATGGATTACGTCACCAAATCACTCAGCTATTTATTTTTTTGTCGTTTGTTTACTAATTTTTTGTCGACAGGGCATATAAAATTACAATACTAACTGAATAAAGAAAATACTAGGACATGTAAAATTATTATAATAATTAAATAAAGACTGGTCCCAATTGGTATTTGCATCAGTGTCAGTACACAGTAGCCTTTCCTGTCAAGTCATGTGTCGAACAATTCCGGTACAATATTTGATTGAAGTTTTTTTTTATATGTAATATCGTATTCTTTGACTCCTAAAGTACTAGTACACTCCTTGTACAACATGTAATATACAATTTACAGTGGGAAAAACAGCAGAAATAATACGGTATCTCCCTGTTTAAAAATAATTTAGGGAAGTGCTGCAGTACCTGCTATTATTCTACAGAAGTATTTTGCATAAATCAATAAAACATTTTACTTGTAATTTTCATGGACACACAGAATTAATGTGAAAGTCCTATTAAGTCACTACCTGTTATCATAATATCCTCAATGGAAATTCTTGTTAATGTCTTTGCTATTGTGTGTTAAAAACTTCTGTGACACAATGTATTTTGATCAGTGATGGTAAAGAAAAACAATAGCGAATGCACCATTCCTTTTTTTATTATTAAAAACGCTTGAATGTTATCACTATTGTGCGCATTCTTTTCATATTATGTATATCGACTCGTTCCACATCCATTTTCTAACACTTACTGATCTATGGAATATTGTACGTTTACCCTAGTAAATAAACTGGCAATAACGTTATTGTGTTATGCTGAGCGTTAAGCATCTTGTACACTTTCTTGTATGGAAAATGGGGACTTCACCAATTAGAGAAAAAAAGTCTTGTCATCGATTTCGCGTATATTGGCAAAATGGTATGCTATCTGCTTTTGAAATACCGGTATATGGATACATTGCATCTATGCAAAATATTATCTGGATAACTGTTGTTCTCCTACCTGTGTTTGAACCGGTAACAATTGCAGTTTTTCCATGCAATAATCTTTGACTTTGACAAACTCCTATAGTGCATTTGTTATACAGCTTTAACAGCAGAAGGAATACTGCTGTGGAAATCAGTATGTATCCAATCATCAGGAACGCACATTCACTACACTGAACAGCTACTGTGTGACTCTTTATCGTAGTTCATTCGGGAAGGCAACGGTCGATTAGCGATATCAGTATCTCATGCGAAGGTATGTGAAAGCCTGCCTATCATACCACACAAGACTTTAGCGACAGCGAAACACGGGAACGCCTCAACTGGACGTAGCAACGTCTGTGAACTACGTCACTTTCCGTGTTTAGCTGCCGCTGAAGTCTTGTGACTTTCTGGTAAAACGCACTTCTTATGATGTGTGTCACCTTCCAAACAGGTCGCGAATGAGGCAGTTACGACAATTATCAACCGGTTCTGCATTGCGTACAGTTCCTGAGAAGGAGGAACTCCGCGCATGCGCAGAAATTCGGAACGGCGGCATTATTTATTAGCGTCAGAAGTCAACAATGTTACGATAGTGGATTTTTTTTGCCTAATTTTATTGTTTCCTTTCTTTCCGCGAGACAATGCGAAGTTCACGTGAAGATATGATCTTCACCAGCGACCGTTCTCCCACAAGACAGGCCAAATATAGAAAATAATATATAAAATTGGCTTTACTATACATGGTGAAAAAAGTAGCCTAAACTTTGCCCAGAAAAGACCAGATAAAAGTCGTAAACGAAAATTGTTTCTTCACTGAAGAAACTGAAGGAGAAAAACGGTTTCGGGTGTTATTTGGCAGTTATAAATTAAACAAGACACAAATGGGAAAGTAGAAAGGCGCTGTTTTCTGGTTTCTAAATATTATTTGATATGATTGTCCATATTTATTTTCGGCGTAATGTTTACATCAGGTTGTGCGACTAGAAATTTTGTTAGTGCATCTTGAAAAGTAAGGATGTACATATTGCCCTTGTCTGTGGGGGTCATTGGACCAACAATATCAATGTCACACTTTTCAAATAAATGCTCAGGGACAGTCGTAATTTCCGTGGGCATTTTAGTTTTGTTTTGTGTCATTTTTTTCCTTTGGCAGCTTTCGCATTTGCGAATTTACTGCTCTATATCGGTTTTCATGCCTTCCCAATGTACAATATTTTTTTAATCTTTCGTAAGTTCTTCCTTTCCCCTGATGGCCACCAATTGGTGAATCCATGAAACTGTTTGAGGATTGTATTCTCTCCTCTAAACTCAAATTAGCGGCCGATTCCCGGACGGCTGCCTTATTTGTGATAGCCTGTGTATCTTTGCTTTCCTCGTGGCCTGAATGGTTAGCTCCACTTGTCTCCCCTCCCACAGCTGTCTATTTTACGTCACCAATGCGACCTCAGAGACCTTGTATTCTTCCGCGTTTGCTTGAATCTCATTGGATTGAGTTTCACGTAGAGCGGAATCCAAGCTGTGAGCTATACAGCAAGTACTATCATAATGATATGTTTTATGCTGTTTTACAAGCACATATACTGAGCGATTGTGCGAGACAACAGCTTTAGTCACATTAAACGTGCACAGTACTGGCCAGTCAGCGTTCAAACTAAACTGCAATGATGTGAGCACTTGCAGTTCAGATGAAAAAAGATACGAACAAAGAAACGCTATAGCTTCGAATGTCATTTGATTTTTAAAGAGAATGAAATAATATTAGGCGAAACTCCAGCACTACCGCGTTCTTCTTAGGTGACCAGACGGAAAGCGTAAAATGCACTTGTTCTGAAGTAGTATTCCAATTAAAAACAAGAATGTTGAAAATTTCTAAGTTAAGGATAGAGTAATTTTTCTGAGCGAGATGTGTGTAATGTAAAAGTATACTGCAGGGATTTCACTGCACTGTTGAATACTGAAGCTTTTGTATCCCGCCTTGAAGGCAGTGCGTGGTTCGCTCCTGTAAACTGAAGGGTAGGCCGAATGTAGGAAGCGAGTAGGAGCAGGTGAGGTAAAAATCTCTCGGTACAGCTTTTAAGGTAAAGGTGGTTTTACTATCTCACGACAATAACTTGAATACACAATAACGTGAATACCTAACTTTCCACTGGGGAGCACACAGGTGCGGAGCCGGATGTATCAAAGCCCACAAAAGTTACACAGGCAAAATCTGTAGTGGCTCGCCCACTAGGAAATAGAAACAATGTTGCTTATTCGTCTACTCGGAATGAAATGGTGCAGAATGTGGAGCGGCGCTCGTAGAGCTGCACAGCGCCTGCTACAGGGCGCTGTCGTCGGTGTCGTAGTGCCAACCTAAGAACTTTTACCTACACCATGGCATCGTAGCTATCGATACCACAGAAGCCACTGAAAATATTAGTTACAGTCAGTTGTCTGGTAATCTCTTAGCTCCTTCCTTCTCCGAATCTGAGACATGTTTGAGTTCTATAGTGTGCCGCGTCTGAGAGGATCAGGATGGGAGCTAGACGCTAATTCCAGTAATGAGGTGGCTCGTCCAACTCGAAGTCCTGGTGCTGGAAAACAAGCTGGAGATTCTTTGCAGATAAGGGAACTTGGTGGGATAAGGGACATGCACTTCTGATGAAATGACTGACAGTGAGATGAAATACGAGTCAGGATAAGATCACTGTCGAACCCTAAGAGGCACCAACACATTGAATGTAAGTTGTGCAATCCTGCATGTACCCTGTGCAGCTAAGTGCCACGAGAAACTAAGTCCCGTCCCGAGGGCAGGGTAACTCAGGTCCAGCGTCTGAGGCAACTGTCGAAGGAAATCTCTAGCAACACCAGCGACCCTGTTTATATAAGTGGTCCAAATAAAACATTCATGTCTCTTTACGTAATACACGAGTATGTAACAAAAGATGGGAGTTCCTATTAATAAAAAAAAATAATTAAAAAAACAAAAAAAAACGCAGTTGATATCTGTTTGACCTATGGCAGCGCCATTAGGGGGCCAACTATAGCGCCATCTGGTTTCCCTTTTCAAGCTAGACGAGTTTCGTTCTTTTTAGTTTTTTCGTTTGATGCTTATTTCGTGAGATATTTGGCCCGGTCACTATCACTGGACCACCCGGTATATACCTGCAGAACATGATAGCTAGTGTTTGTTTAAGAGAGGGAGAGAGAGAGAGAGAGAAAGAGAGAAAAGTTGTATCAGCTATCTTTCCATCACGCCTGCATTAGATATAAAACTTAACACTAACTCCGAAAATCGCTCTCGCACACACAAATACACACGCGCGTACACATATCAACAGCACAATTCTTCCCTCCTCACGGAGTATGTTCGGTCACTTTTATGTGGCAGTCGAAAGAAGGGGGTGCTTTGATCTATAATTGCTTAAGATACCGGTGGAGATCGGGCATGAAGTACCATGTAACAACACCACCAACCTCAGCTAACAACTGCATTCCAGCCATTACCAAATGATTTATGCACTCCACTTTGCTTCGAGTTGTGCTTGCTGGTTGTTTCCTATTCTTATTTTGAAATTAGTCTAGAGAGCAATCTTGCACTGTCACAGTTTCGAATATGACTCGCACAACACCAGATGGAATCAGCGATCCATATGTACATTATTACATCGGTTCTGCCTTCCCAGGAGCACACACCATGTGCGTAGGGTGCCAGCCCTGTGCGAGGTAGGCGTGGCTTGTCCCCCCCACTCCGCAATTCTCACCTCGACAGGCAGAACTCTTCCTTTTGTTTTACGTTCGCGGTCGACTGACAGAAAAGTGTCAGCTACAACATGAGTACCAGTACGAGAAATAATAGAGCATGCATAAATTATTCCAACTCGTAATCTGGATTTTGCAAAGCAAATTTAATCAAATTACCAACATTCAAAACTAGAAGCATTGGACTCACCAAAAGCAGCAACACCATGACTTTGGGAAGACAGCTTCAAAGTAATCATTAGTAACGATATTGTAAATCAATTTGTTGCTCTCTCTTGTTGGCAGATAAGTCTGTCATCTCATATTGAAATGTTCAATTTTACACACGAATGACTTTTCACATGCTGGCCGCGGTGGTCTCGCGGTTCTAGGCGCGCAGTCCGGAACCGTGCGACTGCTACGGTCGCAGGTTCGAATTCTGTCTCGGGCATGGATGTGTGTGATGTCCTTAGGTTAGTTAGGTTTAAGTAGTTCTAAGTTCTAGGGGACTAATGACCACAGCAGTTGAGTCCCATAGTGCTCAGAGCCATTTGAACCATCTTTTTTTTTTTTTTTGACTTTTCACAGAATAGCATCCCTAAGGCACTCAGTCATTCTTCTTTCATGGTGTTTCGTCGGAACGTTTTAATTCTCTTCAGCATTGAAAAGCACCGCTCAGCTTCTTATGTCGAGATAAGCATTATGATTAGCAGTTTGAAAACTTAAAACAGTCTCGTCGAATGTGTCACGTAGTTCATCCTCTAGAATCAGCGAAAGAAACGGAACTGCGTAAGCAACTGCTCTCAATTCGGGCCCAGCATTAAAGACTTGAAGCTCATTCTTCAACTTTCTTTTTTCCAGGAAAGTATTTGTCTCGAAAATCTGTGATATATTTGTCAAACTGATTTACATAAAATAAGTTGGCTGCAATGAGGTGTCCAGGGAACTGAAAACGTAATTTTGTTTCAGAAAGGACGGCGTTGCACACTTCCAAAGCATCTCTTTTTCCATGACAACCAAGAACCCGTGGCTTCTTGGCAGGCATCGTTTCGTCATTTTCGAAACTAATCTCGCTAAGGATGGAATGAATGTCATCTCTGATGTTTTGCTTTACCGCTTCAAAGTTCTGGTTGTCTTGTGTTGCTGTGGTCGGTTAGGTTATCTTCTTCTGAAGCTGATTTAAAGTACGTCTGCATGAGGCATTGTCTTATAGAAAAATGATAGCCAGAAAATGAATTCGTTATCTTGCAGTCTTTGTTTGTATGAACCAGCTTTTACAATAGCAGAAGATAGTTTTATGCTATCACTTGTTTCAAAATTATCTTTTACTACTCGCGAATTGTAATTCCATCTCGTCACATACATTGGACAAGCTTTTTTGAATAATGATATGTGGCGAGTTAGAAAAGAAAGAAGAATTACCTGAAAGGTGCGCAAAGAAGATGCGTGCTTTGCGATTAACAGAGGCTGCTGTAGGCATAAGGTTGAACTGATGCACATAGCATGGGGTAGTTTGCAGCCGACCGCTGTGGCCGTGCGGTTCTATACGCTCGTCTGGAATCGCACGACCGCTACAGTCGCAGGTTCGAATCCTGCCTCGGGCGTGGATGTGTGTGATGTCCTTAGGTTAGTTAGGTTTAAGTAGTTCCAAGTTCTAGGGGACTGATGACCTCAGATGTTAAGTCCCATAGTGCTCAGAGTCATTTGAACCATTTTGTAGTTTGCATTTGGATATTTGTCTTTAATTAATTTCCGAACCACGTTCGACTTACCACTCATAACGTTTGCAGCATCGTAACTCTGAGCTATTAGTTTTGCTCGACCATCGCTAATTAATGGTTCAGTTTCTTTCAGAATACTCTCAGCTATAGTATGAGCATTCTTACTTTCTGGATTAACAAAGTTCCAAAATCTTTCAACAGGTTCTCCCTCAACAACATAACACAAAACAATAACCAATTGAAATTCGCAAGGTACATCTGTGTTTTCATCTGCGATTACTGCAACATTAGCGGCAGGTTTTATTTTTTTCCGAATTTCATCATGGTACACTTCCAACGTGCATTGCAGTAGTTTGTCCTGAACAGTCTTAGAAATGCTTGAATGAAATGAACTCGAAGAAATTTATCCAGTTCCGCGCTGGAAGTGAATTAGCTCGCGAAAAACACTCGAGTTTTGAGAGGCATCAGATTCATCGTGGCCCCTGAGAGGCAGATCCAAAGCACCACTGAACCGAGTACAGTTTACGGTTAAATTAGATATACATCTACTCTCTGCTTCACGTTTGCTGTGACTGTCAATTGTTTGCCTGTATTGCGAATCTAATTTCTGCTGAATGTTGTTTTCGCCTAGAAATGAAAGACTAAGCACGTTATTCATGTGTCGCTTTGACATTTCATGTACGTTGATTTTAGACCATAAGGCCCAATATCGGTTATATATTACATAAATGAACATCTTCCGCAATAACACACAAGGAAAACAAAAATCAGTGTTGCTTTCTTCACAACCACAAATCCAGCATCGATTTTTTGTTTGTTGCCGCAAATTCAGATTCGGGAATGGCCTACCTAGTGTCTTTTTATCTGAGAATCCTGTCGCTAAATGGCGTTTTCAGTAACTCATTTACTTTGTTCATGTTTGCTATTTTTAGTCAACTGCGTTGTCCCTTACAGATAACATTGTGAAGGCAGCTATACACTGTCAATTACCTGACCTCACAATACCTACAACGTGTTTGTATGTATTACACGATCGTAATAAGTATAAACAGAAATACTACACTTTTGTTTGGAAAACAGATGCTCAACAGGTGGTGAAAACGTTAGTTTTATTTTCCCTGTAGCAATAGCCCTGCTGTTGAGATATATACCATTGTTGAAATAATGCCTCTTAGTTTCAAAATCTAAGAGCATAATTATATTGAAATTACATATAACTATTTATAACGATATTTAAATGTATTATTTCCGCATTTGTTTTAATTACGAATTAATTAGCGTTTGGGAATACATTAGCATTAACTTACAAAATGATTATTAAACTGAATTACAAGAAATCTGTGCCCCGATGTATTCTAACACGATCGTTAGATGGAAGATCGTGCTTATGTAGGTCCGCACTTTACTGCTCTCTGGCGGAAGGAACTTAAGGCTCTGAGTCAGACTAGCTGTGGGGCCACCTCCGCCATAAGAAACGTATAGAAAGCAATGACCAAGCCTTTCACACCGCGCTTATGAGGGAAGGCAGTGCAAATCTGCAGTTGGCTCCGAAGTTCAGAAAACTACCAGGAGAGTGCACGCTGGGAAACGCGCCTCTTCAAGTCAAAGAATACATACTCCGAAACAAAGTTTAATGCGCGGTTCACATGTTGTTGTGGTCTTCAGTCTTGAGACTGGTTTGATGCAGCTCTCCATGCTACTCTATTCTGTGCAAGCTTCTTCATCTCCCAGTACCTACTGCAACCTACATCCTTCTGAATCTGCTTAGTGCATTCATCTCTTGGTCTCCCTCTACGATTCTTACCTTCCACACTGCTCTCCAATACTAAATTGGTGATCCCTTGATGCCTCAGAACTTGTCCTACCAACCGATCCCTTCTTCTGGTCAAGTTGTGCCACGAACTTCTCTTCTCCCCAATCCTATTCAATACTTCCTCATTAGTTATGTGATCTAACCATCTGATCTTCAGCATTCTTCTGTAGCACCACATTTCGAAAGCTTCTATTCTCTTCTTGTCCAAACTATTTATCGTCCATGTTTCACTTCCATATATGGCTACGCTCCATAAAATACTTTCAGAAATGACTTCCTGACATTTACATCTATACTCGATGTTAACAAATTTCTCTTCTTCAGAAACACTTTGCTTGCCATTGCCAGTCTACATTTTGTATCCTATCTACTTCGACCATCATCAATTATTTTGCTCCCCAAATAGCAAAACACATTTACTACTTTAAGCCTCTCATTTCCTAATCTAATTCCCGCAGCATCATCCGATTTAATTCGACTACATTCCATTATCCTCGTTTTGCTTTTGTTGATGTTCATCTTATATCCTCCTTTCAAGACATTGTCCATTCCATTCAACTGCTCTTCCAAGTTCTTTGCTGTCTCTGACAGAATTACAATGTCATCGGCGAACCTCAAAGTTTTTATTTCTTCTCCATGGATTTTAATACCTACTCCGAATTTTTCTGTCGTTTCCTTTACTGCTTGCTCAATATACAGATTGAACAACATCGGGGAGAGGCTACAACCCTGTCTTACTCCCTTCCCAACCACTGCTTCCCTTTCATGTCCCTCGACTCTTATAACTGCTATCTGGTTTCTGTACAAATTTTTAATAGCCTTTCGCTCTCTGCATTTTACCCCTGTCACCATTAGAATTTGAAAGAGAGTATTCCAGTCAACATTGTCAAAAGCTTTCTCCAAGTCTACAAATGCTAGAAACTGATCTTCCCTGAGGTCGGCTTCTACTAGTTTTTCCATTCGTCTGTAAAGAATTCGTGTTAGTATTTTGCAGCTGTGGCTTATTAAACTGATGGTTCGGTAATTTTCACATCTGTCAACTCCTGCTTTCTTTGGGATTGGAATTATTATATTCTTCTTGAAGTCTGAGGGTATTTCGCCTGTCTCATACATCTTGCTCACCAGATGGTAGAGTTTTGTCAGGACTGGCTCTCCCAAGGCCGTCAGTAGTTCCAATGGAATGTTGTCTACTCCGAAGGCCTTGTTTCGACCCAGATCTATCAGTGCTCTGTCAAACTCTTCGTGCAGTATCATATCTCCCATTTCATCTTCATCTACGTCCTCTTCCATTTCCATAATATTGTCCTCAAGTATAGATTTCTTTTTCTTATTTTTTTATACAAGTGGTGCCATGGCACAGCGGCACTGTCTCAGAAGCCACCCTGGTATGTCTAATAATAAGTAGGACGTACTTCCATGAGTGTAACAACACCAGTGTACATGTGCTACGGCTTCTGACCAAACATTGCGTTTGTGTTTGTCGACATCAGGTTTATTCTTGTGATGAATGGATTATAAAAATTTAAATTTTTAAACCAAAAGTAACCGACATTTATCAAGAAATTGCCAAGACACTTTTAACACCACCTGAGGCAGCCAAGAAGCTCTACTTTGGCGGGGAAGCTGAAATGATAGGAATAATTAACTTAATTTATTGTTTTGGCCTTTAGATCTATCAGTCGCAACTTGTACAGCAGGAATAGGCCACACAATGTTTCATACAGTAGTATGTTACCATTACCGACTAGCGTACTACACTACTGAATAAGTGTATGTATGTATGTATGTATGTAAGTATGCATGTTTCTATGTAAATGAAAGTTTTGAGCTTCACCAAATTACATAACCCTAAAAACTATGAATCAGATTTTATTTTATCGACTATGGCGAGTCATTTGTATATTTTCACTTTACATTAACTGTATTTATTGAAATTATTTTCGTTACCTTGATATTACCCTTCGGGTCTTCGCACTGCAGACTTTAGCCGTTGATGAAATGCGAAATAAATGGTTCAGATGGCCCTGAGCACTATGGGACTTAACATCTGAGGTTATCAGTCCCCTAGAACTTAGGAATACTTAAACCTAACTAACCTAAGGACATCACACACATCCATGCCCAAGGCAGGATTCGAATCTGTGACCGTAGCAGTCGCGCGGTTCCGGACTGAAGCGCCTAGAAACCCTTGGCCAACGCGGCCGACGCGAAATAAATAATTAAACCTTAAGTTACTAAGAACCTAAGCATAAGCGAAAGTCTTTCTTCAGCCAAGATTGCGCGTTTTAGTTAGGATCCTGCTTTGCAATTTTTCCCTCAGTTACAGTAATCAGGCACCGGAAATTGTCAACAGACATACACGAAAAATTTTGAAATAGGCTTAAAGAAGTCGGGAGCTGTAATTCAGTTACTAGTGCACTATCACCACAGTTTGATTCCTCTGCATAAATCAGAAACTCATACTATTCTTTTCCTTCGCTGCTTTACATTTGCTTTTTGTGTCATCAATAGAGCAACTGCCGGCCGCGGTGGTCTCGTGGTTCTAGGCGCCCAGTCCGGAACCGCGCGACTGCTACGGTCGCAGGTTCGAATCCTGCCTCGGGCATGGATGTGTGTGATGTCCTTAGGTTAGTTAGGTTTAAGTAGTTCTAAGTTCTAGGCGACTGATGACCACAGATGTTAAGTCGCGTAGTGCTCAGAGCCATTTGAACCATTTATTTGACTAGAGCAACTACCATACACAATAATCCTGTGTGGATATCACTATGTTTCATTTCATAACAACTATTTCACTACGTTAGCTTTCTGTCTGATGAAATCTGTGTGTATGAGTTTATCTCCAAATAAACCAAAACGCAACGTTCGCTTGTGTTAGCACTGTTCCCACACTCAATTCTAATTCCGTAGCGTTCTCTTTTGCTTGTTCTTCAGCCAAGATTGCTCGTTTGTAGTTAGGATCCTGCTTTGCAATTTTTCCCTCTGTTACAGCAAGCAGGCACCGAAAATCGTCCACAGACAAACACGAAAAATTTTGAAGTAGTCTTAATGAAGTCGGGAGCTGTAATTTAGTTACTGGTGCACTATCACCACAATTTGATTCCTCTGCATAAAGTACAAGCCCATATTTTTCTTTTCCTTCTCTGCTTTACATTTGATTTTTGTGTCACCAGTAGCGCAACTACCATACACAATAATCCTCTCTGGATATTACAGTAGAGCCCCTCTAATCCGACGTTGATGGTCCGTCACTCCGGTTAGTCCGACAATGCTGACGCTCGCGAGCCTGTGCCGACTTGTCACTGACTGGACGCCTGTCACGCCATTGTTGCGGTGTCTGTCACAGTGCACATTGTTACACTGTACGTTATTGTGCAGTTTGATCCTTATTGGGATTAGAAAACGTCGTTGTTTGCTTTATTCCGTGTTCTCTACAGTACTATTCACCCGGATTTCACACAATGATGTAAAAAACGCTTTTGACATCGCACTTCAATAAATCCAGCAGAATCCAATTGACGCTGTGTGGATAAAAAAATGGAGGGACACTGCAGCTAAATCTAGAATAACATCTGCTAAACAAAAATGTATCACTAACTTTTTTTTTCCAAGTAATTTGTTTTCGTTTTTACTGTAAAAACAATGCATACAGTATAATCATTTCTTAGTTTATACATACAGTAGTTTATTTCCTTGTAAAAAATTCTTTTTTATATACAGTGCTATAAACATTTTTTAGTTTTCAGTATATATCATTTATACGTTATTAAGTGCAGTACTGTACTGTAACTTGTTTGTCGTTTTTCCTTTTAAAATCAATACATATCATAGTGTGTGTAGACGTTTTCTAGTTAATATATTGTTTAACACTGTGTAAAAAACATCTTTTTATATTACTGTAGACGTCTTATAAATATTAGATGTTTAGGATAATCCGACCTGTTTTTCGTTCCGACCATAGTCCCGGTGCCGAAGGTGACAGATTAGAGGGGTTCTACTGTACTATGTTTCACAGCAGCTATTTCACTACGGTAGCATTCTGTCTGATGAAATCTGTGTGTGTGAGTTTATCTCCAAATAAACCAAAACGCAGCGTCGGTTTTGTTAGCACTGTTCACACACTCAATTCTATTCCGTAGTGTTCTCTTGATCTTGTTCAATGTAAACACTTGTTCGCAAGTACAAGAGAATGGTTGTGAAATAGTTCTCTGTAATGCTCGTTCACTTTGGTGTACAGGTGCGTGGTTGTTTGTTGGATGCGTGGCGCAAATGCCGAAGAAAAGGAAATACGATTGCTAGAAAAGAGCCAAAGCGCTCATCTACATCTACATCTATACTCCGCAAGCCACCTGACGCTGTGTGGTGGAGGGTACCTTGAGTACCACTACCGGTTCTCCCTTCTATTCCAGTCTCGTATTGTTCGCGGAAAGAAAGATTGTCGGTATGCCAAAGCGCTCATCTACATCTACATCTATACTCCGCAAGCCACCTGACGGTATGTGGCGGAGGGTACTTTGAGTACCTCTATCGGTTCTCCCTTCTATTCCAGTCTCGTATTGTTTGTGGAAAGAAAGATTGTCGGTATGCCTCTGTGTGGGCTCTAATCTCTCTTATTTTATCCTCATGGACTCTTCGCGAGATATACGTAGGAGGGAGCAATATACTGCTTGACTCCTCGGTGAAAGTATGTTCTCGAAACTTCAACAAAAGCCCGTACCGAGCTACTGAGAGTCTCTCTTGCAGAGTCTTCCACTGGAGTATACCTATCATCTCCGTAACGCTTTCGCGATTACTAAATGATCCTGTAACGAAGCGCGCTACTCTCCATTGGATCTTCTCTATCTCTTCTATCAGCCCTATCTGGTACGGATCCCACGCCGGTGAGCAGTATTCAAGCAGTGGGCGAACAAGTGTACAGTAACCTACTTACTTTGTTTTCAGACTGCGTTTCCCTAGGATTACTCCAATGAATCTCAGTCTGGCATCTGCTTTACCGACGATTAATTTTATATGGTCATTCCGTTTTAGATCACTCCTAATGCCTACCCCCAGATAATTTATGGACTTAACTGCTTCCAGCTGCTGACCTGCTATATTGTAGCTAAATGATAAAGGATCTGTCTTCCTATGTATTCGCAGCACATTACACTTGTCTACATTGAGATTCAATTGCCATTCCCTGCACCATACGTCAATTCGTTGCAGATTCTCCTGCATTTCAGTACAATTTCCCATTGTTACAAACTCTCGATATACTACAGCATCATCCACAAAAAGCTTCAGTGAAGTTCCGATGTTATCCACAAGGTCATTTATATATATTGTGAACAGCAACGGTCTTACGACACTCCTCTGCGGCATACCTGAAATCACTCTTACTTCGGAAGACTTCTCTCCATTGAGAATGACATGCTGCGCTCTGTTATCTAGAAACTCTTCAATCCAATCACACGATTGGTCTGATAGTCCAGATGCTATTACTCTGTTCATTAAACGACTGTGAGGAACTGTATCAAGCGCCTTACGGAAGTCAAGAAACACGGCATCTACCTGGGAACCCGTGTCTATGGCCCTCTCAGTCACGTGGACGAATAGCGCGAGCTGGGTTTCACACGATGCTGATTCCTACAGGGTGGATTTCTAGTCTCCAGAAAAGTCATTATACCCGAACATAATACGTGTTCCAAAATTCTACAACTGATCGACGTTAGAGATATAGGTCTATAGTTCTGCACATCTTTTCGACGCCCTTTCTTGAAATCGGGGATGACCTGTGCCCTTTTCCAATCTTTTGGAAAGCTACGCTCTTCTAGAGACCTACGATACACCGCTGCAAGAAGGGGTGCAACAGAGGATGTGTGAAAGACGATAAATTTATTACATACTTCCATCAGGCGGGAATGGTGTGTATAAGCACATGTTTTGTATTAGTATTAATCAAAAACGAACAACATGATCAATTTTGTTGAAGTGCTGTAAATCTGTCATGCTGATTAGAATTAAAAATAGATATATGAAAGCCTTGATCATCCACGTAGCTTAAGTTCATGCTACCATAGCTGCAATCATATACCTTACAATCATTGTTATTTTCTAGTTTCTGATGTCGTAACTGAAGAAATAAAAATCTTACCCTGCGATCATGTCATCTGCCATCTAACTAATAACGTAGCAGTTTTTATCAAGTAGCTTAAGTGTATTTACTTGGGAAGTGTAATAATGGATGATATGTATTGCTTAACAGACATTAGGAAAAGAACTGCAATGGCAAAAGAAGGATTCAAGAGAAAACAGAAATTATTTTGCGGACCACTAAACAAATATCTGTGGAAAAGACTTGCCAAATGTTACATCTGGAGCGTTGCACTGTATGGAGTGGAGACCTGGACATTGAGGAAGGAAGATGAAAGAAGACTGGAGGCATTAGGGATGTGGAGTTGGAGAAGAATGGAAAAAAATGAAATGGGAAGACCGACTAAGGACTGAAGAAGTATTAAGAAGAGTTGGAGAATAAAGAAACATGCCGAAAGTCATCAGAACGCGAAAAAGGAACTGGATTGGACTTTGTTTGAGGAGGGATTGCTTATTGAAGGAAGGAATGGAAAGAATGGTGGAGGAAAAAGGGGAAGAGGAAAAAGAAGATATCAAATGATGGACAATATTAAAGGAGACAAATATTCAGAAATGAAAAGACTAGCTATGGACACACAAAAGTGGAAGAGGCTTGACCCATGACAAGACCTGCCGTAAGGCAGAATACCATATTACTACTACTGACAGGTTGAATGGAGGCCTATGTTTCAATTTCGTGATTAATCCTTAATTGACATTACATTCCTTATACGTACTTTAATCAAATCTTTAGGTGCTTCACATATGTCAGTATATACATCAGGAACTATTTGAGATACAACAGCTATTGAAGTGCAAAATAATTATTAATAGGTCTCTAGTTGCTAATACCCATAGTGTAAATGGCAGGTTTTCTGTAGATTATGATAAACGTAGATGACTAGCATTCTGCTTTTAAATTTTGCACTCAATTCCCATGAGAAGCTAGTGAAAAGCGTCAACCAAGATATGAGCAAAATTTTGCAATAATGGTAAGAAAGATGGAGCTGCAGTTCAGAGAAGGCGCACACCTATACACGTTTCGTGCTTGTGTACAAATTCAAACAACTACACTCATCTTTTCCTGCATCATTTTGCTTGCTTCGTCCAAGCATTGCGCTCATCATGCTTAATAATTGCGTCTGAATATTTAAGTTCGCGGCTGTAACTAGTGTTGTTATCGAGTGAAACCTCTGTGCACCGAAAAATAATAACGCAACGTTTGTAGTGTTGACATGCAATGTTTATTCTTACGTGTTCTCTAAAGCCGCCTGTACACTAAAGCGAGCGCGCACAATCCGCAAGAATTCATTGCAGCCCGTTTTAAATTACTTGATATCTGACACTTCACAGGCTGGGATTGGTTCCCTCCAATGAGAGTGCTCAACGTCACGCCCAAACCGTTCGCAGTTGCCAAACTGCCACAACAAAAGCTCAGCTCACCTCCACTGTTTGGCTAGCGCTGTGTATCAAAATGTGTGTATTCTGTTACCATCGTTGTGCGTGTGCTTTACATTTGGTTTATCATGTCTGATAAAAACGAAAAACAGGGCAGACCCAAGATCCGGGATGCAAACACATCAGAGAAGAAAGCCGGGTGAGGAATTGCGTTTAAAGCAGAATCGCGACAACTCGTGTGCAATGTACGGGAATAATTTTGAGACGGAGGTCGGAAATGGGGGCCCTCTCTTACCGGTTTTCAAAGTAATCGCGCGAACAGCAATCGCGGTTAAGGTTAGAGAACCGACCGTACTCCATATTCTTCTTTCCTTCTTTAGTGTTCAACCCTGAGGTTGGTTTGTAGCTGAGCGCCATTCGTCTCTTCTGTCTGCCTTCCTTTGCACGTATGTGTTACATCCAACGTCATTCATGATCTGTTGCATGTATGATATCCTTGGTCGCCCCCGCTTATTCCTTCCCTCAATAGCTCCTTGTGCTACTGTTCCAATGATGCTGTGTCGTAGGATGTGCCCTACAAGTTTGTCTGTTCTTGTTTGGATGTGCCTCCACAGATACCTGGTTTCCTGTACTCTTGTAAGCACCTCTTCATTTGTCACTTTGTCTCTCCAGCTGATCTTCATCGTCCGTCTATAGCACCACATCTCCAGGGCCTCTAGCAGTCTTCTCTCTTCTCTTCCAATTGTCCAAGTTTCACATCTGTATAGGGCCACACTCCGACCGGAACCTTTCATGATACGTTTCCTTATTTTCAGACTGATGTTGTTGCTGGTGAGTAAGTTCCTTCTCAGATTATATAGTAAAGTAGTAGTACATTAGTAAAGAGAATTAAGAGAACGAAAGAAGCGAAGCAGGGCCCCTTTGTCTTGATACGCTTACAAAAAAAAAAAAAATAAGTATGTAGAAACATGTAATAAATCTGAATGCTTTCACACAAGACGCGCTCTTGCGTCACATATATAATTTTTATAATAAAAGAGATTGGTCTGTGTTAGATGAGCTTCATACAACACTTCGTGAGGCCGAACCTTATGAAGGCAGTGGTATGTTCTTGTGACCGGTTGTGCAAGGCCTCGGCTTTAAATACAACAATGTATCAGGCCATAAATCGTAGATGGAACGAGAAGGCATAGCCGCATGGCGGTGTGTAGATTTTTGCATGGAATGAAAGATATTAATTTCCTGGGAACTGTTTGGATGGATGAAACATGGGTGAATGCAGGTCATACTGTTATAAAAGGCTGGATTGACGACAAAGGAGAAGGTATGGCACTCTCCACTGGAAAAGGTGGTAGCGTTATTCGTTTGCATTCTGGTACGTACCACAGCTTTATTCCAGCTGTCAACTCTTCAGATCCAAGAAAACATCCGAGTACCACGGGGAAATGAATCATGAAACGTTTTTAAATTGATTCGAAAATACTTTGTAACCAAGTTTAGAAAATACATCAGTAAATACTGTCGACAATCCCCCATACCATTCAGTTTTAAAGGATAAAACTCTAAACTGCCCTCTCGAAAGGATGACATTATTCACTGGTTAAGACAGTTCAAAGTTACTGCGGATGATTAATTGAAAAAATCAGAAATATTAGAACTCGTTTCATTTCACAAGCTTCAGTTTCCAATCTAAGTTATCGACGAGAAGCTTATAAATATGGACATAATCATAAAACTACCACTTTACCACTGCCACCTTAAAGCTATTGAACGTATTTGGCCGCAAGTGAAAGAATATGTTACTCATTAAAGTAAAAAAAAATAAATACTGTGAATGATGTTGAGAAACTGTCATGGAAAATGTCACCAAAATGGACTGGAGGGCGGTTGTGATGCACACAAGGCGAGTAATTGACGAAGCTTGAAATAATGAAGGTATTCTCGAAGATAATGTTACGGAATTTTCTTCTTCCAGCTGCTGATCCACTTCGCAAAGTTCCAGTGACTCTTATACGAATGGTATCCACCTTCTTTTGGACAGTCCATTTGCCTGCAGCAGGCGGTAGGTGGAAGTACTTTTAAACATTATTTCTACGTGCTGTGCCTATGTGGCCCATAACGTGTAACGTGCCAGGTCCTGAAGCCAATATGGGGATAGCTCCCTGTAACCAATGAATGCGAGAAATTGCAGTTCGCTTTTGGCACTGATTTCTCTCTTGAGTTTGCTCAAACAGGTTAGCTTTATTCGCAGTGGACAAAGTGAACGTGACGAACAGTTGTGCCACAAATTGTGACCGCCGTCTCCTCGGATACATTGCAGATCACGAGGTTGTGATGTTAGCAGTTCAGTACCTTAAAATCAGCTGTCGACAGAGCATCTCTGTTTCCCATCCGTTGTACCTCAAAACGGCCACTGCCAACATTGCTTCACATTACACAATAAGAAAAGGAAGCCTCGCACACTCAGTAATATCAATCCGTCATTGTATTGACCGAGTGAGGGCGCGTATTGACGTATTGGTTCAAATGGCTCTGAGCACTACGGGACTTAACATCGGAGGTCATCAGTCCCCTAGAACTTATAACTACTTAAACCCAACTAATCTAAGGGCATCACACACATCTATGCCCGAGGCAGGATTCGAACCTGCGACCGTAGCAGTCGCGAGGTTCCGGGCTGAGGAGCCTAGAACCGCTCGGCCACCGCGGCCGGCTATTGACGTATTGTCAATTACAGAAACACTGACGATCAGTATTGATGGCTCCAAAAATATTCTCAGTGCGTACTGAGTGTGCAGTCGAGCATTGAAAGTTTGACATTGTTTACCAGTCAGCGGTTGGCAGAGCTCCCTGAAGCAGCCACACGTCCGTAATGTGCACTCCTCATGTTATCAGTTCGTCTTCGAATATTACATCTCTCATAATCAATTTTTGTGGTAGTCTTTTAATATAAGACAGTTTTAAAAGAACTTTACAGCGATCAATCGAGCATTCTCTACGCCAATGTTTTCCTTCTTTAATTTGGAAACATAGTAGGCCTCGCCATGTACTGCATATGCAATGGCTACGAAATACGTATCAGGCTCATTACATTATTTACGTTAATTACCTGAATATGTCATGTAATTACTTCGTGGGCTTCAATAACATTTTTATGAATTCTGTTTGATGATTACAGCACTAAATTTCAAGCATTGGAATGACCTGCCTGTTGCAAGACATCTCAGTTAAACGTAATCTCGTCGACTGCGATCGCTCCTCCCCTTTTGCTTTTCTATTTTACGTTGTACAAACATTAATAAATTGTCGTAAGGTGAAGGACTCTTACAGAAATGGTTTGACACCTTTTATTTCTGTGGTTAAGATTTTTTGACAAGTAGCTTCTTTTTCACCCATTCTCGAACGTATTGCTCCGTTTTCGTTGTTTTCTGTTGTTTACCAGGTATAGCTAAACTAACTGTGCACACGCTTTCTTTTGGATGCTCGACTTCTTAACTTTGTAAAACGATCAAAATAGAAGTAACAAACATCAAAATGCTTTAGCAGAGCATCTACACAGATCATGTCGACATAGTTTGCCGGAACCGATAACCTGAATAAATGCTCTACTAAAGAGATCGCCGAGCGGTTCTAGGCGCTTCAGTCTGGAACCGCGCGACCGCTACGGTCACAGGTTCGAATCCTGCTTCGGGCATGGGTGTGTGTGATGTCCTTAGGTTAGTTAGGTTTAAGTAGTTTTAAGTTCTAGGGGACTGATGATCTCAGAAGTTAAGTCCCATAGTGCTCAGAGCCATCTGAACCATTTGAACTAAAGAGATCGTAGCAGTTTGAAGTTTTTTACTTACATTTACATGTGAATATGGATCGCCCCAGAATGGAATAATGTCAAGCATATACAACCTTGTAAAATTACGTTGCCTGCTGACAGTATAATTGATGGTGTGATGGTCGCTTTAATATTTTAAAGGCATGAAAAACTAGTACTGTCAGTAAATATTAAAACGTGTGAGGGCCGTTACAAGCACTTGTGAAGTGACGCGCCTTGTGTCGTCTGTAACAGAGCTGCTGCTGGCAGCCCATGTACACTTTCGCTGCAAGTGCGTGACAGACATCAACTATCAAGTAATTTTAAACAGGCTATAGTGTACACCATCCGCACTCGTATTTGTGAGTAGCATTTACAGTGGAGAGAAATGGAAGCGAACACGAGACATCTTAACCAAGCAGCCATGCTGCATTGGTATGTTTCTTATTTATACTTTTGTATTTCGAAAATATACAGTTTATCGACATGTAAAGTCAGGTAAGGCTGCGCGGTCGGGTAAGAGTGCTGTTCCTTCTCTGTATAAACGATTTGGGAGACAATCTGAGCAGACACCTTAGGTTGTTTGCAGATGATGCTGTCGTTTATCGACTAGTAAAGTCATCAGAAGATCGAAACAAATTGCAAAACAATTTAGAAAAGATATCTGAAAGATTTGGAAAAGATACCTGAGGAGGGGCAGCAGCCTTTTCAGTAGTCACAGGGGCAAAAGTCTGGATGACTGACTGATCTGGCCTTGTAACACTAACCAAAACGGCCTTGCTGTGCTGGTACTGAGAACGGCTGAAAGCAAGGGGAAACTACAGCCGTAAATTTTACCGAGGGAATGCAGCTTTACTGTATGGTTAAATGATGATGGCGTCCTCTTGGGTAAAATATTCCGGAGGTAAAATAGTCCCCCATTCGGATCTCCGGGCGGGGACTACTCAAGAGGATGTCGTTATCAGGAGAAAGAAAACTGGCGTTCTACGGATCGGAGCGTGGAATGTCAGACCCCTTAATCGGGCAGGTAGGTTAGAAAATTTAGAAAGGGAAATGGATAGGTTAAAGTTAGATATAGTGGGAATTACTGAAGTTCGGTGGCAGGAGGAACAAGACTTCTGGTCAGGTGACTACAGGGTTATAAACACAAAATCAAATAGGGGTAATGCAGGAGTAGGTTTAATAATGAATAGGAAAATAGGAGTGCGGGTAAGCTACTACAAACAGCATAGTGAACGCTTTATTGTGGCCAAGATAGATATGAAGCCCACGCCTACCACAGTAGTACAAGTTTAGATGCCAACTAGCTCCGCAGATGATGAAGAGATTGATGAAATGTAATTTGAGATAAAAGAAATTATTCAGTTAGTGAAGGGAGACGAAAATGTAATAGTCATGGGTGTCTGGAACTCGATAGTAGGAAAAGGAAGAGAAGGAAACGTAGTAGGTGAATATGGAATGGGATTAAGGAATGAAAGAGGAAGCCGCCTGGTAGAATTTTGTGCAGAGCATAACTTAATCATAGCTAATACTTGGTTCAAGAATCAAAAGAAGGTTGTGCACGTGGAAGAAGCCTGAAGATACTGGAAGGTCTCAGATAGATTATATAATGGTAAGACAGAGATTCAGGAACCAGGTTTTAAATTGTAAGACATTTCCAGGGGCAGATGTGGACTCTGACCACAATCTATTGGTTATGAACTGTAGATTAAAACTGAAGAAACTGCAAAAGGTGGGAATTTTAGGAGATGGGGCATGGATAAACTGAAAGAACCAGAGGTTGTAGAGAGCTTCAGGGTTAGCATTAGGGGACGATTGACAAGAATGGGGGAAAGAAATACAGTGTAAGAAGAATGAGTAGCTTTGAGAGATGAAATAGTGAAGGTAGCAGGGGATCAAGTAGGTAAAAAGACGAGGGCTAGTAGAAATCTTTGGGTAACAGAAGAGATATTGAATTCAAATTATGAAAGGAGGAAATACAACAATGCAGTAAATGGAGCAGGCAAAAAGGAATACAAACTTCTCAAAAATGAGATCGACAGGAAGTGCAAAATGGCTGAGCACGGATGGCTAGAGGGCAAATTTAAGGATGTAGAGGCGCATATCACTAGGGGTAAGATAGATAGTGCCTACAGGAAAATTAAAGAGACCTTTGGAGAAAAGAGAACCACTTGCATGAATATCAAGAGCTCAGATGGTAACCCAGTTCTAAGCAAAGAAGGGAAAGCAGAAAGGTGGAAGAAGTATATAGAGGGTCTATATAAGGGCGATGTTCTTGAGGATAATTTTATAGAAATGGAAGAGAATGTAGATGAAGATGAAATGGGAGATATGATACTGCGTGAAGAGTTTGACAGAGCACTGAAAGACCTAAGTCGAAACAAGGTCCGGGAGTAGGCAAGATTCCATTAAAGCTACTGACAGCCTTGGGAGAGCCAGGCCTAACAAAACTCTACCATCTAGTGGGCGAGATGTATGAGACAGGCGAAATACCCTCAGACTTGAAGAAGAGTATACTAATTCCAATACCAAAGAAAGCAGGTATTGACAGATGTGAAAATTACCGAACTGTCAGTTTAATAAGCCACGGCTGCAAAATACTAACACCAATTCTTTACAGACAAATGGAAAAACTGGTAGAAGCCGACCGTAGGAAGATCGGTTTGGATTCCGTAGAAATGTTGGAACACGTGAGGCTATACTTACCCTACGACATATCTTAGAAAATAGATGAAGGAAAGGCAAACCTACGTTTCTAGCATTTGTAGACTTAGAGAAAGCTTTTGACAATGTTGACTGGAATACTCTCTTTCAAATTCTGAAGGTGGCAGGGGTAAAATACAGGGAGCGAAAGGCTATTTACAATTTGTACAGAAACCAGATGGCAATTATAAGAGTCGAAGGGCATGAAGGGAAGCAGTGTTTGGGAAGGGAGTGAGACAGGATTGTAGCCTATCCCCGATGTTATTGAGCAAGCAGTAAAGGAAACAACAGAAAAATTCGGAGGCGGAATTAAAATCCATGGAGAAGAAATAAAAACTTTGAGGTTCGTCGGCGACATTGTAATTCTGTCAGAGACAGCAAAGGACCTCGGGAAAAGCAGCTGAACGGAATGGACAGTCTCTTGAACGGAGGACATAAGATGAACATCAACAAAAGCAAAACGAGGATAATGGAATGTGGTCGAATTAAATCGGGTGATGCTGCGGGAATTGATTAGGAAATGAGAGGCTTAAAGTAGTAAAGGAGTTTTGCTATTTGGGGAGCAAAATAACTGATGATGGTCGAAGTAGAGAGGATATAAAATGTAGACTGGCAATGGCAAGGAAAGTGTTTCTGAAGAAGAGAAATTTGTTAACATCGAGTATAGATTTAAGCGTCAGGAAGTCGTTTCTGAAAGTATTTGTATGGAGTGTAGCCATGTATGGAAGTGAAACGTGGACGAAAAATAGGTTAGACGAATACTGAAGATCAGATGGGTAGATCACATAACTAATTAGGAGGTATTGAATAGTATTGGAGAGAAGAGAAATTTGTGGCACAACTTGACTAGGAGAAGGGATCGGTTGGTGGGGCATATTCTGAGGCATCAAGGGATCACCAATTTAGTATTGGAGGGCAGCGTGGAGGGTAAAAATCGTAGAGGGAGACCAAGAGATGAATACACTGAACAGATGCAGAAGGATGTAGGTTGCAGTAGGTACTGGGAGATGAAGAAGCTTGCACAGGATAGAGTAGCATGGAGAGCTGCATCAAACCAGTCTCAGGACTGAAGACCACGACGACGACATCTGTATGGTTCGAAAGTTGGCAATTGACCCTAAATAACGAAAAGTGTGAGGTCATCCACATGAGTGCTAAAAGGAATTCGTTAAACTTCGGTTACACGGTAAATCAGTCAAATCTAAAGGCCATAAATTCAATTAAATACCTAGGAATTACAGTTATGAACAACTTAAGCTGGAAGGGGCAAATAGAAAAATGTTGTGGGGAAGGCTAACCAAAGACTGGGTTTTATTGGCAGGACACTTTAGAAAATGTAACAGATCTGCTAAAGAGTCTGCCTGCACCATGCTTGTCCGTCTTCTTTTAGAATACTGCTGTGTAGTATGGGATCCTTACCAGATAGGATTGACGGAGTACATCGAAAAAGTTCAAAGAAGGGCAGCACGTTTTGTATTATCGTGATATAGGGGAGAGAGTGTCACTGAAATGATACAGGATTGGGGTGGACATCATTAAAGCAAAGGCGTTTTTCGTTGTGGCGGAATCTTCTCACGAAATTCCAATCACCAGTTTTCTCCTCCGAATGAGAAAATATGTTTTTGACGCCGACCTACATAGGGAGAGACGATCACCATGTTGAAATAAGGGAAATCAGAGCTTGCACGAAAAGATGTAGATGATCGTTCTTTTCGCGCGCTATACGAGATTGGAATGATAGAGAATTGTGAAGGTGGTTCAATGAAGCCCCGGCAGGCACTTAAATGTGATTTGCAGAGTATCGATGTGGATGTAAATGTAGATGCAGAATCTCTATATTTTTAAGTTGGCTTATCTGATCAGTCACCTGACTTCACCACCCAGTCACCAGCCTCTGACGTCACGTGTACTCACTTTGGCCACACGTAAGACTTGAGCTGAAAAGAAATGCTTTGTAGCTAAATTGTTGTAATATTTTCAGTCAGCATAGTAGCAACAAACGGCAATCACATTAGTTCAGTATAATTTTCAATAATATCATTATGAGGAGCAGAACCTTAGCTGGTGAATAATGTAATTTACTGCAATATATGGCTTGTGGGAGAAAGTAAGATTTGAGTTATGCTTCCTATCTCGGTAGTGGCCAAGACTGCGCACTCAGAGGCCAGTTAACACTGCCAAGCTTCGGGAATCGACATTCTTGGACGTACTCTTTCTTTGCGCTTGATTTGTTTGTTTTAATTATAGCAATAACTTGTAGCCCACACGCAATTGAAATTGTTACTTATTACAGTTACAGTAATGGACAAGTACACGAGAAAAACCGAGAGAAAGTTAATTTTCACAGAAGAAATACCAAACAAAATCTTTGCTAGAACTTAAAGCATGTAAAATTACATTCGAAAGAAGGGGCAGAAGACAAACCAAGCGTCCCCACAGGTGTCTCTGTAAGCCCTCATGAAAACGTACCTGAGATTTTTCGTTGCAGCAGGATACTGCAAGGTTACCAGGTTCAAGGAAACAGGGCAGAAAGTGGAAAAGCTTTTCAATTAAAAAATTAATGTTACCATTTCTCAATCAGGCCTATTCATCAATATTAACTAATACTAAAATGAGTGCTGAGACGAAAATTAATCTTTAAGAGAAACTAGGTAAATTTGAGAATAATACCAGCGAAACATTCAAAATAATCAAAAACCAGAAAATAAATCTGTTTATTTAGGTCTTCCTACTGAGACTAAAGACAACATAGAAAAGAAAATAACTGCTCATCTTCTTAACAATCACAGTTTGTCGAAGTGCAATGTTGAAAAAAGACAAGTCAATACACAAAAGTGTGAAATAGTATTGAGCTTGCCATTTCAAATTACGCTGTAAGAAGCAAAAGCAAAAAAAGGAATAAGAACTTTAAGAAAAGAAAGAGGTAAGAATTTAAATGGAAAATGGGTGAAAGGGAAGATTGAAATAGAAGAAGACAAAAAAGCTGAAAAATCTGTCAGTCAAAACGATACACCAACTGCAAAGATGAAGGCACTGACATAAGAAGAAGAAGTCTTTTACATCGATTGGTGTGAGAAGTGTTGACAGCATCAACAGTGGTGGCACGACACGCGTTCTGTGTATGTTTCCTCAGAACCTTGCAGTTGTGATTACTGATGAAACTTGGTGCACTGTCAACTTCCATCCTGCACAGCCTTACCCGACAAGCCGACTAAGGATGCACAAATGTAACCTTGTAAAAAATTGTTAAAACAAACAGTTTGTACTTAGATTTAAGTTTTCATAAACTTGATAAAGTTAGACTATTAGGTAAAGTTCAAATTGAAAAGATTTTCATTTGTTTGGGAATGAAACTGTTCTCTTTACACAGCAAAAAAATATGTTAAGTGCGCATTCTTAGCTAACTCTCCTCCATACTACATTAAATATCTCTCCAGAACGTGCCATTTTTAGTACAGTTTGTTCTGGTAAAGTTTTGTGGCGAGGAGGCAGTGCATTTTAACACAGAACTGTAGTTTCACCTTCCCTTAGCAACAGCCCGAAACGTTCCACACACTGTGTGTGGGATGATGCTTTTCGCTGGGATCTCATTACAACCAAGGAGGAAATTTAAAAGTAGAACACTAAGTACAACCAACATAACCTGAAGAAATGCTGGCATTTACACTCTGTTTATTAGCAAGTGGACTCATTTACATTAGTGTTTGTTTTGCATTTCGATAGCTGCTATATATCAGTTTCTGATATCTGCAGTGGTATATGTGGAGCACTTCAAGCATTTTATTAAAGCACATATACATAAGAAAGATACTGACAAAAATGTGATAACTGAAATGTGAAATAAACATACGACCTGTGCCATAGGCTGTTCAACAAACTTAATGAACTTCAGTATTGGCTGGAAATCTTAAACTGCACTGTAATTTCAATAAATGAACACTGTCTTAGCAAGAACTAAAATTAAGTGTGGCATTTGGATATGAATTGGCAACAAGCATTAAACACGATGGTGTATCTGTATATGTTAAAAATAGTGTGAACCTCTTCTATGAAGTTATAGATGTAAGTAGACTGTGGTTAGAAGCAAAATTTGAATCTGCAGCCATAATGTTGCCAGTAAAAGAAATTATAATAGATTTAGTATACCGCCCCCCCCCCAAACATAAGACCTGTTTGTCGAGCTTCTGGAGAAACTGATACTCTTGCTATTCAAATACAAAGATTACAGAATACCAATATTTGGTGATTAGCCTTAAGAATAGAAATGTTGAGCACTTGCTAAATACATTTATAACCCTTAATTTCAGTTGCATAAATGACAGACCTACAGGACAGGAAGCATGTCTAGATAACATAATATGTAATTTTCATCTAAAGAAAAAAAAAAAAAAACGGAATTCGAACCAATCAAGCTAGGCGTTTCAGATCATGAGGGACCAAGGGTCAGACAAACTTTTAACAGTAAATGAAATGAAACTTCCACAGCCTGTAGAAAAATTACAAGACCAACTAATGGATCAAAGCTAAACAAGTTGGTAAGTAAACTGAATTTAATAAAATGTGACACATTAATAACCACTACAAGTGCAAATGAATCTATGAACAAAATTTTGAAGCATGTTGTCCAGTCTCGATGATCCCGTGCCCACTGACGATGTCGTTGGGCAACATGGGAACGTGTAGGAGTCTGCTGCTGTTGGGCCCCATGTTCAACAATATGCACTGAAAGCTGCGCTCAGAAACACGTGTGCCTGCTACAGCACTGTAACTGGTCTGCAACAGGTCGCTGTCTATCCTGGTTTACAGGGCCGGCAAGCCTCCGATCTACATGTTCAGTGATGAGACATCGATGTTCAAACTTGTCGTCTACTCGTGGTTTCACAGTCCTTCAACCATTTTCCATAGCTACTCTCGAATCTAACAGGTTCTCAGCCAATCACCCGGCCGTTATGAGCGAGCGGTTCTAGGCACTCCAGTCTGGAACCGCGCTACCGCTACGGTTGCAGGTTCGAATCTTGCCTCGGGCATGGATGTGTTTGACGTCTTTCGGTTAGTTAAAGTTTAAGTAGTTCTACGTTCTAGGGGGCTGATGACCTCAAAAGTTAAGTCCCATAGCGCTCAGAGCCATTTGAACCATTTTTGAACCTCAGATATTAAGTCCCATAGTGCTCAAAGCCATTTGAATCATCTCAGCCTAACAGCTTTACCGTCTCCAAAATATTTACTTCTAGTCGCCGGGCCATAAGCACTTTGTCAAAGTTGTTTATGTCGGAAGATTTCCCCATTTGGACCCATATCGTCGCTTGAATAACCCCCCTTTCGTTTCTGCTTTCCACATACAGGTATTGGACAAAAATGTGGAAAAACCACGAAAAATGGGTGCTTGAACAGAAATGCATGTTGCGCTGCTGTATTCGACGGCGAACAGCACCTGTGCAGTGTCCTCAATACGTTGCACGTGTCAGTTGTGGTCAGAACATTTGGTGTTTGAACAACCACCGTATATAAGATTTACATTATGTGATCAAAAGTGTCTAGACACCTGGCTGAAAATGACTCGAGTTCCTAGCGCCCTCCCTCGGTAATGCTGGAATTCAATATGGTGTTTGCTCACCCTTAACCTTGATGACTGCTTCCACTCTCGCAGGCATACGTTCAATCAGGTACTGGACGGTGTCTTGGAGAATGGCAGCCCATTCTAAACGGAGTGGTGTGCTGAGGAGAGGCATCGATGTCGGTCGGTGAGGCCAGGCACAAAGTCGGCGTTCGAAAACATCCCAAAGGTATTCTATAGGATTCAGGTCAATACTCTGTACAGGCCAGTCCATTCCAGGGATGTTATTGTGGTGTGTCCACTCCGCCACAGGCCGTGTATTATGAACAGGTGCTCGACTGTGCTGAAAGATGCAATCTCCATCCCCGAATTGCTCTTTAACAGTGGGAAGCAAAGTGGTGCTTAAAACAATTTAGGCCTGTGCCACGTAAAACAACAAGGGGTGCAAGCCAACTCCATGGAAAACTTGACCATATCATAACACCACCGCCTCCGAATTTTACTGTTGGAATTACACACGCTGGCAGCTGACGTTCACCGTCGCCATACCCACACCTACCATTGGATCGGCACATTGTGTACCATGATTCGTTACTCCACTCAACGTTTTTCCACTGTTCCATCGTCCAATGTTTACACTCCTAACACCAAGCGAGGCGTCGTTTGGCGTTTACTGGGGTGATGTGTGGCTTATGAGCAACCGGTCGACCATGAAATCCAAGTTTTCTCGCCTCCCGCCTAACTGTCATAGTACTTCCAGTGAATCCTGATGCGGTGTGGAATTCCTGTGTGATGGTCTGGATAGATGTCTACCTATTACTCATTACGACACTATCCAACTGTCGGCGGTCTTTGTCAGTCAACAGACGAGGTCGACCTGTACGCTTTTGTGCTGTACGTGACCCTTCATGTTTCCACTTCACTATCAGTGGACCTAGAGATATTTAGAAGTGTGGAAATCTCGCGTACAGACGTATGACACAAGTGACACCCAAGCACCTGACGACCCTTCGACGTCCGTGAGTTCCGTGTAGTGCCCCATTCTGCTCTCTCACGATGTGTAATGACTACTGAGGTCGTTGATATGGAGTACCTGGCAGTAGATTGCAGCACAATGCAGCTAATATGAAAAACGTATGTTTTTGGGGGTGTGCGGATACTTTGGATCACATAATGTATGCCGCCCGCGGTGGTCTAGCGGTTAAGGCGCTCATCCCGGAACCGCGCGACTGCTACGGTCGCAGGTTCGAATCCTGCCTCGGGCATGGATGTGTGTGATGTCCTTAGGTTAGTTAGGTTTACGTAGTTCTAAGTTCTAGGGGACTGATGGCCACAGCAGTTAAGTCCCATAGTGCTCAGAGCCATTTGAACCATTTTGAATCACATAATGTATACTGCAAACAGAGAAAGTGGGAAAGCATTATCCGTTAAGTCGCAACGTAGACGAAAGTGTGTGCTGAGCGATCGTGACGTACGGTCATTGAAGTGGGTTGTGGCGAAAGATAAGACGATGATAGCTACGAAAATCACTGCAGAACTGAAGGTCACCTTTACGAACGCTGTCAGCAGTAAAACGAAACGAAGGGAGCTCCATGTCCAGAGAACTTCAGGGCGAACTGGAATTTCAAAATCACTCGTCAGTGATGTGAACGTCCTTACTAGAAAATCGTGGCGCTGAAGCCATAACACCTGGGTTATGGAGCAATGGAAGAAAGTTATTTGGTCGGATGGGTCCTGTTTCACACCTTTTCTAACTTCTGGCCGAGTTTAGGTCTCAAGAGTGAAAAATGACGGGGTGTTCGATGATCATTAGCACACACTTATCATTGTATTCCATGGGCCCCATGTTTACTTTGCAAGGTCGCATTGCTACCAAAGATTATGTAAACATTTTAGCTGATAAGATACATCCTGTGTATAGTGTTTGTTTGCCAATAGTGATGCTATTTTCCAGAACGATAGCCTTACTATTCACACAGTTCGCATCGTCCAGGACTGGTTTTGTGAGCAAGACGGTGAATTGTCGCGCCTCCCCTGGCCGCTGCAGTCACCAGATCTCAGTATTATTGAACTTCTATGGTCTGCTTTGGAGAGAAGGCTGTGTGATGGATAGCCACCACCATCACAGTTACCTTAACTTGCCGCTGTTTTGCAGGAAGACTGAAATAAGATTCTCTTGAAAACCACACAGGACCTGCATTTAATAATAATAATAATAATAATAATAATAATAATAAAAGGCGAGGGAAAGAACAAACCACTAATAGTGCTAACCCCCCCTCCCTTTTAGTGTGATTAGTTGGTTGAGGACAGAACTAATGAAGCCTCGGACAAGCGCTGACATGGTCGGGGACGACGCTGGAACCCTATGCTCGTCCACAATGGTAACGACACTGCTAGCCACACGGAAAATGATTTAAATCCAAATAGAGGCATTTTGCAGGATATGCTTCCTGCAACCACTCTAGAAGGAAAACAAAGACAGAGGATGAGATGGTCAGATGAAGTTAACCGACACCTCATGTTCTGTTATTACCAAGCAACTAACTTAGGAACGAACACAACTGGATACAGATCACAAGTATACACAACATTTATTACCAGACACCCAGAATTAAAATTTTTAACAGAACAACGACTAGGTGATCAGATCCGTTTAATAATTAAAAATAACAAGATACCACAGTCAGAATTAGAATACATCAAACAACAAGTACAACAAATACTAGAACAAAATAATGTGCAATCAGAAGAAGAAAAAAATACAGTAATGGACTCAGACATCTCAGAGCAAACAAACAAAGAACAACAAGCATCAATTAAACAATCAGAGGAAAACGAAATCTTAAGACAGCCACCAGAACAAACACAAATAGAACACGAAGTGACACACATGTTAGATATATAAGAAAAATTTCAGCTGATATATATAGAATACAAAGACACAAATACAGACATTAGACCATTCTTGCATAGACCACCAAATAACCCACAAGTCGAAACAACAATAACAACTATCAGCACAATCATACACAACAAAGTAAATGAAAATACAACTATGGAAGAGTTACACTACTGATTTATATAGGAGCACTCACTACACTAAATATGTACACTAGGCATAGATCAGAACCAACCAAGACACAGAAGAAACCCACGAAACCAGCATGGCAACACAGGCTACAGATCAGAATAGAAAAACTGAGAAAAGAAATCGGACATCTAACACAATTTATAAGAAATGAAATATCAGACAAAAAACGAAAAAGGTTAGGTAAAATCTCACAACAAGAAGCGATAGAGCAGTTAAATGAAAAGAAGCAGAAATTGCAAGCATTGGCCAAACGACTTAGAAGATACAAAACCAAAAGAAATTTTACCAGACAATAGATAACATACACATTAAAATAGACAATCCACCAAACATAACAGGCATGGAACACTTCTGGAGCAACATATGGTCAAACCCAGTACAGCATAACAGGCATGCACGGTGGATACAAGCAGAAACAGACACATACAAGATGATACCACCAATGCCTGAAGTGATAATTTTGCAACATGAAGTCACCCAAGCAATTAATTCTATTCACAATTGGAAAGCCACTGGAAAAGATAAAATAGCAAATTTCTGGCTAAAGAAGTTCACCTCAACACATTCACATCTAACTAAATTATTTAACAATTACATTGCAGACCCATACACATTCCCTGATACACTTACACATGGAATAACTTATCTGAAACCTAAAGATCAAGCAGACACAGCAAACCCAGCTAAATATCGCCCCATAACATGCCTACCAACACTATACAAAATACACTCCTGGAAATGGAAAAAAGAACACATTGACACCGGTGTGTCAGACCCACCATACTTGCTCCGGACACTGCGAGAGGGTTGTACAAACAATGATCACACGCACGGCACAGGGGACACACAAGGAACCGCGGTGTTGGCCGTCGAATGGCGCTAGCTGCGCAGCATTTGTGCACCGCCGCCGTCAGTGTCAGCCAGTTTGCCGTGGCATACGGAGCTCCATCGCAGTCTTTAACACTGGTAGCATGCCGCGACAGCGTGGACGTGAACCGTATGTGCAGTTGACGGATTTTGAGCGAGGGCGTATAGTGGGCATGCGGGAGGCCGGGTAGACGTACCGCCGAATTGCTCAACACGTGGGGCGTGAGGTCTCCACAGTACATCGATGTTGTCGCCAGTGGTCGGCGGAAGGTGCACGTGCCCGTCGACCTGGGACCGGACCGCAGCGACGCACGGATGCACGCCAAGACCGTAGGATCCTACGCAGTGCCGTAGGGGACCGCACCGCCACTTCCCAGCAAATTAGGGACACTGTTGCTCCTGGGGTATCGGCGAGGACCATTCGCAACCGTCTCCATGAAGCTGGGCTACGGTGCCGCACACCGTTTGGCCGTCTTCCGCTCACGCCCCAACATCGTGCAGCCCGCCTCCAGTGGTGTCGCGACAGGCGTCTATGGAGGGACGAATGGAGACGTGTCGTCTTGAGGGATGAGAGTCGCTTCTGCCTTGGTGCCAATGATGGTCGTATGCGTGTTTGGCGCCGTGCAGGTGAGCGCCACAATCAGGACTGCATACGACCGAGGCACACAGGGCCAACACCCGGCATCATGATGTGGGGAGCGATCTCCTACACTGGCTGTACACCTCTGGTGATCGTCGAGGGGACACTGAATAGTGCACAGTACATCCAAACCGTCATCGAACCCATCGTTCTACCATTCCTAGACCGGCAAGGGAACTTGCTGTTCCAACAGGACAATGCACGTCCGCATGTATCCCGTGCCACCCAACGTGCTCTAGAAGGTGTAAGTCAACTACCCTGGCCAGCAAGATCTCCGGATGTGTCCCCCATTGAGCATGTTTGGGACTGGATGAAGCGTTGTCTCACACGGTCTGCACGTCCATCACGAACGCTGCTCCAACTGAGGCGCCAGGTGGAAATGGCATGGCAAGCCGTTCCACTGGACTACATCCAGCATCTCTATGATCGTCTCCATGGGAGAATAGCAGCCTGCATTGCTGCGAAAGGTGGATATACACTGTACTAGTGCTGACATTGTGCATGCTCTGTTGCCTGTGTCTATGTGCCTGTGGTTCTGTCAGTGTGATGATGTGATGTATCTGACCCCAGGAATGTGTCAATAAACTTTCCCCTTCCTGGGACAATGAATTCACGGTGTTCTTATTTCAATTTCCAGGAGTGTATTAACTTCAGTCATTACACAGAAATTAATGACACATACAACACAGAACAAAATTATAAATGAAGAACAAAAAGGCTGTTGCAAAGGAGCACGAGGATGTAAAGAGCAACTGATAATAGACAGAGGTGACATATCAAGCTAAAACTAAACAAAGGTCACTACACTACGCATACATTGATTACCAAAAAGCTTTTGATAGTGTACCCCACTCATAGTTACTACAAATATTGGAAATATACAAAGTAGATCCTAAATTGATACAGTTCCTAAACATAGTAATGAAAAATTGGAAACCACACTTAATATCCAAACAAATTCAAATAATATCACATCACAGCCAATACTGATTAAGCGTGGAATATACCAAGGAGACTCATTAAGTCCTTTCTGGTTCTGCCTTGCTCTGAACCCACTATCCAACATGCTAAATAATACAAATTATGGATACAATATTACTTGAACATACCAACAAAAAATCACACATTTGCTATACATGGATGATCTGAAACTACTGGCAGAAACAAATCAACAACTCAACCAGTTACTAAAGGTAACAGAAGTATTCAGCAATGATATAAATATGGCTTTTGGAACAGACAAATGTAAGAAAAATAGCATAGTCAAAGGAAAACACACTGAACAAGAAGATTACATATTGGATAACCACAGCGACTGCATAGAAGCGATGGAAAAAACGGATGCCTATAAATATCTAGGATACAGACAAAGAATAGGAATAGATAATACAAATATTAAAGAAGAACTAAAAGAAAAATATAGACAAAGACAAACAAAAATACCGAAAACAGAATTGACAGCAAGAAACAAGACAAAAGCTATAAATACTTATGCTATACCAATATTGACCTACTCATTTGGAGTAGTGAAATGGAGTAACACAGACCTAGAAGCACTCAATACACTTACACGATCACAATGCTAGAAATATAGAATACATCACATACATTCAGCAACACAAAGATTCACATTAAGCAGAAAGGAGGGAGGAAGGGGATTTATCGACATAAAAAACCTACATTATGGACAGGTAGACAATTTAAAAAAATTCTTTCTAGAGCGAGCAGAAACTAGCAAAATACACAAACAATCACTCATATAAATACGTCTACACCACTACAATTTCATAAGCACCTCTACAACCCTTTAGATCACATAATGTCAACAGATACGAAGAAAGTAAATTGGAAAAAGATAGCACTACATGGCAAGCACCCGTATCATCTAACACAGCCACACATAGATCAAGATGCATCCATCACATAGCTAAGAAAAAGGAATATATACAGTGAGACGGAAGGATTTATGATTGCAATACAGGATCAAACAATAAACACCAGATATTACAACAAGCATATTATTAAAGATCCCAATACCACAACAGATAAATGCAGACTTTGCAAACAACAAATAGAAACAGTAGATCACATCACAAGCGGATGTACAATACTAGCAAATACAGAATAACGCAGAAGACATGACAATGCAGCAAAAAAAAAAAAAATACATCAACAACTTACCATACAACATAAACTAATAAAACAACACATTTCCACATACAAGTATGCACCACAAAATGTACTGGAGAATGATGAATACAAATTATACTGGAACAGAACCATTATAACAGATAAAACAACACCACATAACAAACCTGACATCATACTCACCAATAAAAAGAAGAAGTTAACACAACTAATCGAAATATCCATACCCAATACAACAAATATACAGAAGAAAACAGGAGAAAAAATTGAAAAATACATCCAACTGGCTGAGGAAGTGAAGGACATGTGGCATCAGGATAAAGTTGACATTATACCAATTATACTATCAACTACAGGAGTCATACCACATAATATCCACCAGTACATCAACGCAATACAGCTAAATCCAAACTTATATATACAACTACAGAAATCTGTAATTATTGATACTTGTTCAGTTACTTGAAAGTTCCTAAATGCAATATAACATATACCGTACAGTTAAAGGGAAGTCACGCTTGATCAAGGTCCGCGTCACTTTCCATTTTTAACCAGACATAATGTCTGAGACAGGAAAGAGAAATAATAATATTTATTCAACATCGAATAATCAAATACAATCCCTAGAAATAATATAGTTTCAGGACGTCATACAGATTATTCTTCTGAATACGTCAGTTTATAAATTACAAACTGAAGATTTGCTTGTATTAATATATTTTACATTTGGTAGTAAACAATCACAATATTACAAAATTTTTATCAACATTATTTTAGTTGTAGGTTGCTGAAAACTATGATCTTGACATACTTATGAAGCACTTTTCATACAGATATAATACTCGTCTAGGGAATAAAAAGGGGTTTCAATTAGAATTCTTTTTAGCTGATCTTTTAATTAGTTAGTAGAAAGGATTGTGAGACTTTTTGGTAGGGCATTGGCTAGCTTCAGCCCAGCATGAAGTGCATTTGTTTCATATAAAGCTGTTCTGTGGCTATTTACATGGTATCTGAACTTTTGCCTTGTATCGTACTGGTGCAGGTTACAGTTGAAATTTGGTTTTATTGTTTTCACAAGCAATATAACTTTCAATTTGTATACACCTATAATGGCAAGTACACCTAATTTTGGGAACAGATTCCGACATGATTCTCGAGGTTTGGCACCACAAATAATTCTGATAACTTTTTTCTGTACTATTAATAATGTACTTAGGTTGGCTTGAGTTGTTGCACCACACATTTCTATAGCATAGTTTAAGTTTGGTGAGAATAGGGCATGATAAGCAGTTTTTAGTACACACATGTCCTTACAATATTTACTAATCATATTTATAGCAAACACATTCTTCGACAGCTTACATGCTAAGGAATCAATATGCATGTCCCATTTGAAGCTGTCCTGGATTGTAATTCCCAAGAACTTTGTCCATTTTTACTTTTTTTTACAATGTCATTTTCCTACGGATAATTTCATGTCAGATCCTATTCGTTTCCTTGTGTTAAATTCCATCATTGCAGTCTTTGAAGCACTTACGTTTAGATGGCTTTTATTAACGCATTAACGCATTCCGAGACGACTGGAATTTGTTTTGAATGCCAAAGGGTTTTCTGCAGCGGAGTGGTCGTGATAATGTATTATGTCTTTGGTGTTTCCGTATTTTTGTCTGTCCCCTGTATTCTCTCCTTATCGAGTCATGCATCAGCAACGCTACCAGACAGCATTCAGTCTCGTGGTGAGCATTGGTCATAATGTTCTGCATCAGGATATGTAGGGCGAGTCAAAAAGGACAACTTTATTGAGACAACATGTGCCATTTTGTATGAAACAACCTCAAGTCAGATTCACATAAGTGCGTCAGTACCACATTAAGCCAACAGGAGCGCCAGGGTACTACATAGTTCAAATTGCTACTTTCACTGGTGGGGAGTGTTCGCTGTGTGTTTTGGATTAATGAAACCCTATAACAACCGTTCGGCGTAAATTTCACACGGGATACGCTAAAAATCCTCCAAGCAGGCCTACTATTTAGTCTTGGAACAAGAACTTCGCCGCGCGGTCTTGGTCGTCTTGTCACGGTCCGCGCGGCTCTCCCCGTCGGAGGTTCGAGTCCTCCCTCGGGCATGGCTGTGTGTGTTGTCCATAGCGTAAGTTAGTTTAAGTTAGATTAAGTAGCGTGTAAGCTTAGGGACCGATGACCTAAGCTGTTTGGTCCCATAAGGTCTTACCACAAATTTGCAATTTACAAGACCTTCTTTGAGTTGGGTTGTTCACTGCGACACGCCTTTTTTTTTCTTCATGGAGAAAACCGCCAATGGTATCGTGTATATGGATATGATTGAAAACTTTTTAATTCCGCCGATCGTTGAAGATTACTGAGAGAGGATGGTTTACTACCAGCAAGACGGTGCACCATCTCATTTTCTTAAGGAAGTTCGTTTCCTCGATAATCGCTTCCCAGGTCCGTGGACTGGCCATGAAGAGCCAATCGCATGGCCACCTCCCTCCCCAGACCTGAAACCACTGGATTTCTTTGTCTGGGGATTCATTAAAGACCGTGTATCTGTTCCTCCCCTACCAAACAATTTAGCTGACCAGAAAAATCGAATCTACGTTGCTGTTGCACAAGTTACGCCCAATTTTCTGCAACGAGTGTAGGAAGAAATTGATTACGGTGGGATGTTTGCCGCACCATAAATCACATCGAACCAGAATGACACTTTGCACTTTTATGTGGTTTAAATGGTTCTGAGCACTATGGGACTTAACATCTATGGTCACCAGTCCCCTAGAACTTGGAACTACTTAAACCTAACTAACCTAAGGACATCACACAACACCCAGTCGTCACGAGGCAGAGAAAATCCCTGACCCCGCCGGGAATCGAACCCGGGAACCCGGGCGCGGGAAGCGAGAACGCTACCGTACGACCACGAGCTGCGGACCTTTTATGTGGAACTTGAGGTTGTTCTCTACAAAATGACACATCTACCAGTTCTGTACGTTATCTCAATAAATTTCTGCATCATTCCGAAGTTGCAAAGTCTTTTTTGAATCGCCTCGTATATTACAGTTAACTGATTTCGACTCGAAGGATTTATCATCAGAAGTTAACATCCGGGCTCATGTTACAGAAATAATACATCTAAATCCGCTAACTGTAAGATAACTACCATCCGCGATCGAGACATTTGTGAATAAAGGAAGGGTTTTCAGAGAGTGGCTGTGGATGTAGAGTAGAGCTCTGGCGGCGTTGCCGGTCACAAAGAGGAGGCCCCGCTGGTGTGCAGAAACCGCGGAGTCGGCGTCGGCCGTGCTGGTCCGATACCCTCTCCCTGCTCGAAATAAACGCCGCCAGGCGAGGTCAAGGCGGTCCAACATCACGGGCGGCGGACGCTCTGTTTTTTCATCGGCAACGACTAAAAGCATACAACCTCGCAGACTGGTGGCACGGCTCCTTAGGTACAACGTTATCACAAAGAAAAGGGATCACTGTCGATCTCACACCGCCATAAGAGAACATTTCAGTAGATACCTTTGTTATGTTGTCCTCGTGGGGGACACGGACGCCAGATCGTGAAATTAACATTGTAGAGCATCCCAGAGCGTGAAAGGCAGAATCAGATTTTTGCTTCTTGTAGAGGAATATAGCCAAAGATATGCATGATCGCTTTTACGTCACAAGCAGTGCTTAGGAGGCGCCGTATTGGGTTACGTTGCTTGTAGGTGAACCATGTATTTGGCGGTTTTTATTTTACATCCGAAGTGCCGTAAATACACTCCTGGAAATGGAAAAAAGAACACATTGACACCGGTGTGTCAGACCCACCATACTTGCTCCGGACACTGCGAGAGGGCTGTACAAGCAATGATCACACGCACGGCACAGCGGACACACTGGGAACCGCGGTGTTGGCCGTCGAATGGCGCTAGCTGCGCAGCATTTGTGCACCGCCGCCGTCAGTGTCAGCCAGTTTGCCGTGGCATACGGAGCTCCATCGCAGTCTTTAACACTGGTAGCATGCCGCGACAGCGTGGACGTGAACCGTATGTGCAGTTGACGGACTTTGAGCGAGGGCGTATAGTGGGCATGCGGGAGGCCGGGTGGACGTACCGCCGAATTGCTCAACACGTGGGGCGTGAGGTCTCCACAGTACATCGATGTTGTCGCCAGTGGTCGGCGGAAGGTGCACGTGCCCGTCGACCTGGGACCGGACCGCAGCGACGCACGGATGCACGCCAAGACCGTAGGATCCTACACAGTACCGTAGGGGACCGCACCGCCACTTCCCAGCAAATTAGGAACACTGTTGCTCCTGGGGTATCGGCGAGGACCATTCGCAACCGTCTCCATGAAGCTGGGCTACAGTCCCGCACACCGTTAGGCCGTCTTCCGCTCACGCCCCAACATCGTGCAGCCCGCCTCCAGTGGTGTCGCGACAGGCGTGACTGGAGGGACGAATGGAGACTTGTCGTCTTCAGCGATGAGAGTCGCTTCTGCCTTGGTGCCAATGATGGTCGTATGCGTGTTTGGCGCCGTGCAGGTGAGCTCCACAATCAGGACTGCATACGACCGAGGCACACAGGGCCAACACCCGGCATCATGGTGTGGGGAGCGATCTCCTACACTGGCCGTACACCTCTGGTGATCGTCGAGGGGACACTGAATAGTGCACGGTACATCCAAACCGTCATCGAACCCATCGTTCTACCATTCCTATACCGGCAAGGGAACTTGCTGTTCCAACAGGACAATGCACGTCCGCATGTATCCCGTGCCACCCAACGTACTCTAGAAGGTGTAAGTCAACTACCCTGGCCAGCAAGATCTCCGGATGTGTCCCCCATTGAGCATGTTTGGGACTGGATGAAGCGTCGTCTCACGCGGTCTGCACGTCCAGCACGAACGCTGGTCCAACTGAGGCGCCAGGTGGAAATGGCATGGCAAGCCGTTCCACAGGACTACATCCAGCATCTCTACGATCGTCTCCATGGGAGAATAGCAGTCTGCATTGCTGCGAAAGGTGGATATACACTGTACTAGTGCCGACATTGTGCATGCTCTGTTGCCTGAGTCTATGTGCCTGTGGTTCTGTCAATGTGATGATGTGATGTATCTGACCCCAGGAATGTGTCAATAAAGTTTCCCCTTCCTGGGACAATGAATTCACGGTGTTCTTATTTCAATTTCCAGGAGTGTATATGCCGCTTCAAAGCACAGTCAAACTGTAGACTTGCCAAAAACGCTCGTTTATCGTCCTATTCGTTATGATTAATTGTCTGTTAATGGCATATCGACAGTTAAAGCCTTGAGGACATCGTTAAGCTCGAAACACAGCTGCAAGCTGACACTTTGTAAGTTTAATGAAGCAGAAATAGCTGCAAATTGTAACGGGAAAGGTTGTGAGTTGCTACACTTCTTTCTGAATGTGTTTCTTTATTCATATAAAAATTTTCTAAAACATTCTGGGACTTCGTTATTAATTTAACAGTATTCTAGTACGTTTTCTAAGAGCACTCTCTATTCCAAAATAAGCTAATTTAACTATGATATTGCTGTATACAAACAATTTCTTAGCGTTATACACTACTGGCCATTAAAATTGCTACACCACGAAGATGACGTGCTACAGACGCGAAATGTAACCGACAGGAAGAAGATGCTGTGATATTCAAGTGATCAGCTTTTCAGAGCTTTCACACAAGGTTGGCGCCGGTGGCGACACCTACAACGTGCTCACATGAGGAAAGTTTCCTACCGATTTCAGATACACAAACACCAGTTGACCGGCGTTGCCTCCTGAAACGTTGTTGTGATGCCTCATGTAAGGAGGAGAAATGCGTACCATCACGTTTCCGACTTTGATAAAAGTCGGATTGTAGCCTATCGCGATTGCGGTTTATCGTATCGCGACATTGCTCCTCGCGTTGGTCGAGATCCAATGCCTGTTAGCAGAATATGGAATCGGTGGGTTCAGAAAGGTAATACGGAACGCCGTGCTAGATCCCAACAGATCGTATCACTAGCAGTTAAGATGACAGGCATCATATCCGCATGGCTTTAACGGATCGTGCAGCCACGTCTCTGTCCCTGAGACAACAGATGGGGATGTATGCAAGACAACAACCATCTGCACGAACAGTTCGACGACGTTTGCAGCAGCATGGACTATCACCTCGGAGACCATGGCTGCGGTTACCCTTGACGCTGCATTACAGACAGGAGCGCCTGCGATGGTGTACTCAACGACGAACCTGGGTGCACGAATGGCACAACGTCATTTTTCGGATGAATCGAAGTTCTGTTTACAGCATCACGATGGTTGCATCCGTGTTTGGCGACATCGCGATGAACGCACATTGGAAGCGTGTATTCGTCATCGCCATACTGGCGTATCACCCGGCGTGATGGTATGGGCTGCCATTGGTTACACGTCTCGGTGGCCGTTACATTTCACATGTGTTACGACCCGTGGCTCTACCCTTCATTCGATCCCTGCGGAACCCTGCATTTTAGCAGGATAATGCACGACCGCATGTTGCAGGTCCTGTACGGGCCTTTCTGGATACAGAAAATATTCGACTGCTGCCCTAGCCAATTGAAAACGTCTGGTCAATGGTGGCCGAGCAAGTGGCTCGTCACAACACGCCAGTCACTACTCTTGATGATCTGTGGTATCGTGTTGAAGCTGCATGGGCACCTGTACGTGTACACGCCATCCAAGCTCTGTTTGACTCAATGCCCAGGCGTATTAAGGCCGTTATTACGGCCAGAGGTGGTTGTTCTGGGTACTGATTTCTCAGGATCTATGCACCCAAATTGCGTGAAAATGTAATCACATGTCAGTTCTGGTATAATATATTTGTCCTATGAATACCCGTTTATCATCTGCATTTCTTCTTGGTATAGCAATTTTAATGGCCAGTAGTGTATAATTTTTGTTTTAGCGTCGCCCAACGGATGGCGACAAGGTATAGTCGCGTGTATAACGACACCTGTCTTCAAACGCAAATACGTACTGAGGTGCCCTACTTATAAAACAGAAAGCGGTGACTATGAAAGCAACAATCGTTAATTGTACACTGCATAAAAGAGGTAGAGGGTCACATTTTTGAATCCCAGTCATTTCCCCCTTTTGCGGCACAGAAGTTTGAAATTTGGCTCAAAGGTGTGTACAAAAGTCCTCTGTAATGGTGCAAAAGCGTGGCGGTCTGCGACACATCCCTCAGATTCGGTGACGCTTCACACAGCAAGGTGTCGACTCGTGCGAAATAAAGACCAGAGCTCAGAAGTTTATGCCAGCTGTGAAGTGGTGCCGCATTGGCACCAAATTTCACCACAATTCGGCAGACACTATCGTGGACGTGTCACACAATAGGAAGGTAGTCACTCCTCCATTACCCACATCTCACTCCGTTTCTTGACGCCTTTGCGATGCAAGTAAGAATCGCGACACTCAGAGTTGAGACCACGCGGCTTCCTTATGAGTGGCCGAGAAAAACATTCAGATACTCCGCCGCTCGGAAACAACACGAAAAAGCCTTGAGGTCGCATAAGAGTGTCAATGAAACCACCCCTCCCCCTACGGTGGCAGGTTCGATCTTGCCTCGGGCATGGATGTGTGTGATGTCCTTAGGTTAGTTAGGTTTAAGTAGTTCTAAGTTCTAGGGGACTGACGACCTGAGAAGTTAAGTCCCGTAGTGCTCAAGGGAGGGGAGTGCGACATTGATATGTGCAGGAACGAAATGGCAACAGCCTAAGACTGGCTCATCACTCCCACTCAACAACACCCTCAGTGCCACCCTTGAACCTCTGATAAGCAGTTTAATAATGTACCTCTACAATGACAACCCTTGACCGATTCCTAGGCACCTGCGGGCAGGCAGGTCATTCGACATCCTTCAGATTCCACATTCCACTAGAGCAGCATTCTAGCACCTCTCAGCTGAAAAGTTTGCCTGTCCACAGACGCCTTGGTTCGGTCTGTAAGCGTACATATTCAAAGTGTGTGGATGACACCAAGGGTGTTGTCGAAAAGGGGAGTCTTAGAGGAACCATTTGTCATTTTATTCATGTGTGTGTCAGCGTCGGAACCCCATGATCATGCCACAGCAGGGTGCAAACCAGGAGGGCAAAAAAAGCATAAACACGCTAAGCTGCTTCAGACTAAATTCAAATTTCGTCGGATGGCTTTGAACGGTCCCTAGTGGTTCCACTCTCTATACCAGAGCAAAAGGTGCGGTCGTGCTACTCTCCATAGTGATAACCCCACAATGTTCTTAGACGAAGGTGAACCCATCCAGGGCTTTCAGCGGTGTCAAAGGGTGTCAAGAATGTCGTTCTGTTGCACATCAAACTGCAAACTGCAGTTTCCAACCGCGAAATGTAGGCAAATGAACGCCGCAAGGAAAGGGGTGGTTGCATTTTCGCCATTTATGCGACATCCTGAGACCTTTCATGGTCGATTCTGAGCGGTGGTGTACCTGAAATGTTTTCATCGGCCAACCATAAGAAAAACCGAGTGATTAGAATGCTGAGCGTCGTGGTTCAGACCTCCATCGCAGTGGCGATAAGGGAACGGGTGAGATGTAGGTAACGGGGGAGGGGGGGTGACAACCTCCCCATGGTGTGACACGTCCACAGTGGCATTGGGCAGAATTATGGTGAAAGCTGCTATCAGTGTGACAACATATTATACCTCACATGAACTTGTGAGCTACACATTTTTTCACATATGTTAACACCAGGCTTTCGGAAGCGTTCGCGAAGCCCGAGGGTGATGTCGGAGAGCCCCACGCTTTCGCACCTTACAGATATAAGCCGGATGCACTTTTGAACCGAATTTCAAACATCTACGTCGCAACGGAGTAAAATGACGGGGTTTCAAATAAATGATCTTTTAATTCTTTTGGGCAGTGTAGTTTTAAGTCAGACGTGTTGCAGGCCAATCCGGCAGCTGTAGCCGAGCGGTTCTAGGTTCTTCAGTCCGGAACCGCGCTGCTGCTACGGTCGCTGGTTCGATCCTGCCTCGGGCATGGATGTGTGTGATGTCCTTAGGTTAGTTAGGTTTAAGTTGTTCTGAGTCTAGGGGACTGATGACCTCAGATGTTAAGTCCCATAGTGCTCCAAGCCATTTGAACCTTTTGCAGGTTGCAAACATAAGGCGCGGTTTATTTCCGAGGTTTAATTCACTGGTGTCAATTAATTTACATATACAAGCAAGACAGAAACATGAACACGATATTACAGAAAGGGAAGAGGAAGTATATGAAAATGAAGTGGGAGATATTATACTAGGAGAAAAATTTGTCAGAACACTGAAAGGTCTAAGACAAAATAAGGCACCGGAAATAGATCCCATTCCCTCAGATGTATGAAGACCCTTGGGAGACTACATCAAGACAAAACCATTTCATCTGGTATACGAGATATGTGAGACAGCCGCGCGGGGTAGTTGCACGGTCTCAGGCGCCTTGTCACGGCCCGTGTGGCTCCTCCTCCCCCTGGCCCCCCTCTCGTCGCAGGTTCGAATCCTCTCCCGGACATGGGTGTGTGTGTGTTGTTCTTAGCATAAGTCAGTTTAAGTAGTGTGTAAGTCTACGCACCGATGACTTCAGCAGTTTGCTCCTAAGGAATTCACACTCTTCACACTCGAACAGCTGGAAATGGTTCCAAAATACTCACAGGGACGATTCACAGAAGGATGGAAAAATTGGTGGAATCCGACATCAGCGAATATCAGTTTAGGTTCCGGAGTAATGTAACACCACGTGAGGCAATGTGATCCTACGACCTGCTGTAGAAATTCAAACCTACATCTATATATAGCATTTATAGATTTAGAAGAAGTTTTTCTCAATGTTGACTGGAGTACAAAAATGTTCAAATGTGTGTGAAATCTTATGGGACTTAACTGCTAAGGTCTACACACTACTTAGCCTAAATTATTCTAAGGACAAACACACACACACCCATGCCCGAGGGAGGACTTGAACATCAGCCGCACAGTCCATGACTACAGCGCCTGAGACCACTCGGCTAATCCCGCGCGGCGACTGGAGTACACTCTGTGAAATACTGAAGGTAGCAGGGAGTGAAAGTTCAATTACAATTGTACAATTAGGTGCATGAAGCAGGCGCCTCCTGCGGAGGCCCTTACGCAGCAACGTTCACTGAACGCTGTTGGCAGCCCTCGGTTCCTCTGGGCGATCAGTTGCTGAACAGTTGCACGTCTGAAACTTCCTGGCAGATTTAAACTGTGTGCCGGACCTAGAATCGAACTCGGGATCTTTGCCTTTAGTGGGCAAAAGCTTTACAACTGAGCTACCCAAGCACGACTCACTACCCGTCCCCACAGCTACAATTCTGCCAGTACCTTGTCTCTTACCTTCCAAAGTTGCCCGCGAAAGGCAAAGGTCCCGAGTTCGAGTCTCGGTCCGGCACACGGTTTTAATGTGCCAGGAAGTTTCATATCAGCGCACACTCCGCTGCAGAGTGAAAATCTCATTCCAGATGCACGTCTATTCGCCCGTACACCTTTTGGTGGCCATTGTTCACACCGTCAGCTATGGCCCGCGGTTCACTACAGTTGCTTCGGCACCTGTTTTGGATAGGGCCATTTTGCCATGGACGGTTTATTTTAACCACTGCAGCAGGCAGACAGTTAACAAACTTAGCCGTTTCAGAAATGCTTCCAGCCTTGCTCCGAAAGCCAATGAACATCCCTTTTTGGACGTCAGATAAATTACTCCGTTTCTGAATTATTACAGGCACTACACTGTTGTCTGCGACCCCCCGACACGCTTTATATACCCTCCAGTACTAATGCTGCACCATGCCGTCTGCGAGTGATTATTGCGCGTTGATGACGAACATAGGCGGTGGTGGATTGTATCATTATTTTGTTGAAAGGAATAGATGTGCAATCAGCAATCAATTTGTAATAATAGATTTGTAATAGTAGATGTAAATGACCTACTGTAGTATTAGGCAGTGTGTCAAAAGTCAATCCCAATAAATCAATAAGTAACCGAACAATACAATACGCCATAGCATTGCAGTAGGCCCTGTGAATGCAATACTGAATCCAGCGAGCCACCTGCCCTGCGAGAATGAAACGGGTTTCTCCCCCTAGACCTCTCCTCCCAACAAGAGTAGGTTATAAACTAAGCGACGATCAAATGTCCGTGCCTCCAGCATAAGTTATATTACGCATACAGTACAGAAACCAAACTTCTGTATTAAGAGTCTGAGGGCATGACAAGGAAGCAGTAGCTGAGAACGGAGTGAAACAACGTTAAAACGTATCCCCAGTGTAAGTCAGTCTGTACACTGAGAAAGCAGTAAAGGAAAGGAAGGAGAAATTTGAAAAGGAAATCAAAGTTCAGAGAGAAGAAAGAAAAACTTCGTGGTTTGCTAATGACATTGTAGATCTACCAGAGATAGCAAAACATTTGGAAGAGCAATTGAATAGAATGGATAGTGTCTTGGAGGGAGATTATAAGATGAATGTAAAAAAAAAGTAAAACAAATGTATTTCGGTTGAATGAAATTAAATCAGACTATGCAGAAGAAATTAGATTAGAAAATGAGACAGTAAAGTAGCAGATGAGTTTTGCAATTTATACAGCAAAACAACTGGCTGCGGAGGAAGTAGATAAGATACAGAATGCAGACTGGCAATAGCAAGAAAGGCAGTTATGAAAACCAGAATTTTGTCAACATCTGATGTATATTTAAAGGTCAGGAAGTACACTGATGAGCTCGAAAAATAAAGAGTATCTGCTTAATGATGTGTCGACGCATCTTGGGAATGCAGAAGAGCAGCAGTTCTGCGTGGCATGGAGTCGAAAAGTCCCTGCTAGGTATCCGGAGATACGTGGCACCTGATGTGTTTGCACAGGTCACAGAACTGCTGTGAACTAAGGACCAGTGATTTGTGGGTTGGGGAGCTGGTGCTCGATAGTGTCCCAGATGTGTACCTTCGAGTCAGATCAGCCAGATTTCGTGAAGCAGACATCAGCGTTGAGTTCACTATCACGTGCCTCAAACCACTGTACCACGATTGTGGCCTTGTGACACTGACAATTATCTTGCTAGATGTCATTGCCACTAGAGAAGAAAACAACCATGATGAGATGTAGGTTCTTCACAATAAAGTTCACGTTGTCCACAGCTGTCTTGAAGCCTTCCATTACTACCACGGCCTCGGGCATGGATGTGTGTGATGTCCTTAGGTTAGTTAGGTTTAAGTAGTTCTAAGTTCTAGGGGACTGATGACCTCAGTCCATAGTGCTCAGAGCCATTTTTGAACCAACACCACTATTCCTCCGTGGCATGGAGCACGTTTTGAGTAGCCATCCGGCTGTGTGTCGGCATATCCGGACATGAAAATTGTACTGATGTAACAAGAAATACGATTCATTCGACCAGGAGACGCGTTTCGATTGATCCACGATCCAGTCGAGATTATCTTGTGCCCACTGCAGTCGTAATTGATGTCGTTGAATCAACATGGGAAGACGTACAAGTCGTCTGCTGCGGAGCGCCATTTTCAGCAATGTGCGCTGAATTGCGTGATCCAAAATACTTGTGCAGTGAACTCTGTCGACAGATATGCCACGATCGCCTCCTAATCTGATTAACAGACCTAGCAACCCACTGACCGCGTGTTGTTTCACCTGTTAAAAAGCGTTTTGTCTGACTGTAGGTGATGTTTCAATAAAATCGATTCATTGCTCACACACTTATACCGAAAAATTCCCTTCTAATTAACTAGATTAAACGCTCACTCGTTGAAAAAAATATGTCCTCATTATCTTACGTTGATCTGATTTCAGATATGATGCACACGTATGGAATGAGAATGCCAAGAAATTTAGCAAATCGATAAAGCGTAAATTTATATTGTAATGCAATTTCTGCAATACTTTTCGTAAAAGTTTTATGTTTTTCCATTTTTGATTGCAGAAGAGAAACACCATCTGGATTTAATTTGTTTGTTACCATCTGCTCTCTTTGTTCATCAATGTTCGTAATCAAGATTTTTTTTTGAGTCATCAGTGTGCTGACCTGTTCGATGCGGCCCATCACCAGTTCCTCTCCTGCACCAACCTCTTCATTACAGAGTATCACTTGCACCCTATATCCTCAATTATTTGCTGCATGTATTTCAATATCTGTCCCCCTCTACAGTTTTTACCCTCTACAGATCCCTCTAGTATCACGGAAGTTATTACCTTCTTCTTGTCAGTGTTTTCCATATGCTCCTTTCTTCACCGATTCTGTACAGAATCTCCTCGATCCTCACCTTACCAGTCCACCTAATTTTCAACATTCTTCTGTAACACTACATCTCAAATGCTTCAGTTCTCTTCCCTTCCGGGTTTCCAATTGTCCACGATTCCAAACGCACGTTATCAGAAATTTCTCCCTCAAATTAAGGCCTCTATTTGATAGCAGTAGACGTCTGTTGGCCAGGAAGTCCCTCTGTCTGTGCTAGTCTGCTTCCAACGCCCTCCTTGCTTCATCCCTCATGGTTCATTTTGCTTCCATGGTAGCAAAGTTACTTAACTTCGTCTACTTCGTGACCACCGATTTTGATGTTGAGTTTCTGGCTATTCTCATTTCTGCTACTTCTCATTATTTTTTTCTTTTTCCACTTTACTCTCAGTCCATTGTCTCTACTCATTAGAATGTTCATACCATTCAACAGATCCTGAAATACTCCTTCATTTTCGCTGAGGATAGCAATGTCACCAGCGGACCTTTCAATCTGAATTTTAATCTCACTCCTGAACCTTTAATTTATTTCTATCATTGCTTCTTCGTTGCATAGATTGAACAGAAGGGGAAAGACTACGTCCCTGTCTTACACTCTTTTAAATCCGATCACCTCGTTCTTGGTCTTACAGTAGTATTGTTACGTCTTCATTCTTGTGTATATTGTACAGCACCTGTCTTTCACTGTAGCTAATTCCTGTTTTTCTCAGAATTTTGAACGCCTTGTACCATTTCTTATTATCGAACGCTTTTTCTAGATCGACAAATCTCACGAGTATATCTTGATTATTTTTCACTCCTACTTCCAATATCAAGCGCAAAGTCAGAATTCTCTCTCTGCTGCTTTTACCTTTCCTTAAGTTAAACTAACCGTTGTCTAATATTTTTGTACTTCCTCCTTTCGTCGATCAGTTGAAGTATTTCTTCTCTTACCCAAGGTTTCATTAGAGTTACCTTCTTTGTACATATATCTGACTGTCCAACATTTGTGATTGCCGTTTTTAGAGTTGACAACTCCTCTTCAACTGAACTGCTTATTGTGATATTCCTTGTCGTAGTATCCAGATACTTTGCGAACTTCAGATGTGTCTCATCAATCCGTGTAGTTCAGTATCCCATTCCCTTCCACTCTGATTCTTCCATACGATTCTTTTAAACTTCATTCTACTCTTCATCATTACTAAATTTGACCTGAGTCTATATCTCCTTCTGGGTACCCCTTACAATCCAGTATCTAATTTCGGAATCTCTGTCTGACCATGATGAAATCTACATGTAACCTTCTAGTGTCTCCGGGTCTTTTTCACCTATACCTCTTCCACTAGTGATACGTGAACAGTGTATTCACTATTACCGTCTGAAATTTGTTGCAAAACTCAGTCTTTCTGCTCTCTCATTCCTGCTGCCTAGATAATTTACTACTGTAACTGTTTCTTCTACTCCTTCCCCTACACGCGGCCCAATGCCCCATAATTATTAGATTTTCATCTCCCTTTACTGAATTACTCGGTCAATGTCCTCATACACTTTATCTCTTCATCTTAGGCTTGCGACATCGGCATGTATACCTGAACTATCGTTGTCGACGTTGGTTTACTGTTGATTCTGATGAGGACAACCCCCTCACTGAATTATTCACGGTAGTTCACTCTGTACCCTGCTGTCGTATTCGTAACGAAACCCACGTGCGTTATACCATTTTACGCTGCTGTTGTCTAACCAGAAAACTTTATTTTCCTTCCCTTTCACTTCACTGACATCCAATATATCTACATTGAGCCTCTGCATTTCCATTTTCAGATTTTCTAATTTCCCTGCCTTGTTAACACTTCTGACATACCATGCTCCGTCTCGCAGAACGTCAACCTTTCGTTGGTTATTTAATCTTTTTCTCATAGTCACCTTCCCCTTGGCATTCCCTTCTCTGAGATCCAAATGGGATACTATTGTGGAATCTTTTGTCAATGAAGAGATCATCACGACACTTTTTCAGTTATAGGCCAAATGTCCTGTGAATACACATTATGTATCTTTAATTTAGTGATTTCCATTGTCTTCTGTGCCCTCATGCAGTCTATCTTTGCTTATTTTTGGGACAGTTTCCCATCCCAAGGCCAAGAGTGCGTTGAACCTCTGTCGGTTCCTCCTTGACAAGGACGTTGGCAGAACAAGGGTGACTTCTCTGGCTGAAGGCTTCGGCAGCCATTGTCGATGATTTTTATTCAGATTTTAAGCAGTGGTTTGGTTCGATCCGGGGGCCCATTACGTTTTGATAACAAGTCAAAGACGCTGAAACCTTTTTTCTGCATTTTGTTCGTTATTATTCTCGACATACAGTCGGGGCGGATGTCACATGACACCCTGTCAAGTTCGTCGTTGAATAATGAACTCAATTGTTTAGTCTTTTAATTTTTAATTTTTTTTGTTTTTTAGCAGAGGGCAGCCAGCCCTCTGACCAAATCGCTGAGCTACCATGCCAACAAGATGCGGAGCGCTTCCCGATTTTGCGTGTCATACTTGTCAAGCGGCCATGCTAATCTTTCCTGTATCGTTCCAGTTTTAACGTATGTACCGCCCAAGCGACCCTCGACCAGTGGTAATCAAGATACGCCTGTCATAATTGCTCGGATTGTAGAATACGATGAGGACTGTACAGTGAGGCCTTTAGTTCACATTGCTGCGTCTCGGTACACACTGGTGTAATGCCAGTGGTCTCTGTGTTTAATACCGCTTCCTCAAACAGTTCCCTGCAGTTATGGCAAACCTATGCAGAGTGAGATGATTCTTCTTCGACGCTTATTTTCCTTTTTTAATTTTGCAATGAAAAGTCATTGACGTTCTCTGCCACTGCATACAGGTGGTCAGTGACTCATTCCATACATTAGCTGCGTTTGTACAATTTAAATCCTAAGTATCCCTCGCCATTGCCTCATTGCATGTAGTAGGCAGTGTTGAACGGTTTATGTAAATATACTGATTGGAATATGAACCAGAGTCACTCTATGTCTGCAACTGGCAACTGTTTGTAAAATGCACTCCGTATTAGCATAAATTAAAAACATTGGCTGCAATTTGTTATCGGATTTGGTATATTTTACAAACTCATTTTCACTGTTGTTGTTGTGTTGTTGTGCTCTTCAGTCCTGAGGCTGGTTTGATGCTGCTCTCCATGCTACTCTATCCTGTGCAAGCTTCTTCATCTCCCAGTACCTACTGCAGCCTACATCCTTCTGACTCTGCTTAGTGTATTCATATCTTGATCTCCCTCTACGATTTTTACCCTCCACGCTGCCCTCCAATACTAAATTGGTGATCTCTGATGTCTCAGAACATGTCCTACCAACCGATCCCTTCTTCTAGTCAAGTTGTGCCACAAGCTCCTCTTCTCCTCAATTCTATTCAACACCTCCTCATTAGTTACGTGATCTACCCATCTAATCTTCAACATTCTTCTGTAGCGCCACATTTCGAAAGCTTCTATCCTCTTCTTGTCTAAACTATTTATCGTCCACGTTTCACTTCCATACATGGCTACTCTCCATATAATTACTTTCAGAAATCACTTCCTGACACTTAAATCTATACTTGATGTTAACAAATTTCTCTTCTTCAGAAACGCTTTCCTTGCCATTGCCAGTCTACATTTTATATCTTCTCTACTACGACCATCATCAGTTATTTTGCTCCCCAAATAGCAAAACTCCTTTACTACTTTAAGTGTCTCATTTCCTAATCTAATTCCCGCAGCATCACCCGATTTAATTCGACTACTTGGCAATATACTGTTGACTGATTTAAACTGTGCACAATCAACTGAACGTTTCTTTGGAATAAAAATAAAACGTACAGCATTCACATACTGCGATGTTCTTGTGAGAAGCATTAATGCCACCCTCTGTTGGCGTTGACAAGCTTTTTATGTAATAGAAATGACATATATTTGTATTACCATTGCAACATTAATAGATTTACATGTTCCTTCTGATGGGGATTTCAGATATTTAGCAGTATAAATCTAAATGCTCTTTCATCACTCTTTCCATCTACGAATATCCATTCGTAATTATAATATTGGATGCTGCAGATGTTTAAATAGACATTTTCATTCTGCTTTTCGAAAATGTGAACATATTTCAGCTCTGCAGACAACAATATGCACGCAAAGTTTAATTTGTTTGTAAATAGAATATACGTATTTAGACACAAGTGCACCCTTGGTTTTTGGGATAAAATCAGTATTGAACTGACCACTTGACGCATGCATTTTCCCTTGAGTCATCATTTATTACTGTAGTTTTATTTGCTATCTTTTGGACACTATCATGCATATACCTATATAAAACATGTTACATGTATTGACACTAGCATGCAGTTGAACTACACTCCTGGAAATGGAAAAAAGAACACATTGACACCGGTGTGTCAGACCCACGATACTTGCTCCGGACACTGCGAGAGGACTGTACAAGCAATGATCACACGCACGGCACAGCGGACACACCAGGAACCGCGGTGTTGGCCGTCGAATGGCGCTAGCTGCGCAGCATTTGTGCACCGCCGCCGTCAGTGTCAGCCAGTTTGCCGTGGCATACGGAGCTCCATCGCAGTCTTTAACACTGGTAGCATGCCGCGACAGCGTGGACGTGAACCGTATGTGCAGTTGACGGACTTTGAGCGAGGGCGTATACTGGGCATGCGGGAGGCCGGGTGGACGTACCGCCGAATTGCTCAACACGTGGGGCGTGAGGTCTCCACAGTACATCGATGTTGTCGCCAGTGGTCGGCGGAAGGTGCACGTGCCCGTCGACCTGGGACCGGACCGCAGTGACGCACGGATGCACGCCAAGACTGTAGGATCCTACGCAGTGCCGTAGGGGACCGCACCGCCACTTCCCAGAAAATTAGGGACACTGTTGCTCCTGGGGTATCGGCGAGGACCATTCGCAACCGTCTCCATGAAGCTGGGCTACGGTCCCGCACACCGTTAGGCCGTCTTCCGCTCACGCCCCAACATCGTGCAGCCCGCCTCCAGTGGTGTCGCGACAGGCGTGAATGGAGGGACGAATGGAGACGTGTCGTCTTCAGCGATGAGAGTCGCTTCTGCCTTAGTGCCAATGGTGGTCGTATGCGTGTTTGGCGCCATGCAGGTGAGCGCCACAATCAGGACTGCATACGACCGAGGCACACAGGGCCAACACCCGGCATCATGGTGTGGGGAGCGATCTCCTACACTGGCCGTACACCTCTGGTGATCGTCGAGGGGACACTGAATAGTGCACGGTACATTCAAAGCGTCATCGAACCCATCGTTCTACCATTCCTATACCGGCAAGGGAACTTGCTGTTCCAACAGGACAATACACGTACGCATGTATCCCGTGCCACCCAACGTGCTCTAGAAGGTGTAAGTCAATTACCCTGGCCAGCAAGATCTCCGGATCTGTCCCCCATTGAGCATGTTTGGGACTGGATGAAGCGTCGTCTCACGCGGTCTGCAGGTCCAGCACGAACGCTGGTCGAACTGAGGCGCCAGGTGGAAATGGCATGGCAAGCCGTTCCACAGGACTACATCCAGCATCTCTACGATCGTCTCCATGGGAGAATAGCAACCTGCATTGCTGCGAAAGGTGGATATACACTGTACTAGTGCCGACATTGTGCATGCTCTGTGGCCTGTGTCTATGTGCCTGTGGTTCTGTCAGTGTGATGATGTGATGTATCTGACCCCAGGAATGTGTCAATAAAGTTTCCCCTTCCTGGGACAATGAATTCACGGTGTTCTTATTTCAGTTTCCAGGAGTGTAGTTCCTTCAGTGACCAACCGGAATCTCTGTGTCAAAATGTCTCAGGTTTCTTCAACATATCGTCAATAACATTAGTCGAGAATCAGCAATTAGTAATTTCAGAGGGCATTCTTTGTATTGTGATACAACTGTTTGCCTCATCTGAATTGAGCGAGAGGAACTTGCAGGCTAACGAAAAACTAATTTTAAGAGCGTTAATTAGATCTACTTAATCTTAGAAAGTGAAAACAGGCACCCTCAAAATGTCTGGTCTACTAAAACCAAACCCTGTTACCTATCACACCTGAATATATCCGACTTCTGAATGCAGATTCAAAAGTAACCCAATCAAGATCATCAACTTTGTGTTTTGCTGCCAGTTCGTCCATTATTGCTAATACAATAATATTAGGAGGGTGGTTTGAAAAGTTCTCGGAATCACTACGAGAGGTCAGCGCTAGCGCAACGAGTTGTCCGCGTGATATTAATTGGACTGTTGCCTGTAAACACGTGCACATCAGTGCTCTTGAAAGAGAGCTGTGACGATGATGTGGCTTTGTTGTTGTTCCCGCGCAGTGATGTTGGAAGATGGAAAAAATCTAGATTCGAGCAGTGATTAAGAACTTCGTAAGGAAAGGTATGAAAGCAAAGGATATTCACGCTGACTTCCAGAAAACACTGGAAGAATCTGCTCCTTCATATTCAACTTTTGCCGAGTGGACAAATGAATTTAAATTTTGTTGGGATAGCTTAGATGACGAGCAGCGCAGTGGTCGGTTAAGATGTGTCACTACCCCGATATCATTGCAAAAATGCAGAAAATGGCCGATTGCAAGTGCGTGAAACTGCTTGCCAGATGTCATCTGAAAGGGTATATCACATTTTAACTGAAGAATTAGAAATGAAAAAAATTATCTGCAGGATGGGTGCCGTGACTCTTAACGCTGGATCAATAACGCACGAGAATGGGTATATCGGAACAATGTTTGACCCGTTTTAGGAGAAATGAACAAGATATTTTCCGCCGGTTTGTGACCGCAGATGAAATTTGGGTGGACTACTATACCAAAGAGACAAAACAACAGTAAAAGCAGTGGAAACGTGCTGATTCTTCGCCACCAAAGAAGCAAAGACAATTCCTTCGGCAGGAAACGTCATGGCATCAGTGTTCTGGGATGTGAAGGGAATTCTGTTTGTAGATTATCTCCCCACTGGGCAAACAATTACTGGAGAATACTGTGCTAACCTCCTGGACAAATTGCAACAAAAGATACGCTGAAAAAGGAAGGAAGAAAGTCATCTTCTATCAAGACAATGCACGCCCGTATACATGTGCCGTTGCCATGGCAAAATTACACGAACCAGGGTATGAATTGTTGCCACACCCAAGGCGGGTGTGATATGACTCCGTCAGACTTCCTTCCATCTCTTCCCCAAACTGAAAATTTTTCTTGGTGGACGAGGATTCACCTCAAACGAAGAACTGGTAGCCGGAGTTGACAACTATTTTGCAGGCCTGGAGGAAACTCATTTTCAAGATTAGATCAAGGCACTGGAACATCGGTGGAGCAAGTGCATTAATCTACAAGGAGACTACATTGAAAAATAAAAAAAAAGTTTCAGTGATGTAACTACTTTTTTGTATTCCGTACTAAGTTAGTCGACAAAATCCAGCCTATTGGGAGACGAGAGTGTTCTTCTTCTTCCTTAGATGCTGCACATACATTGCGGCGGCTTGTAGTTTCTCCACAGCTCTATTGTGGAGGGATTTGAGCGGGGGAAGGGGGTCATTAGACCGCTGCTACTTGCAGGTTCTCTGCTGCTCAATTGAGTTCTGCTCGCTGATTACGTAGCACTGAACGAAAGACATGTAGATGAATTTGGTTGCGTTCAGAGATATAACAATGAACGAAGCATGTGTAACAAGTGTCTGAACATCAGACTGTATAAACAGGAGAAGACTTACCCTTTTTGCACAGAGCTGCTGTATGTGTCGAATTTTGGAGTACTTAAGAGTAATTAAGGAGCGTTTCTCTTTATTGTGGCCCCGGAACTGCTCACAGACTGGATCTTAGGGATTTTTTTTATGGGTAGAGGGATGGAATAATCGATTTCCCCAAAAGGAGATTTGTGACAAAGATACGGTTCCGCAAAGTCGTGCCAATCTTGTTTTTTTTTTGTCCGTACAAGACTAATTTGATGTTTTCCTTTAGACAGGCGCCTGGTTATAGACATATATGTTATTTGAGAAATGAAGAATCGTAGTGACGAGTAACCATCATGTGTGTGACATATAGAAATGCACTTGGTTAACGGATAATATAATTATGGAAAATGTTCCTTTCCTGTTGATCATTATTGACTGTAGTGTGAGTTACTTCAAAAACTAATTCGTTACTCATTGGGGGTAGACACTATTTGAACATTGCGAACTCACCGTTAGTCCACGAGTGTTGGCATTATGTGAAGCCGTCATCACGGAATAGCACTGACAAAAGGGCTAGTGAAGAACACCCTATTGGCTTGTTGTAGGAAGGTGTGAATGAGAGACGGACAGTGCACGTGCTATGGATGCAATCAGTGACAGAGCACGGAACACTTTGTATCTCATCTGAACTTCAGAGTCTGTACTTTACTTAACCATCTAAAACACATTGTATACTTAATTATTTGGCGAAATACATTATGGTAATTTACAGATTTAAAAGATCAAGGTGTCGTAATTTTTTTCCACAATTTTTATTTTTAACAAAACGATTTAGAAGTAAATTAGTCATTTTGATGTCATCAGTTCACACTGTTTCTTAAATTACCGCAGAACACTTTAATGTTAGACAGAGTCATAGATGTCTGCAAGGAGTGGACGAGGAGGGCGGGGCTGCGGGGGGGGGGGGGGTGGGGGAGACAAGAGGGGACACTTGCCTGATGACAGCCCTGCGATCTGGAGTAGAGAGGTTTTATCCATTATAGAATTCTCATACATCCTTAGAAATGAGCATAACCACCAGTTTTCTGATACGTATAAAATTTAGTTATTCTCGAGCTTCTCATATCTGACAAAATCTTTTATATAAAAAATTGCACTTTTGGATTCTTGCTCTCCCTACTCATTTCTCCACCCCCCCCCCCCCCCACCTCCCGACAAATTTCTATGACACAGATGGACGAGGTGCGAGGTGACCTGAAATTTATTCACTCTTGAAAAAGTGCGAAGATGAGACGTACTGTACTTGAATTGTGGACGCAGCACGGAACACTTTAGATACAGATTCAGGAAGCTGTGAGCTATACATTCACATGAACCTCAAGTACTGGCCTGCAGTAGCGAAATCAAATACTAATGGCTGAAACAGCTGGGACAGCAGGCTGGACATAGAGTCTGCGCAGTATACGGTGGCCGAAGCACACTGACGAATTTTCGTCCAAAGCGCTGGGCGAGTTCACTGTTTGTTCGGAAAGGGAGGCCGACCGTGTTTGCCACCTTTTGGCCAGTCGGTGATGACAGAATCCAGGCGCACACCCTGCAATGTTTCTCAAACTATTTTACAGTTTTTACGAATTTTGGAAACGAAATTTAATAAGAATGAGACTTTAACGTGCCATAAGTAAAAAGTATCAGAAATTACAAATTAATCGACTGTATTTCTGTCACCGTTTAGGGGCGTTCTAATGTACAGCCTTAGACGTAAAAACTGACCGCTGGCCGGCCGCCACAGAGACTAAGTCCGAGTCGTTGACTTAAGGTAGCTAATGGAACTGACCGCCCCTGATAATTCTTTTAAGTCCGGCCATTTACACAATCTGGCAACACTGTAAGACGTGGAACTGTTAGGAGGAAGTGTTGTCTACTTCCGAGATGTTGTCGGATTGTGTGAGCCCGTGGTCTAGTGGCAATCGTAGTGCATTCTAAGCTTACAGTCGCCTGTTCGCGTCAAACTTTTTTTTTTTTACCGCGTTTCGGCCCTCGTCTAAAGTTATGAGTCTGATTCAACATCGAATGTAATTCGCTTCACTTTCTATCCACCAGCAATAACAAGTACTTCCAGAAACAATTCCGCAGGACAGCTCGTGGCTGCGTCGCGATCATAACAGCTTACGCTCGGGCGTTTCCCCGCGTTGCAGCGGCTACCGGCCACCGGCCAGACGCCACCCTCCGCCTCAAATCCGGCGCCGCCCATGTGAAAGCACCGAGACGCTGTCAGTATATGTACCAACTGTCATTTTCGAATTTGAAATTCTAGTTATCATCTTGCAGTTATCATCTAAGCTTTGGATTTTGCATACTTGAAAATCATGAACTACGGTTAAGAATTGTCAAATTGAGTCGCAAGTGGAAATAGGTGTAACTTCTGCAATACAATATTTACTTTTGGTATAACAGAGGGGTGAATGCAGAAGAGGCAGCTAGAAAGATTTGAACTTTGTGTGGAGCGAGTGATTTTGGGAAAAATACGCCAGAAAAAGATATTCTGGTTTCAACGAAGATCGTTCTGGCATGAATGATTTTCCACATTAAGGAAGTCTCGATTACTGATATATGTGATGGATTACCAATAAACCATCATGCAACATTTGCATTCAACAGGCAAAGTTCAGAAGTCTGGTGTGGGAGTACTGCGTGCTCTCATTCGAAACAACAAAAATCAACGAGGTGACTATAATTGAACGTCATCAGGTTGCTCATTGAGCATTCCTTTGCAGTACTGTTACTGTTGACGTGTTATGATGCCTTTATCGTTAACTTCCTAAGAAGAAATGAAAAGCTGAGCCCCACCAAAAGACGTAAACTCGAGCAAAGAGTAGTGTGAACATAATATGTTACATCTGATAGCTCCAAAAGTGTGTTTTGGGCAAAGAATTCTGCCTCAAGGGGATTAGATTAGTTTTTCGTTGCATAGATCCATGCTGAGGTGATCCTCATGGATGTGGAACATGTCAACTTTTTTTAAAGCTAAAATAACAATACTAATAGTATGAGTATATACAATACATCATTTTTTAAGCTGAAATAACAATACTAATGGCATAAGTATATACAATACATCATTTGTTTCTATTAAAAAATTAATCAATGGAGTAGAAGGAATTGGCCACTATTAAGTCTTTCAGACTCCTTTTAAACTGATCTCTATTTGTAAGTAAATTTTTTATGTGTGATGGCAAATTATTGAAAATGAGTGTTCCTGAGTAGTGGACCCCTTTTTGAACTAAAGTAAGTGCTTTTAAGTCCTTGTGCAGATCGGTTTGGTCCTGGTATCGTGTGTATGAACTGAGCTGTTTGTTGGAAAAAGATATATATTATTTAGGGCAAATTTCATAAAGGAGTAAATATACTGAGAAGCAGTAGTTAGTATACCCAGTTATTTGAAGAGGCTTCTACAGGACGTCCGTGAATTTACTCCACAAATAATACGCATTACACGCTTTTGGACTATGTAAATTTTTGTTTGACTTGTAGAGTTGCCTCAAACTATTATACCGTATGACATTATGGAATGAAATGAATGCAATGCAAGCTTTTTCATTTTTATGTCGCCTATGTCAGCTAACACTCGAATTGCAAATACAGATTTGTTAAGGCGTTTCTGCAGTTCTGTGGTGTGCTCCTCCCAACTGAATTTATTATCAAGTTGTAATTCCAGGAATTTAAGACTGTCAACGTTTTCTATCTGCTCTTCTTCATACTTTATGCATATGCTGGGTCGAAACATCTGACAGGTTGTGAATTGCATATAGCATATAGCATATAGTGTGTGCATCACAGCTGGAATTTGTTGCCAACAGCTGAGACACCTTTCCGTCGCAGTGTAAGAAAATCACCTGTGCTACTGCGTGTTAACGCACTCTGTTGATTTGAGAAACAGAACTATCCAGGAGATTGATAGGAAAGTCTTCTCTCAGGCACTTGTATTGATAGGGAAGTCCTCTCTCAAGCACTTGTACCTCTCGTCATATACTCTTAAAATTTCACCTTTCCCGCTCTTGATCGATCAACCGTCAATGCAATTCACTTCTAGACGAAAATACTCTTAAAACTACACTGGCTTAATGACTTCGTTAGAACCAGTAGGTTTCTACGGGCGTAGAATTTGTAAACTACTTTAGCATTGTCAGATTGTTTTAGATATCGTGAAAGAAAATTCTGCTGCTGATTAATTTCTCTTTGATGATTACTGGTGCGTTCAGTAAACTAATGGAAAACGCAATTAAAATATTCACTACACTAATACAAATTAAAGTCAGCTTACCACAGAAACATGACGAAGGCAGTCTATCTTAATAAGGCATTAAGTATCTGTAAGATGTTTGAACCTTTTTTTTAACACGAATTAGTAGGATATTTCCGACTTTTGACTTCGAAAAGATCTGTATTTACTTCATTTCCTGTATCATTCGCAAGTATTATGAAAATGTGGCAGTTCATAGATAAAATTACGTATTTACAACAACAAAAAATATGTAGGCAGAAAACAATAGTGGCATTATGGATTTCGCAGTACTGTAAGGTTTTCGCTTCGACACTAAGGGTTACTAAAAGTAACAAGGCGAATTTTGCTCGAGCGTTGTCCTACGATTCCCTTATTGAGTTTGTATCTGCCTGCTTGTAGCTCTGCTACAAAAGAAATAAAAATCTGGCTTTCAAAGAATCTCGAAAGACGAACGAAAGCAGCTTGGACCTGGTAGTCAAGCATGTTACCTGGGAACTGGTTTTTTCCTAAAGTGGGTAGACATCCTTTTGAGGTTGAATTATTGGCAAATGTCAGTCAGACGTGTGCCGTTGGTGTAAGTGTTTCGGTGTGTTGAATTTGTAACAGTGATTTTTCTATTTGTTTCTTCTGTCCCAAGTATAGAGTTGAAGTCTCCCATTTGTATATTCACGTCATCTTGGTGAATTTTGCTCATAGTTTTTTCGAGTGTGTTCCAGAATTTTTCGACATTTTCGGTGTTTCTCTTATTTCCGATGTTGGTGGGGGCTTGTGCATTGATGAGTGTATATTTTTTAGTGGGACTCTGAATGAACATAGTCATAAGTCGATTGTTGACGGGTGTGATTTCTCTGACAGAGTTGATGATAGATCTGTGTTCGAGAAATGCCATGTCGAAGATTGATGCGCCTTCCGCTACCTTTTGTTGTATTTTGCTCTCGAAGACGCAGTGGTTCCGTATTGCAAGGTTTCATTGTCAGTTAGTCGTCGTTCTTGAAGAGCAAGGATGAGAATTTTTTGTCGGTCGATTTCTTATGTGAGATTATTTAGTTTTCGTCTTTGGGTCAATGTATCGATGTTTAGTTTTCAAATGTATGTTTTCTGCTTGTAGAGAAATTTACCAGAGATCTTTGATATTCTCTGCCGACCTAGCCTCAATTCCCCAGAATCCGAAAATCCAGCTGCTGCCTGTCGACGGGCGGGTTGTGTACCACCTGGGGTAAAGTGACTTTGCCTGCACAGTTCATGTTTGCTTGTGTTTCATTGGTTTGGCCTGGGTGATACTTGCACCGGACAGCACCAGAGGGTGTTGAAGCGTTTGGAAGCCGAGGTCAATGAGCTAACAGACGGTGACCAGAGTGGCGGTATTTTCATTCAGACGTGTCTGGATTTTGGGTTCAACGGATTGTGTTAGTATTTGGTTCACTCCAAGTATTTAATTTCCTCGGTACCACTCATATGGGGGAGGCTTTCCCCTATCCTCCACACGGGATTATTACTATTATTATTATCATTATTATTATTATGTCATCAGCAAATCCGGTATGGTGTATCTTCCCACCACTGAAATAGATGTGCATTGTTCGATTTAGTATTTCCATCACATAAATGTGGGTTATAATTACGTTACATTGCTGCTAGTAGACATTTTTCTCACTTTTTCTTAGACAGTTGCTACCTGTTACTCCATCAAAGGAATTTATGTGCGCAGCATTGTTGCAATACAGACGTTCAAATTATCCGATTTCTGTAATTTCAGTTCAATACCAGATCGTTCTAATCGGATTCAGCCAGTCAGTCTTAATGTGGATATCTGACTACAGCTCATATCATATGATAGACTGGCTAAACTACATTCTTAATCGGACTGTTGAATCTAGATCACTTCATTACGAAAGGGCCTAAATTCTTAAACACTATGGTAAATAATAATACAGTGTGCTTATTACAAATACGTTATTGAAATATAAATATATGAAGTAACGAGACAACAGTTTATTTACAGGAGCAGAGCCCCATCCATCATAGCGGAGCAGTGCAAAAAAAAAGAGTGGTTCAAATGGCTCTGAGCACTATGGGACTTAGAACTTAGAACTACTTAAAATTAACTAACCTAAGGACATTACACACATCCATGCCTGAGGCAGGATTAGAACCTGCGACCGTAGTGGTTAATGAATGAGAGAGTAAAATATTTGACTTTTCTTGGAAACAATGAAACATTAGCAAAGTTGGGCTTGCACTTTGCTCCATGGTATGCAAGCACAAGTGCTATTGTAGAATAAAGGTTTGATAAGAGTCGTTGTAGACATTCAGCTTAATGCAGTACACCATCTAATGAATGTAGGGCAGTGTGGGTGTAGTTCAAATTTTTCCTCCTGGGAGTTGTTCACAACATTGTTTTTTCTTTTCTTTATTGTAATTTCATTACCCTGCCCCATATGGGCAGGGGAGGGCTGGCAGCGGCACAGTCCACCGCTCTTCAGCCAATTGGCATTACAAAAATTCAGAAGTGTGATTACATAAAGAGGGGTGATAAAAGGGGGACATGAAAAACACAGTAAACGGAGATGATGGGAGTTAAAATATACAGTAAAATGGGGACATGCACAAGGGAACAGTTAAAAAGTCGACATAAACTTAAAAGAAGACAGCTGGCAAATCAAAATGCACTTAAAAAACACTGGAGGCAAAGAAAAAGTCGGCCACAAGATAAAAATCACACAGAGCAAGACACTTAAAAACCACTGGAGTACGACGGAGCACTCAGAAGAATAAGAAACCTCTGGTAGGGGCCTGCCGAGGGACTGGAGGCTAGAGAGGGGGGAAAAAGAGGGGAGGAAGGTGTGGTGGAGGCTGGGGGGGGGGGGGGGGGTGGAGGAAGAAGAAAAAAAGGGGGCAGGAGGCGCACCAGGAGGCAATATTGTTGTTTCTATGAAGTCTACATGTAATGAGGCTAGTAGCATATTTCATCCATGCATCTGACGTATACTGTATAGCTATACTGTGTACGTTGTATTGTTTCATGAACGGCTGTCTGGGAGTTCAGGAAAGCAAGCAGACCTGGGCCACCAAGTCAAGATCGTGATGCACAGATTACACACGATCCAGTCACATTAATGTAACCACTGCCTATGATAGATGTAAACGCGCAATAAGCACTCAAAGAGAGCAGGTGGCAGCTCAAGCAATGGACGATATACAGTGTGATCAGAAAATGTCTGAAACGCTTGTAAGAATGTTGCAGGGCGGGTTGTACTGAGATATGAATGTTACGGAAAAAGTTCGACACGTTGCGCCGTTTCTGAGTTATTTAGCATCGAAGTTAGCCAATCAGATCGTCGCGCGCATAAAGTCAAGTTTCATCTAACGAGACAGAGCACTCGTTGGGCAACACCGCCCCCGTCAGGCCGCTTGAGTGTGAGCGCGCGACGCCCCGATTGGCTAAATTCTATGTTAAATAACTCGGAAACGGAGCAACGTATCGAATTTCTTTCTTATCATTTATGCCTCAGTACAACCTGCCCTGTAACATCCCTACAAGCATTTCACACATTTTCTGACCACCCTGCACAAAGTTTGTCGGCGGGAAGCGTGAAACAGAGCAGCCATCATCGTAATGCGGAAACCGTGCGATTTATCTAATGTCCAAAAGGGCTTTGGGTCTAAGGATGGAGATATTTCCGAAACAGATAAGTGTGTTAAATGTTAGCGTGCTGCCTTGGTTAAAGTATACTGTACAAAACGGCGCTATCCAAAACCGGCACCGAGGCAAAACTATAGATGACAGGGGTGAATGACAGCTGCAGAGATGTGTGCACTTCTTTATTCATTTATAAATGTGAACAGTCCCACAGCCATCTATATGGTCTGTGGCGCACCACAATTGTGTCGGCACCAAGTTTGGATAGTGCCGTTTATGCCGGCAGGAGTGGCCGAGCAGTTCTAGGCGCTACAGTCTGGAACCGCGCTACCTCTACGGTCGCAGGGTCGAATCCAGCCTCGGGCATGGATGTGCTTGATGTCCTTAGGTTAGTTAGGTTTAAGTAGTTCTAAGTCTAGGTGACTGATGACCTAAGAAGTTAAGCCCCATAGTGGTCAGAGTCATTTGAACCATTTTTTTGCCATTTTTCCAAGCGTTGTATACTTTAACCGTTAACGAAATTTTACAGCTATGTGCAGGAGATAGATGTGCAACTGTTGAACAACTGACGGGGCTACCAACAGCGTCTCCTCAACTATCGTTCAGCGAACGTTGCTGTGAATGGGCCTCCGCAATAGGAGTCTGGTTCATGCACCCATGCCAACTGCTGTTCATCAGTGACGAAGGCTGGAATTTGCACGCCAGTACCTCAACTGGACGTCCATTGAGTGGCGACAGGTGGCCTTCAAAGATGAGACACGCTTCATACCCCATCGGACAGATCGCCGTTGGCGTACTCGGCGTGAAACGACTGAAAGCAACCATGCTGCAGCAATCGTCGAAAGGGTCCAGGCCAGAGGGAAGAGTTTTATGGTCTGTAAAATGTTTTCGTGGCATTTCCTGAGTGGTCTCGTCATTTTGGAAGGTACAGTGGATCAGCCCAAATATGCATCTGTTCTTGGAGACTATATTCAGTCTTTTGGCAGGTGGTTACATTAATGTTACTGGACAGTGTAAAAAAATAAATGTCAAAGCAATATTTTCACATTGTGGATAGTTTTCCAACCGCACTTCCATCACTTGCAGCCGAATAGAGGCTGGAGAATATCGTCGCTGTCAAAAACTCACCAGAAAAAAAATCGCCGTGAAGAAAAATTGTAGAATGAGTAAAATGTTTGATCCTAAAACACTTTATTCCCACTCCTCAATTTTTCAGGAGAACTTTTTAAAATGAAATATGTGTTTATCATTGTATGGTATGGAGTCATGGTGTGAAAGAACGTAAATATGACAAAAAGACATTCCTTAAAGCACACAAAATTAACGACGTTGTGACATACCTTGTAAAGCAACAAGAAATGTAAGACATTAAAATCAATTGCATGTTTACCAAAAAAAACGTGTAATGCTATGTTACTGCTGTCAAGGGCCCTATAACATTCATACACCGCCCCAGTCAGTTGCAAGAACCAGTTATGTATTATTGTTATTATCATTTTGGTAGAAGTTTTCGCTACTAATTGTGATACACAATTTGCACAAATCTTGCTCTTGGGGGCGTCTGGTCCCCCTCTCAGCACGGTGCCCTAAGAACTGCTACACATTGTGATACATTCTGAAGATAAATCTTACAGTTGTGCCTCCTCTCAGACAGGCGCCCCAAACGGCCCTGAAGAGGGCTCATTCAACCGCGAAACTACACTGAAGTGCCAGAGACACTGGTATAGGCACGCGTATTCAAATACAGAGATATGCAAACAGGCAGAATACGGCTCTGCGGTATATAAGACAACAAGTGTCTGGCGCAGTTATTAGATCGGTTACTGCTGTTACAGTGGCAGGTTATCAAGATTTAAGTGAGTTTCAAAGTGGTATTATAGTCGGCGCACGGACGATGGGACATCCTTGGTAGCTATGATGCGGGAATTTTCCCGTACGACCATTTCACGAGTGTGAATATCAGGAATTCGGTGAAACATCAAATTTTCGTCATCGCTGCGGCCGGAAAAAGATCCTACAAGAACAGGACCTACGACGACTGAAGAGAATCGCTCAAGGTGACAGAAGTGCAACCCTTCCGCAAATTGCTGTAGATTTCAATGCTGGGCCATCAGCAAGTGTCAGCAGGCGAAATATTCATCGAAACAACATCGATATTGGCTTTCGGAGCCGAAGGCCCACTCGTATACCCTTGATGACTGCACGACACAAAGAGTTACAGCTCGCCTTGACCCGTCAACACCGACATTGGACTGTTGATGACTGATGTTGTCTGGTCGGATGAGTCTCGTTTCAAATTGTATTAAGCGGATAGACGCCTACGGATATGGAGACAACCTCATGAATCCATGAACCCTGCATGTCGGCAGGGGATTGTAGAAGCTGGCACAGGCTATGCAATGGTGTGGGGCGTGTGCAGTTGAAGCGGTATGGGAACCCTGATACGTCTAGATACGACTCTGACAGGTGACACGTATGTAAGCATTCTGTCTGATCACCTGCTTCCATTGACGACCATTGTGCATTCCGACGGACGTGGACACTTCCAGCAGGACAATGTGATACCCCATACGTCCATAATTGCTAAACAGTGGCTCCAAGAACACTCTTCTGAGTTTAAACACTTCCGCTGGCCACCAAACTCCCCAGACTTGAACATTATTGACCCTATCTAGGATACCCTGCAACGAGTTGTTCGTAGTAGGCCTGCTCTTACAGATTTATGGACAACCCTGCAGGATTCATGGTGTTAATTCCCTTCAGCACTCCTTCAGGCTTTAGTCGAGTCCATACCACGTCGTGTTGTGGCACTTCTACGTGCTAGCGGGCGCTCGACGCAATGTTAGACGGACGCTGTGACTGAGCGGTTCTAGGCGCTTCAGTCCGGAACCGCGCTGCTGCAACGGTCGCAGGTTCGAATGCTGCCTCGGGCATGGATATGTGAGATGTCCTTAGGTTAGTTAGGTTTAAGTAATTCTAAGTCTAGGGGACTGATGACCTCAGATGTTAAGCCTCATAGTGATTAGAGCCATTTGAACCATTTGAACACAATGTTAGGCTCTTCAGTGTAACAGCCTGGCTGTAGCTAGTGTATTGGGTCTCTCTTTAGCATAGTTTACCGACTAATACCGGAAAATATGCTGCCCAAGGTGCCAGCCGAAGTGTCAGTATTGGTACTTGAGCAAACAACGTTTGACGAACGCTGCTGTAATGTATGTAGCGAAGATGAGAGAAGAAAGAATTTTCTTTTCTATTTTTCACGATTTATTATTATTTATTATTATTATTTTGTAATCGCTTGCGGTAAATTGTATGAGTCATAGGAACCAAGAAAACACAAGATCTTCGAAATCATAAACAAAAGTCGAATATTACGCTACATTCAATTTTTTTATTAACTTCTTTTGTCTATATGAGTCATTGCTGGAGCATGTAGAACGAATCAGCCATACTAACGATAGGGAATAAAAACTTTGCTTTTAAAGAGAAAATATACGAGTCTTTATGAACACAAAACTTATTCAACTAATTTCTCTATCAATCAAACATGAGAAAACGATTTCCAGCACGGTGAGGAGAAAAAGCGCGTCCCATTGTCGAATCCAGGCCACACGGGAACAACGCAAGATTCGTTTAGCCTGATCACAATTAAATTACAGAGAGTGAAAGGCCACACAGTGAAGAGGTAAAACGTCGAGCTTAAACTATTCCAAGAAAAATCAGCCCCTAGATGAACTGCAGGAAGGGCAATCCTTACAAATTTCAGCATTGTATAAAAGTGTTTGTAGAATACTTTTTATTGTTCTTTCAGTTTCAGCTTATAACAATCGATTGATCGGAAAAAGAGCACCATAACAGTTTCAGACCTGTTGTATATTCTAAGTTTTCCGCCAATAAAACGCAGTTCTTTGGTTAACTTTCCCCACAAAACTATCTACGCGATCGTTATAATTTAAGTTTTCTTATAAATATAATCCGTAAGTATTTAGGTGAATTGACAGCCTTTAAATTTGTGTGATTTATAGTGTAATTCAAACTTAACGGATTCCTTTTAGTATTCATGTGGATGACTTCATACTTTCCATTATTTAGAGTCAATTGCCACTTTTTTCACCATACAGATACCTTGTCTAATCATTTTGCAATATAAAATGTAAATAAGTTATACAAAACTGCAACCATTCACTTTTTTGAATAATTATGTTTTATTCCATGAACCGGTTTTCGAACCTTTTCAGGTTCATTTTCAGATGGTTTCAGGAAGTTACATCATTACTGCTAGCATAATTCTGGGTGCTGGCTCTATGACAAAAAGATGGAACATACTTTAATGTATCGCCATTTAGATCTCTTAAATCGTTTCTATAAATTATCAACAGCAGACTGCCTATGTATTTCCTTGGGGGGAAACTAGATATTACTTCTGTTTTATTCGATGAATTTCCGACATTTACTACGCACAGGAAATCGCGAATCCAGTCGCACAAGTAAGGCGATATTCCAAAGGCAAGCACTTGATTAGAAGTCGCTTGTGAGGAACGGTGTCAAAGGCCATCTAGAAATATGGACTCTATTTGATACCCCCTGCCGACAGCACTCGTTACTTCGTGTGAATATAGAGCCAGTTCTGTTTGACAAGAACGATATTTTCTGAATCTGAGCTTGTTGTTTGTCAATAGATCGTTTTCTTTGACACAGTTCACAATTTTTGAATACAGTATTATTTCCAAATCCTACTGCAAATCGACGTTTCTGATATGGGTCTATAACTCAGCGGATTACTCCTTTTTCCTTTCTTGCGTGCTGGTGTGATCTGAGTAACTATACAGTGTTTACGTGCTGATATTTCGTCCAGGAAGCAGCTGTAAGTGATGGCTGGGAACGAAGTTATTGTATCAGCGTACTCTGATAGGTGCCAAATTCACATACGGTCTGTGCTGGAGGACTTGCCTTTATTAAGTGGTTTAAGCTGCTACGCTACACCGAGCATATGTACTTCAAAGTTACTCACGTTGACATATGTTCTTGATTCGAATTCTAGAACATTTGCTTCGTCTTCATTGGTGAAGGAATTTCGGAAAACTGTTCAGTAACTCCGTTTTAGTAGCACGGTCATATGTAACATTATCGTCGTTATCGTTCAATGATGGCATCGACTGTGTTTTGCTGCGTTTGTACTTTAGCTATGACCAAAATCTCTTTGGATTTTATGCTATATTTCGAGACAGACATCTGTTGTGGAGACTATTAATAGCGTCCTTCACTGAAGACCGCGCTAAATTTCGAGCTTCTGTAAAACCTCGCCAATTTTGGGGTTATTGCGTTCTTTGATATTTGGTATGCTTTTTTCGTTGTTTCCGAAAACAGTGTTCTGACCTGTTTTGTGTACCATGAAGGATCATAATCATTTCTCATTATTTTTATTTGGTGCAAATCTGTCAATTGCCATCGAGTCTATTTCTTTGAATTGAAGCCGCATCTGGTCTACGCTTACATAGTTTGGAAGGAATTGTCTCTCAGGAAGGCGTCAAGCAAATTTTTATCTGCCTTTTAAAATAGATATATTTTGCGTTTAGTTTTGGTGACTAATCACAGTATCCGTCATGATGCATTTGTTACTACGAGGTCAGTTATGTTTTCGCAACAATTTCGAGTTGACTACAGAGCTAATTCTCCAAAATAATTGTCGGAGAAAGCATACAGTACCATTGTGGGTGGCGTTTTATATCTACCACCGACTGTAAACATGTATTTTCACATACCGAAGGGAGACTGAAGTTGCCACCAACTATAGTTGTATGAGTGGGGTACCTGTTTGAAATGGGACAAGTTTCCTTTGAACCATTCAGCAGCTGTATCATCTGAGTCTCGCGATCGGTAAAAGGAACAATTGTTAATTTATTCCAGTTGCCAAGCATAACCTCTATCCCTACTAACTCACAGGAACCATTTATTTTAATTTCACTACAAGGTAAACTACTTCTAACAGCAACAAACAGTCCACCACCAACTGTGTTCAATCTATCCTCTCTCAACAGCGTTAGGTCCTTTGTAAAAATTTCGGCTGAACTTATCTCCGACGTTAGCCATCTTTCAGCAGCTAGAACGATTTCAACTTCAGTTCTTTGTATTATGGCTTGGGGCTTTGATTCTTTTCCAACATAGATATGTCAGTTTACAGCCACAGTACCGATTGCTTCTATGTTTAACCACCTCCTGTGGCCGGCCGGGGTGGCCGAGCGGTTCTAGGTGCTCCAAAAAAAAAATGGTTCAAATGGTTCTGAGCACTATAGGACTTAGCATCTATGGTCATCAGTCCCCAAGAACTTAGAACTACTTAAACCTAATTAATCTAAGGACATCACAGAACACCCAGCCATCACGAGGCAGAGAAAATCCCTGACCCCGCGGGGAATCGAACCCGGGAACCTGGGCGTGAGAAGCGAGAAAGCTACCGCACGACCACGAGATGCGGGCTCTAGGCGCTACAGTCTGGAACAGGTTCGAATCCTCCCTCGGGCATGGATGAGTGTGATGTCCTTAGGTTAGTTAGGTTTAAGTAGTTCTAAGTTCTAGGGGACTGATGACCTTAGAAGTTGAGTCCCATAGTGCTCAGAGCCATTTTTGAACCACCTCCTGTGTGTGCCCTGCACCCATTGAGACTGAGGCTCTTTCTGTATTTTTACCGAGACCTACTAACATAAAAAGCCTGTCCAGTCGACTCCACGTAGCACCTGTTACCAGTGTTGCCGCTTTGTGTGTAATGGATCCCTCACCTATTAAGCGGTACCTGAAAGCCCACCACCCTATGTCGCAAGTCGAGGAGTCTGCAGCCTACACTGTCGCAGAACCGTCTGAGCCCCCACTATCCCATTAAGTTCCTAACATCAGAGATTTCAACAGCCAGTAAAACTTTTGTCCACGACCCGGCGCGGTTTTAGAAAGCGTCGGTCGTGTGAAACTCAGTTTGCCCTTTTCTCACATGATATACTGCGAACTACTGATAAAGGACAATTAGGTTTCCGAAAAGCATTTGGCATCGTATTACACTGCAGACTTAACGAAGCTAAAGACATAAGGAATAGGCTCCCAGATATGTGTGTGGCTCTGATTTCTTAAGTAATAGAACCTAGGATGTTATCCTCGATGGCGAGTGTTCATCAGAGACAAGGTTATCGTCGAGAGTCCCCTAGGGAAGTGTGATAGGTTCGCTTTTATTTTCTACATACGTAACTGATCTGGCGGAGAGGGTGGACAGCAATCTGCGTTTTTCACTGATGATGCTGTGGTGCACGGGAAGGTGCCGTTGTCACTGCAGGAAGACACAAGATGACTTAGACAAAATTTCTAGTTTGTTTGATAAATAGCAGTTAGATTTATATGTAATGAAACGTAAATTAATACAGATGAGTAGGAAAAACAAACCCATAATGTTTGAATACAGTGTTGGTAATGTACTGCTTGACACAATCAAGTCGATTAAATGTCTAGCCGTAAGAACCGCGCGACTGCTACAGTCGCAGGTTCGAATCCTGCCTAAGGCATGGATGTGTGTGGTGTCCTTACATCAGTTAGGTTTTAATTTCTAGGGGACTGATGACCTCATATGCTAAGTTCCATAGCGCTCAAAGTCATTTGAATCACTTGAAATATCTAGCCGGAGTGTTGCAAAGCAATATGAAATGAAATGAACATGTAATGACTGTATTAAGGAAGGCGAATGGTCAACTTCGGTTTATTTAGAGAATTTTAGGAAGGCGTAGTTCATCTGTAAAGGAGACCGCATACAGGTCACTAGTGAGACCTATTGTTGAATACTGTTCGAGTGTTTGGGATCAGCACCAGATCGGATTAAAGGAATACGTCGAAGCAATTCAGAGATGGGCTGCTAAATTTGTTACTGGTGGGTTCGAACAACATGCAAGTATTATGAAGATGCTTCGGGAACTCAAATGGGATTCACTGGAGGGAAGGCGACGTTCTTTTCGAGGAGCAATATTGAGAAAATTTAGAGACCCGGCATCTGAGGTTGACTGCAGAACGATTCTACTGCCGCCAACGCACTTTTCGCGTAAGGACCACGAATATAAGATCAGAGGCATTTGGGCTCGTACGGACTCACACTCACAGGTGTTTCTGCCTCGCTGTGTTTGCGAGTGCAACAGAAGAGGAAGCGACTAGTACTGGTAGACGGTACCCTCCGCCATGCACCATACAGTAGATGTAGACGTAAATCCTACTCTCTATGACAACAGAGATCTTACAGGCTGAGAGGCTTCCTCTAAAACAGGGCAAGCGACTGCATCTCGCTCTTTATCGGGATATGCTATAAACGTAAGTTACCCTGCCCTCAACGTATCTTCTACAGTAAGTGGAAGGAGCAGTATTGCCTCGCGTGTTCCTACATTGCTCCACACCTGTCAGTACCCGTCTACATTGAAACTGGAATTATTGTAGTGTTCTTGAAATGTGAGGTTATTTCGCCTGTCTCATATTTCTTGCAGGCCAGATGGAATAGTTTTGTTACGGATCTTTCGAGGAACTCAATAATTCTAAAGGAATGTCAACTACTCCAGGGGCCTTGTTTCGGTTCAGATCGTTAAGCGCTCTGTCTAATTCTTCTAGTAGCATCATATCTCCCGGATATTCATCTACTTGGTTGTCCCTTTGCATAACGTTGTCTTCACTTCCCTTGTATAATCCTACATATTCTAGCCACCTTTCAGCATTTCTCCAAAGGTCTTCTTAACGTTTGTATATGCGCCATATATCCAGGGCCGGTTCGAGAACGTTTCTCCACACAAGTGGTATTGTCATTTGATGCCCCCTCCCTCTTCTTCCCTCGTGTACCTTTCAGCTTTTGCCACCATTTGTGATACGGACTGAATACAAATCTTGCACTCGGGCGTTCCTAGCGACGACTTGTGACGCCTATGCCTTAAACTGGCCCTGCATTTATCCATTAGTCATGTATAGCTCTACAGTCTTCCATTTGTCTTCTGACCTTTCGTGGAGAGACGTTTTACACATTCTGTCTCATTTTTTAGACTTCTATATTCTCTTTCGCCTGCTCCATTTAATGTATGTTTATACAGGATGTTCTACTACTTCCATCGGCAAATGTATAACTAGAAACAAACAATAGGTTTCCATTCTTTTTCAAGTATTAAGTTTGGGGTGGAGGAGAGAGTTTAATATACAATTCTGTTTTCCAAAATTTGTGCTTTTTCTGTTACTGTTACTGTAGCGCTCACTGTCACGATCTGGTCGACACACTGGACAGCACAAATAAGAGAGAAATAGCAATTAAAACTGTTAAAGTATTCTAACTTAACTAAATACAGGAAAGAAATACCAACATATTGTTTTATAACATTTTTACACATCACCCCTTTTCTCATCGCATCCGCATCCCTATGGAGATAAGGGCTTCTTACTGCCGCACTATTTTTATATAAAAATGAGTCGTATGTATATAGCAAATTTTGTTGAAATGGTTTCATCAAAACCTTCTCCCTTCTGCTTCTCTCTTCCACCTATGTCATTACAACCTGCCCGTCTTCCACCTGCTTCTTGAAACTGTCCCTTTTCCCTCTTCTACCTGCCTCCTCACACCCTCTTCCTGTTACATCACCTCACTACCCCTCTCCATCTCACACCTACCTCCTACACCTCCCCCTCCCCACCCCTCTTTCTGTCGATCTCTTCGTCTCCCCTCTCTTTGTCCGTCACCTCTACACCATGTCTCTGTCCATCTCCTACTCCCCCTCTGTCCATCTCGTCCCCCCTCCTCTCCCTGTCCATCTCCTTCTCTCTCCTCTCTCTGTCCATCTCCTCCTCTCCACTGTCACTCTGTCCATCCCGTTTTCAGCCCCTCTGTCCACCTCCTCTGCACTGCTTTTCCCCTCTATCTCTCCATCTCATGTTCCTCCTCTCTCTATCGATCCCTTCCTGCCCCCATCTCTCCACTTCTTCTCCACTGTAAATCTGTCCACCTCCATCTCCCCCTCTATCTGTCGATCTCCTTCTCCATCTGTCCGTCTCCTCCTCCTCCTGTCTCTACCCACCTCATCTCCCCTCTCTATTTACATCTACTCTCCACCATATCTCTGTCCATCTCCTCCTCCCCTGTCTCTCTGCCTATCTTCTGCTACCATCTCTTTCTGTACATTTCCTCCTCTCTGTGTCTCTCTGTCGTTCCCTTCCTCTCCTATCTCTGCCCATCACCTCTTCTTATCTCTCTGTCAGTCTTTCCCTCCTTCATCTCCCTGTCCATCTTCTCCTCTTCCTCCTCCTTCTCTCCCTCCTCCTTCTCTTCCTCTCTGTGTCCATTTCCTCCTCCTCATTTCTCTGCACATTTATTACATCGACCCGTTTGATTCCCGTCTCTATCCATTGGGAGGTAGGCAGGTGGTTCATAAAACTCAAATGTATATGGTCTTTTTCAATAACTGATAAAAATTTGTGTGTAAATAATGTATAATTTGTGTGCTTGCACAAAAATGAATGAAACGTGTATGTTTAACATTTGACCCATGTCGTTCCAATTTTTTTCTGAATTTATGGAATATTCGGATTTATTATCATTCTTCCTCCCCACTATCTCTCCATCTCCTGTTCCATCTCTGTCGATCCCTTCCTTCCCCCCTCTGAGCACTGTTTATTGACTATCTTGGACTTGCAATGGATTGCTACTTTCTAGAAATCCACGGACCCGAATTTTGAAACATCGCGCAATACTGTAGTGTTCGCGAATTATTTGTCGAATCATTTTCATACTTCCGTTCTGTACGATACGAGTCGTGAAATCTGCTGGAAGGTATAGGTGGTTCAAATGTGCAGGCGCCCTGTCGAATAGTGCCAAGTACGACAGCGGGTGGGGATACCTGCTAGCAGGTGGGGCTTGGGTAACTCGGACGACGGATGCCCGCAGAGAGAAAGCAGCTCGCCAATTGTTAACCGCGTTACAGGCACGCGGAGGCGCTAGCGGCTGTCCGATCTTATCGGCCAGGGCGAGCTCCACGCCGGGGCCCCGCTGGCAGCCACTGCCTCCGAATGCGCATATTTCCACAGCACCTCAACAATCACAACACCAGTTCAAACGTCTTTTCAAAAAAAAACGTAGACCACGCAGAGTTCACTCAACAAGGAAGCTAGCTTACTCTATGCAGTAGCCACTGACTTTCAATCTTCCTTTAGTATCCGACGGTCTGAGAAAAAAAAAACTACATCGTAAATTACAGAAATAAATCATCCGAGGCCAATATTTTGGTTGCAGCTAAATCCACAGTAATCAAAAATTGTCTGAATGACAACACTTTATCACTTTGTTTGCTACTGAATGGATCAAAACAACCGTTTACTTCTTTTTCATTAATTCACAGTTTCAACTTGAAGCCATTATCAGAACTTTGTGTAAAAACAACTCATCAAAATCGGAATACTTCAATTAAAGTCCAAGAACTGTTTACTGACGTGACAAAAGTCATGGGATACATGCAAATAATGTGTCTAGCCTCCTTTTGCCCGATGTAATGTAGCAACTCCATGAACTCAACAAGTCGTTGGTAGTCCCCTGCAGAAATATTGAGCCATGCTGCCTCTACAGCTGTCTATAACTGCGAAAGTGTTGCCGGCGCAGGATTTTGTGCACGGACTGATGATTACGTCCCATATCAGGCGGTCTGGGTGAGAGAATAAAATGAGGTAAAAAAAGTGGTAACTCGCTTGCCTCCCATGCAGGTAGGTCCGGATTCGATCCCCGGCAGGGTTGGAGACTTTCTCCGCTCGTGGACTGGGTGTTGTGTTGTCCTCATCATCACTTCACCCTCATCACCGGCATGCAAGTCGCCCAATGTGGCGTCGACTGAAATAAGACTTGCACTCGGCGGCCGAACTTCCCCGGATGGGTCATCCCGGCCAACAATACCACACGCTCATTTAATTTACCTGAGTGCAAATGACAGCCCTGCCAATGCACTTCTTTTTTATACCTTGTGTATGTAATGCTATCGCCATATCTACATTTGCATATTGCTGTCCCATGGCTTTTGTCACTTCCGTAACAGGAACACATACAGCGCCATTTTATCGTATCGGGTTGTGGTTGAAGATTCTATACACTGAAAGAGTTTTGCAAAAGAAATTGAATAAGAAAGAGACTTTAACGTCCTATAAGTGACAAAGCACCGGTAATTACTAATGAATCGATTGTTTTCTGTCACCGTTTAGGGGCGTTCTAATGTACATCGCCCAAGAGGTTGATAATAATCTGCCGGTTTAGATTCGTAAATAATTACATCAGCATTTTGAAATCTTTTTGCTGTCAACGATGCACTCTTTGAGCGTACATATCACTGTTATCCGCATTTGTTTATCACCTCCGAGGCGAAACAGGAGAGCCGCTCGTGATTAGCCGAGCGGTCTTAGGCGCTGCAGTCATGGATTGTACGGCTGGTCCCGGCGGAGGTTCAAGTCCTCCCTCGGGCATGGGTGTTTGTGTTTGTGCTTAGGATACTTTAGGTTAAGTAGTGTGTAAGCTTAGGGACTGATGACCTTAGCAGTTAAGTCCCATAAGATTTCACACACATTTCAACATTTTTTGAACGAAACACGAGAAGTTGAAAATTACTTCATTACATTCGCATCTTAGAGAAAACATACTACCAAATCGTTTTGGCGTGGCTCCATTTCGTCATATTATTAATTATATTTCGAACCATGAATAAATTTGAGTCGGAGTCTATTAATGTTACAGAGTATTATGAATCTGTTTTTTCAAATATTAACGGGTAAATTTAAGCCTTACAGTATTCCGTGTAAAAAAAGTTTAAAGAAATACGGTAAAAATAAGTGCAAACAATGGAAGCAGGAAGAGAATGAGAGAGAGAGGGGCTAGTAACATTTCAGTACAGTCATGAAGCTGGTCTGACATTTTACATGCTAGTATTTGTTCATTAGATGACAGTGCGGAATATTGTTGAGCGCCTTCAGAAGGTCAAGCAACGCGGCAACAACCTGAGCCACGGTTTCTGCTGTCCTCTGGATCTCCTTTACTGCCGAGAAATACATGTGGTGGCTGTGTGGCGTGGACTGGGCGGTTTTTTTAGGTTAGAAGGCCTCGGGAAAGTGCGGGATGGGCTGCAATGTCAAAGGGTGCTTGGCAATTACAGGACGTGCTTGGATCAAGGAACAGTCGGAATTATAGTTGTAAATTGTTGTAGTTGCGCTGGAAAAGTCCCTGAGCTTCAAGTGCTAATAGAAAGCACAGAAGCTGATATCGTTATAGGTACAGAAAGCTGGCTAAAGCCTGAAATAAGTTCTGCAGAAATTTTTACGAAGTCTCAGACGGTGTTCAGGAAAGACAGATTAGGCAGAATTGGTGGTGGAGTGTTTGTGTCTCTCAGTAGTGGTTTATCTTGTAGTGAAGTCGAAGTAGATACTCCGTGCGAATTGGTGTGGGTGGAGGTTATACTTAACAGCCGAATTAAGTTAATAATTGGCTCCTTCTACCGACCCCCAGACTCCGATGATACAGTTGCGGAACAGTTCAGAGAAAGTTTGAGTCTCGTAACAAATAAATACCCCACTCGTACGGTTATAGTTGGTGGGGACTTCAACCTACCCTCGGTATGTTGGCAAAAATACTTGTTCAAAACCGGTGGTAGGCAGAAAACGTCTTCCTAGATTGTCCTAAATGCATTCTCCGAAAATTATTTCGAGCAGTTAGTCCACGAACCCACGCGAATTGTAAATGGTTGCGAAACCACACTTGACCTCTTGGCCACAAACAATCCAGAGCTGATAGAGAGCATCATGACTGATACAGGGATTAGTGATCACAAGGTCATTGTAGCTAGGCTCAATACCATTTCTTCCAAACCCATCAGAAACAAACGCAAAATAATTTTATTTAAAAAAGCGGATAAAGTGCCACTAGAAGCCTTCCTAAAAGACAATTTCCATTCCTTCCGAACGGACTATGCGAATGTAGACGAGATGTGGCTCAAATTCAAAGATATAGTAGCAACAGCAATTGAGAGATTCATACCTCATAAATTGGTAAGAGATGGAACGGATCCCCCGTGGTACACAAAAAAGGTCCGAACGCTGTTGCAGAGGCAACGGAAAGAGCATGCGAAGTTCAGAAGAACGCGAAATCCCGAAGATGGGCTAAAATTTACAGACACGCGAAATTTGGCACGTACTTCGATGCGAGATGCCTTTAATAGGTTCCACAACGAAACATTGTCTCGAAATTTGGTAGGAAATCCGAAGAAATTCTGGTCGTATGTAAAGTACACAAGCGGTAAGACGCAGTCAATACCTTCGCTGCGCAGTGCCGATGGTACTGTTATCGACGACTGTGCCGCTAAAGCGGAGTTATTGAACGCAGTTTTCCGAAATTCCTTCACCTGGGAAGACGAATGGAATATTCCAAAATTTGAAACACGAACATCTGCTAGCATGAGTTTCTTAGAAGTAGATACCTTAGGGGTTGCGAAGCAACTCAAATTGCTTGATACGGGCAAGTCTTCAGGTCCAGATTGTATACCGATTAGGTTCCTTTCAGATTACGCTGATACTATAGCTCCCTACTTAGCACTCATAAAACCGCTCGCTCACCGATAGATCTGTACCTACAGATTGGAAAATTGCGCAGGTCGCACCAGTGTTCAAGAAGGGTAGTAGGAGTAACCCATTTAACTACAGACCTATATCATTGACGTCGGTTTGCAGTAGGGTTTTGGAGCATATACTGTATTCAAACATTATGAATCACCTCGAAGGGAACGATCTATTGACACGTAATCAGCATGGCTTCAGAAAACATCGCTCTTGTGCAACGCAGCTAGCTCTTTATTCGCACGAAGTAATGGCCGCTATCGACAGGGGATCTCAAGTTGATTCCGTATTTCTAGATTTCCGGAAAGCTTTTGACACCGTTCCTCACAAGCGACTTCTAATCAAGCTGCGGAGCTATGGGGTATCGTCTCAGTTGTGCGACTGGATTCGTGATTTCCTGTCAGGAAGGTCGCAGTTCGTAGTAATAGACGGCAAATCATCGAGTAAAACTGAAGTGATATCAGGTGTTCCCCAGGGAAGCGTCCTGGGACCTCTACTGTTCCTGATCTATATAAATGACCTGGGTGACAATCTGAGCAGCTCTCTTAGACTGTTCGCAGATGATGCTGTAATTTACCGTCTAGTAAGGTCATCCGAAGACCAGTATCAGCTGCAAAGCGATTTAGAAAAGATTGCTGCATGGTGTGTCAGGTGGCAGTTGACGCTAAATAACGAAAAGTGTGAGATGATCCACATGAGTTCCAAAAGAAATCCGTTGGAATTCGATTACTCGATAAATAGTACAATTCTCAAGGCTGTCAATTCAACTAGGTACTTGGGCGTTAAAATTACGAACAACTTCAGTTGGAAGGACCACATAGATAATATTGTCGGGAAGGCGAGCCAAAGGTTGCGTTTCATTGGCAGGACACTTAGCAGATGCAACAAGTCCACTAAAGAGACAGCTTACACTACACTCGTTCGTCCTCTGTTAGAATATTGCTGCGCGGTGTGGGATCCTTACCAGGTGGGATTGACGGAGGACATCGAAAGGGTGCAAAAAAGGGCAGCTCGTTTTGTATTATCGCGTTATAGGGGAGAGAGTGTGGCAGATATGATACACGAGTTGGGATGGAAGTCATTACAGCATAGACGTTTTTCGTCGCGGCGAGACCTTTTTACGAAATTTCAGTCACCAACTTTCTCTTCCGAATGCGAAAATATTTTGTTGAGCCCAACCTACATAGGTAGGAATGATCATCAAAATAAAATAAGAGAAATCAGAGCTCGAACAGAAAGGTTTAGGTGTTCGTTTTTCCCGCTCGCTGTTCGGGAGTGGAATAGTAGAGAAATAGTATGATTGTGGTTCGATGAACCCTCTGCCAAGCACTTAAATGTGAATTGCAGAGTAGTCATGTAGATGTAGATGTAGCATCCACTCGAAACCATTGTTGCAAGTTTCAGTAATGTGCGATTACTATTATAAATAGAAACGGTGGAAGGCATCTCTTGACCTCATCGCCCATAGCCTTCTGTTACTGACAGTGTACCACATTCACGTGTGCTAAACAGCAGAGGATGCAACGTGTGTTATATCCTTAACATATATGTGAACCTGCCATCACAGTAGTAATATAATATCAGAAACGAGTTGTAAGATACATTTCTGCGAAGTCGCTTCACCAAAAAACTGCTAACGCTTACCGTCTGGTGATTGTACTGTTGCTCCGCAAACTGGCTTATACGGGCAAACACAAGCTTTGACTGCAATGCGACAAAACTATCATAAAAATAACGTTCGCTGTCTCTAGGCCTATTTATTCGACACCGCATTCTGTGCATATGTCCGTGCAAGATTCGAATTACTCTCTGTTACATTCCACAAAAGCAGTTAAAGTAATGTTATGATATCACTTTACAACATTTATAATACTTCGAGACCTGACACTATGATCAAGTTACAGGCTTAAGCACTTTGCATTACTGATTCTGAGCACCGGTATTACAATCGACAGACGCAGAAATGTCAGTGAGACAAATGTCTGGGCAACGGCTCCGTTATCTTTAATAACAATCCAGTTCCCGCGACTTCAAACAGGTATTCGTACGATCTCGTACATGTTCGTGAGTGATCGGTTAACAGTGCGATCCCCACTTGTTTCTGTCAGGCCGGACATTTTGATATTATTGAAATGTAGTGCCAATTTTAAATCGCTGAATAGATTCTCGCTCAGTTATTCGTTTATTTCGGTACGCTGCTTCGGTTATAATATAAATCACTAAGCACTCAGTTTGGTGCCTATAGCGACTCCATCGCCAAGCCTATGGCATCACTGACGCGTCTTTAAATAAACCTATTCTCATTCGGTGCAGGCGACTTTCTCAGGAGCAGTATAAATTAAATAAAGTAACAGGAGAATAAACTGCGGGCTTTGAAGGAAACGTTACAACCACCACGGAGTTGAGTCGGGCGTGGTTTCTTCGCTGTCTTCTTCATTTGATTTGGGCCTCGTCTGGATAACGTAAATAAGTACTTCTGACTTAACTTCCGAATGAACTTTCATTCGATCAGACTGATGTTGTTTCTGAACTTCTGACCACCTCCCTCCAGTTTTCTTCTTTGGTTTTCTATGGAGATGGTGAGACATGGCGCCTATTATCGCTCCTGTCTAGAGCTGTGTATCGGGAGAATGACTCATGCGTGCACAGTGACAGACAGCCTGAAGCGGGTTCAGTCGAGTACGTAGTTCCAATTTTCATCTGCTAGAGGACAGTAGCGGACAGAGACATTCAAGAAGCAGCTCAAGAGAATGTTTTGTGAATTGTTCTGTTTATTTATTGAAGGCTTTTTTGTTTATTTATGTTTGTACATACTTTTGGTAGTGTGAATGATGCGTGAATGTGGTCTAAAGTAAATATGTAGATCATTCTTCTACTAATGAACACTGTTGTGTGAGAAAATTTTAAGACAGCGTGCATGCAGACGACGGGGAATTTTGTATCGTAACATATTAAGTAAGTTTATGGTAAAAGGAAAGCTAATTCGAGTGCCAATTAAAATAATTCATAACGTAAAGTATAAACAAAATATCAGAATATTAAATATTTATTTCGGGGAAAAGTACAGTTCGAAAGTGTGTTACCTGGTGATTGGTTAGTCATGAAAAGGACTGACAAACGCGGGAGAATAATGTTTCTCTGTTGGCCATAAAGAAAACTGACCAATCAGAGAAGGTAGAGAATGGTTACAGGCGTCTAAGGAGTCGGAGCCCAGTTTTTAAATGGTACGGTCTTGTGTAGTATGAGCTGCGAAGGAAGCTATAGTTCGCATGTTTTAGTTGTACTCAAAAGTGCTTTAAAGGGAAGGCGTATTTATTTCAGTGTTTTTTTATTATTATTTTGGAAGTACGGATTTTTAAGAAATTTTGTGTACGAGGAAAGAGAGCCATTCCGCGTGGCATATCGAGCAGATCGGTGACTAAAAACTTGAGTGCATTAGACACCAATAAACTTAATAGTATGGCGAGCATTTTCATTTAAGAACAATCCGTGCTTAGTAGCTGTTCGGAAAGTACGTTACAATAAACTTACTAACGTGAATGAAACGGTTTATGAATGACTGTGTTGGATTAGCACGGGCTTGCGGTGGACATGTAATTCTCGACTTCAGAATGTGCCGAAGTTTTGCCAGTATTTTTACCTTTCATTCAAAATTAATACCTTTTCCCGAATCATAGAATAGTTGGGCTGTATGAAGCCTGGTGAGAGTTGCAGTATCATAGGTTCTACTCGGCTTTGCTACTGGTGATCTGCTGCAACGAGTTCACAGGTAGGTGCAGGACGAAAGGAACCGCGCTGCCGCAATGGGACTCCAAGACCTTCTTTCGAAACTTTTTTTTTTTTTTTTGCAGCTGGCATATTCAAAAAATGAAGACGCGAAATAAAAAAGGCTCTGAGTGGCATAATAAGGAATTTCGGGGTTTATGTGAAATGGAATCTACTTGACAAGCCCAGTAGCGCATAAAACGCTAAAATTGCCAGGAATGAAAATGTAGTGCTAAATGAAACTAACAGATTCTGTGAGGTTTAACAACCATTGCTGTTAACATAGGAAACGCTCCATGTTCCACGCGATTACTCCTCAGTGTTAGATAAAATGACGGAGGCAGAAGATGTTTCGAAAAAACGACGAAGTAAAGGAGAAGATACTGTGGCAGCAACGAGGAAAAAGTATGGAAAATGGAGTGAATGAACACATACGTTCAAGTACTAAATGTATTCCTGCTAAAGCTCGTCTAGCACTGGAGACACAGGGTGATAATTATGGAGCTATATGAAATAAAATCTTCATAACCCCTGAACGATTTGCGTTAGGACGTTCAAACTGCACGGTTGGCCGCGGGGCGTGCTGGGAAATAGTACGCGCATACATGCATGTTTTAGCGACGAAGCCCACTTTAATTTGGAGGGTTCGTCAGTAAGCAAAACTGGCGCATTTGGACAACTGAGAATCCGCATTTCGCGATCGAAAAGTCTCTTCACCCTCAATGACTGACTGTGTGGTGTGCAATGTCCAGTCACGGAGAAGCTTTTGGGAGATGATTTCATCCCAGTGACCCTGTTTTATACAAGATGTGGTTCATGCAAGACGGAGCTCGATCTCATCAAAGCAGGAGAGTATTTGATGTCCTGGAGGAGAACTTTGGGGAGCGCATTGTGGCTGTGGCGTACCCAGAGCCACAAGCATGGACCTCGATTGACAGCCATATTCTCCGGATCTGAGCGCATGCCACTCCTTTTTGTGGGGACATATTAAAGACAAGTTTTACAGCATCAACCCCAAAACCAGTGCTGAGCTGAAAACAGCCATTCAGGAGGTCATCGGCAGAGTCGATGTTCCAACACTTCAGCGGGTCATGCTGAATTTCACAATTCGTCTGCGCCACATCTTCGCCAATGATGGCAGGCATATCGAACATGCCATAACCTATATCCGAATATCTGTGGTGACGTTTACAAGTTGAATAAAGTGTGTGCTCGCCGTAGTTTGTAACTAATTTACCTTTTTTCCATACAGTTAAATAGTTATCCATTAAGTCTGATTACTGATCGCCAATCTACACCCTAAATGGACTGAGTATTCATTGTTATAGTACCAGATGTATTGCTCTGGAAGATGTAAAGGACATGGTACAGCATTCAAGACATATTCAGCCACTTATCGTCAGTAAAATGAATGCATCTGACTTCTTAGGTTTCAAGAAAGCAGCAGATTTCAATATAAACACAGTATATCTAAACATATCCAGAGTACAGCGGCTATGGTTGCTCAAACATTAGCATCACATAGTTATGACCGGGAGAAGCTTAAATGAAACTGAGGCCTAGAAAGATATCCCTATGTTGAGAAACGGTGTACGGGTACAGAACGTCAAAAAAAGGATGCAACTACCTGCTCTGGATGTTATAAGCCACATCTGTGAAGAAAAGATTTGATTGAAATGATGCAGTCTCTGACGAATAATGACCACATACACTTCTACAAAAGCTGAATTCACTTTCACTATCTTTTTGCCGAGTACTGAATTATGCCACTGAGAACTTTTCATTGCTTTTCCGCTTTCAGCAAGTTCTTCATACTATTACAATGCTGTTCTTAATTTCCTTTGGAAACTAAATTCTTACTACGCTTGATTTTCAAATAACACTTATTAACAGCGCAATTGTGAGCGTTAATCGTCTAGTATACTTAAAACTCATCTTTCTCAAGCTTATGATTTTGACACTTAGAAACTCTTTTTATTTCAACTCTTCAATTTCTTGCATGTCCTGTTGTCATTCATTCGAAACAGATGGCCGTAAAACATCATTCGACATTTTCTTGTCGTTACATTTAAATGTTCAATTTTCTAATACATACTTTCATCACTCTTGTTCCTGAATTCGTCGCTGCGTTTTATTGCTGTCAAAGTTAGAGGACAGTACCCAAAATCGTACTCTCGTTTTTTTATTTTTAAAAATAGAAAATAGTAAACAAAATTATGTTTTAAAAGCTTGCAGTATTTACTTTATAATGCCTAGCATTTTACTATTAGAAAATGTAATTAAACTTAATTATAGTTTTTTTGAAAAAACCTTACATTTAGCGAGTATGAAAAATAGTTGCCAAAATTGGAACCCTCGTAAAAATAAAATAGAACTAAAAAATTAGAAAATGGTATTAAGTCAGAGAAACGAACCTAGTTTCAAAATAGGTATAAAATACCATCTCCAAGAAGGTTACTGAATTTCTCTGTGTTTTCTTTGCTCAGTCCAAGAGCCCTGATATGGAATGTTCCTGTAGGCTTTCTTTCTGACATTTTGGTTTGTGGCGTTTAAGAAAAAGGCAAATCTACTTTCTTTCAGCAGTTATGTTTCCGAATGGGTGTTCAACATTATTTCTCTCTGCCAGTTGTACGGCCATTCTTCACGTCATTACGCGTAAGTCCAAAGAAAAAAGCTACCATATCAAAGCAATAGTATACCAGCTGTTCTTTAAGATCTTCACCCAAAATTTTAGTTCTGCCCCTTTCGGTGTTTGTTGCTTCCTCATGTGTACTGTACTTCATGTCGTACAACATCATAAGTGCTATTTTTGGAACATTAAACTGTTTACTTGGCTTCTTAGAACTGACCTCCTTATAAACTGCATCAATAGCTTTAGTCACGTTACAGGGCTCCACTTTCTTTCATCAACCTCTCCCCATTATCCTCTTGCGACATGCAAGAGAATCCCAAGAGAGAAAGTGTCTGTACCTATACAGATAGACTTTAAACATGAAAAAGTAACAGGTCCAGTTTATGCAACTGGAGTCCAGTTTACGCAACTATAGCAGGCATTTTGTAACCCAATGAATTTTTAAATCAAATATCTAGATGAAACGGTTTAACCATAAACATTAACCTTATATCTTATTGTTAGAGAACATACAGAGGCTGGCACGCTAGCTTGCCAGTGTGTAGAAGAAATAACAAAAAAGTAACAAAAGGTAAAATCTTTTTCCATTGTCGGAACATGTAATCGCGAACTAATGAGCTAGGCAGAGTTCAGAAGAATGTAGAGGCAAGAGACTGGGGTGTCCATTTTGGGGGAGAGTCCAGTTTAGGGCACATTCCTCATTTTCTTTTCAATGTTTTCTGTTTGTTCTTACTGTTTTACTTCATCAAGGTATTAAAATTTATTGACTCTTTTTCTATTTCCATAATCTGGTTCACGAAATTTGGAGTATCTTCCCTTTTTTAATACTATATTTGAATGTCTGTTCTTCTGTAATGTTTTTGGAAATGTTTAATTTTTCTTTTTGCCTTTGATATATATCTGGACAACATCGCAAGACCGCCGGCAACAGTTAAATACTGATTTTCAAGATTTTTGTTTTTATTAGCCCAATTGCATTTGGACATTTACTCTATCCCTTCTCAAAGTATCTTCTCTATCTCGGATCACCTTCTCAAGAACACAACTGGACAACGTAGGGTATGGACCATCTCCGTTCGCTCATGGAAAGCTTCAGATACTTCTCCCAAAATCTTTGCTCTCTGCGATATTTTTTTCACGATACCAAACGGGATTTGCTTAAGAATAGGTTTCTCGAGTGTTTGTTTTGCACATCAGGGAATTCTTCTTCTACGACAGCTAATTTTCTCGTTAGTTCAACACAAATTAGTTGAATTAGAGAGGAAAATTACTTAAAGCACAAAAAGAAAGTTACCCAAAGAAATGCGACTCACATCGGGAGAAGCATTTTCCGTCACACTTAGTAAACAGCTTTCATTGGATCGGCTACTCTATCTCACATCTTACATCAACTTCTCCATATTGGGACAGTTTGTAGCCATTGTATAGTCTAACGAAACAAAGGGCCTAGCCTTTTTTACATTCTCAACGATTGCTGCAATTCCCATATGTCCTTCATCCAAAAAGACGTAAGAGATGGAAAGGAGGTAACATATTAGTCTGCCGTTTTTTCGCGCCGAGTAGACACGACGCTACACTTATACTACGAAAAAGAAGGTTGGGGGGGGGGGAGACCTTCCTAAACTTTTAGAACGAATTCAAAAGTAGCCAAAAGCATGTCAATTTTGCTCCATTACGACGAATAGTCTGTTCAGAGGGTGGTCAAGACTCAAAAGAATTTTCGAGGGTACCAGAATCCAGAGACTTCCTCATCCGCAAACAGCTAAAACATCATTACATTACAAAAAGATACCACACGTGTGTCTCTGGGAGTTGCATAATTGTGAAGTGTCCCTGAGAACTCACTCCAAGGATCCATATCGTGAGACCATCACTAACGACGAGAGCATGGCAAGTGCCGTAAGCCGATTTCCCAGAAACTTCGTTCAATGGAAGAGGGGTCAAAAGAAGTGAACCCATGTCTCAGCTTATCAGCAGATATTAGACCTTGTCTGAGAGAACAACGATAAAAGTTTTCGAGGTATTTTATTTGCCTTTTGGCGAGTAAATAGCTCAGCAGAAGCTGTGGCACACCAGCGTCGAAGCCTCTCACTTTTGCGTCCCATGTTAGAAACGTGATTTTTATTTTTGTTTCTCGTTTATCTGCCCAAGCTCGTAGACGGTCTACACAAATCCAATGAATACTGAAGTAACGTTGACCCCATTCGTCTATTAATTGTGCATCTGGTGAATGAATTAAAAAATAAATAAATGAATTAAAAATGATTTGAAATTGTTTTCTGTAGTGGATTTTGATTCATAATCAATTGCAAAACGCCAGTTTTCGGTGAAGTGATCCATTATGCTTGGTTTGGCACGAAATTATTGCCAACGCTTGAAGTCTTCAGTAATGTTGACGTTTCTTTCCCAAGCTATATTCTCATGAAGAATGCTGTTGTGGCAAACCTGCCTTCACGCGATGTTCATGGTGTTCGGAATTTCTATACAGGGTGTTACAAAAAGGTACGGCCAAACTTTCAGGAAACATTCCTCACACACAAATAAAAAAAATATGTTATGTGCACATGTGCCCGGAAACGCTTACTTTCCATGTTGTAGCTTATTTTATTACTTCTCTTCAAATCACATTTATCATGGAATGGAAACACACAGCAACAGAACGTACCAGCGTGACTTCAAACACTTTGTTAGAGTAAATGTTCAAAATGTCCTCCGTTAGCGAGGATACATGCATCCACCCTCCGTCGCATGGAATCCCTGATGCGCTGATGCAGTCCTGGAGAATGGTGTGTTGTATCACAGCCGTCCACAATACGAGCACGGAAAGTCTTTACATTTGGTACTGGGGTTGCGTAGACAAGAGCTTTCAAATGCCCCCATAAATGAAAGTCAAGAGGGTTGAGGTCAGGAGAGCGTGAAGGCCATGGAATTGGTTCGCCTCTACCAATCCATCGGTCACCGAATCTGTTGTTGAGAAGCATACGAACACTTCGACTGAAATGCGCAGGAGCTCCATCGTGCATGAAGCACATGTTGTGTCGTACTTGTAAAATACACATGTTCTAGCAGCACAGGTAGAGTATCCCGTATGAAAACATGATAATGTGCTCCATTGAGCGTAGGTGGAAGAAAGTAATAAAATGAGCTCTAACATGGAAATTAAGCGTTTCCGGACACATGTCCACATAACATATTTTCTTTATTTGTGTGTGAAGAATGTTTCCTGAAAGTTTGGCCGTACCTTTTTTGTAACACCCTGTATTCAGAATGTTTCTACGATCGATATCATTCAAGGGATCGCACCAAATATTCCTGATGAATAAACATAAGAGTAAAATATGAGAATGAAGATTTGGTATAAGAATGAACTATAAGAATATGAGAATTTAATAAAAGTGTAGCCCCTAAGAATACCATACAGACATTTATTATGTAATAAACCTGTGAAACTTTTTGCGAAATCCAGTTGTAATTTTACATTTAATATAGCGTCCTTCTCTGCTGGCTCGATAAGAAACATTCGTGTAATAGCCTACTACGGACATGGGTAGATTAATGAAATAAATAGAAACAATAATCGGGTTTCGAACACGGGACGCACAAGTAAGAGACTGCGACACTAGCTACTATCCCACCATGTGGATGATATTATGGCGTACTAGAGGGCATCTAAACTACGTCAAAAACTTTGACGGTCGTTTTCTCTGAAACAGTCACGTATCTACGGAAAAGCCGAGGCGAGTGTTTGCTTATTTTGGGTCTTCTTCCACTGAACTAAGTTTCTGGTAAATTGGGTTATGGCACTTGCCGTGTTCGCCTCGTAAGGGGCTGAGAGCATGTTCTAGTGCATGCAGCTTCACAGAGAAAACTCTAAGAACACGTGAAGGTAAAATATCTCGCAAAAGTAGGAATTTGTATCATTGTTTCAAAATTTCAGTTCAAAGGTTCGAGGGAAGTATTTTCAAACAGATAGGAAATAATACCGGCAGCTTTTTACAAAAGAAATCTCATGTTGCGTCGACTGCAGTTATAAGGATGGCTTCTGATATACTATACGACAAGCATCAGTAAGAGAGCGATGGGCAGTTGAGCCGATCTCAACATTCCATTTCAGCTCGTCCAGTAACAACTGTTGTGCCATAAAACTACACAAACAGCAGTGAGAACTGTCGATCTCATGACTCCAAAAGTCTAATCGTCTTAAAGTAACATCCCGGTGCAGGTCTACGAGAAATCGTTACGAAGACTGTTGGCTATATCACCAGATGATGTGCACTGAATGAAACGGGTCGTAACATGACCAGTACCCTAATACAATTGTGATGCTTCTTATTAACATTGACATGAATCAGCCGTGGAGCAGAAGATGATTAAGATCACTAAGTGCAACGTCAGGATTGCTTCTCTGACACTGTTTTCTTTTCTGAAACTGAACTGCTCTTCGTCCAATATAGATTAAATTTTTCTTTACATTCTTCTGTATACTTAAACTAAATACAAAAAGTGATAAGTTCATAAATTCGTGAACAATTACATCCTGTTCTACTCGACGGTATTCGAATACGATGTCAGAAAATAGTGAAGATCTTTGGTGTAGCTTTGGGTGAGCATTTGAACGTGGCAGAAAGTACTGCCGCCATGAGCAGGAACACTTCTTCTTGCTTCTCTGCCCTCGGCAAATCTCGGAACGTAATTCCACAGAATGTGAAATTTAAATTAGTGCAATACTTCGTTCTACCGAACCCTCACTTTTGTGATGTAATTCAGCGCGGCACGAGCAAGGAAAAGTGTATACAGCTGGAATTCACCGTGAATTGTTGAGTGTGTTACATCTGAAACATTCGTCTCTATAACCATGCACAGTTATGGTGGTTGTATGGAGGCAAGTTACATGACTAAAAATAGGCCTTGTCAGCTTCATTGACTAATTTTTTTTTTTTTTTTTTTTTTTAAAAAAAAAGAGTGGAGCCCATCCACGTCCATGCTAGCATGAGTAGTGGGACAAAATTTGTGTCACCTCACTTTGCATTGTTACCAAATTTATTCAAGATGGTGGTGATAGATGTGGCAATGTTGCAATGATGTCATGGCTGGAAGTTCAAATTTTGGTGAGAAAATAGGTCACTTGGGCTACCTCCACTAATCTAACACCCTTCCCTCCCTTTCCCCCTCCTCCTCCAGAAAATGGCGGGAAAATTTTAATGGGAAAAAAGGTCAACTTGGCTACCTCCACTAACCTAAGAAAATGGTGGGAAAATTTTGGCAAGAAAATAGATCACTTGGACTACCTCTGCTAACCTAAGTCATCCAACCACCATCTCTTCCTTGGAATTGGCGGGAAAAGGACTCAGCGTGTGCCGGGCTGCTGAATAGAGTAGATGTACGTCTCTATTTTGTATGCATTGTTTATTTAAACAGTTTGAGTTGTCATAGGCAGTAGCTCCATAGAGTGTGTTCACCATGAGGTCTGGAGTCCAACTGACCTAGTACACAGGTCTGCCACCAGAGGGTGTTGACGTCCCTCCCATGATGTAGTCCAAGATGAGTGTCTGGGGAAAAATGACGTGAAAAGGACTCAGTCTATGTCCAGCTGCTGGGGAGAAAGTACTTCATTTATTTTCAGTGGGAAGTTGGAATAATTTATTTAGGGATGGATTCCATGTAGTTTATTTTTTGTGCTGATACAAAACACTCGCTCCAACATGGTTGACGTCACAATAAATAGTCTACAGACCCGCAAACAGGTCGTAAATTATAGAAATAATGCAGTACACTGATGTACAGAAACGCAAAAGACTCTTAAATTATCAAAATAAAGCATGTTTAACGCTCCGAAAACACTCTCTTCTAATTGTAGACTGTGAAATGATGCATTACACAGTCTACAGACACATTCACAAAATAATGCAATATACTGATGCACATACATGTTCACTATGCGTAAAATTGGCGAAATAATGCATGTATAACGCTCTGCAAACATGCTCTCAACGCTTAAACAGCCAAAATAATATACACTCCTGGAAATTGAAATAAGAACACCGTGAATTCATTGTCCCAGGAAGGGGAAACTTTATTGACACATTCCTGGGGTCAGATACATCACATGATCGCACTGACAGAACCACAGGCACATAGACACAGGCAACAGAGCATGCACAATGTCGGCACTAGTACAGTGTATATCCACCTTTCGCAGTAATGCAGGCTGCTATTCTCCCATGGAGACGATCGTAGATATGCTGGATGTAGTCCTGTGGAACGTCTTGCCATGCCATTTCCATCTGGCGCCTCAGTTGGACCAGCGTTCGTGATGGATGTGCAGAACGCATGAGACGACGCTTCATCCAGTCCCAAATATGCTCAATGGGGGACAGATCTGGAGATCTTGCTGGCCAGGGTAGTTGACTTACACCTTCTAGAGCACGTTGGGTGGCACGGGATACATGCGGACGTGCATTGTCCTGTTGGAACAGCAAGTTCCCTTGCCGGTCTAGGAATGGTAGAACGATGGGTTCGATGACGGTTTGGATGTACCGTGCACTATTCAGTGTCCCCTCGACGATCACCAGAGGTGTACGGCCAGTGTAGGAGATCGCTCCCCACACCATGATGCCGGGTGTTGGCCCTGTGTGCCTCGGTCATATACAGTCCTGATTGTGGCGCTCACCTGCACGGCGCCAAACACGCATACGACCATCATTGGCACCAAGGCAGAAGCGACTCTCATCGCTGAAGACGACACGTCTGCATTCGGCCCTCCATTCACGCCTGTCGCGACACCACTGGAGGCGGGCTGCACGATATTGGGGCGTGAGCGGAAGACGGCCTAACGGTGTGCGGGACCGTAGCCCAGCTTCATGGAGACGGTTGCGAATGGTTCTCGCCGATACCCCAGGAGCAACAGTGTCCCTAATTTGCTGGGAAGTGGCGGTGCGGTCCCCTACGGCACTGCGTAGGATCCTACGGTCTTGGCGTGCATCCGTGCGTCGCTGCGGTCCGGTCCCAGGTCGACGGGCACGTGCACCTTCCGCCGACCACTGGCGACAACATCGATGTACTGTGGAGATCTCACGCCCCACGTGTTGAGCAATTCGGCGGTACGTCCACCCGGCCTCCCGCATGCCCACTATACGCCCTCGTTCAAAGTCCGTCAACTGCACATACGGTTCACGTCCACGCTGTCGCGGCATGCTACCAGTGTTAAAGACTGCGATGGAGCTCCGTATGCCACGGCAAACTGGCTGACACTGACGGCGGCGGTGCACAAATGCTGCGCAGCTAGCGCCATTCGACGGCCAACACCGCGGTTGCTGGTGTGTCCGCTGTGCCGTGCGTGTGATCATTGCTTGTACAGCCCTCTCGCAGTGTCCGGAGCAAGTGTGGTGGGTCTGACACACCGGTGTCAATGTGTTCTTTTTTCCATTTCCAGGAGTGTAGTACATGAGGGAGTTGCAATTACCAGCTTCATACCAGGTTCCTTAGCTGAATCACTTTCTAAATTCGATGGTTTTATTACGAGCCTACACCATGGGCTATGTATAACCGCGCTGTTGGTACGTTAATATACACTCCAGCGATCACCGTCTACATTCAGTGCCGCCGTATTTGTGTGGAAAAAGCACTTCATTTTGAGAAAATGCAATACCTCGATTTATAAAGACAGTGTAGCTTTTAACTTGGATACGTGTGTGCTCTGGTAGAACCAAGACCGATTGTGGCAGTAACATGGTCGTTGTGATAAAGTTTTTAACATTGGTAGCTTGTAAGACATTACACCTCTCTTTCTAGACACAATGGTACCAATCTCAAGAAAAACCTATGAGACATGTCCACCCATCACTGATTTCTCGCTCAGTATTGTTTCGTATCGGCAGTTGTTGATGAATTATTATACTTAATAGTAGGGAATGCGTGATAGATTCGCCTTGAGCATCAGGCTTATAAAGTATGTGTGAGTGTGTGTGTGTGTGTGTGTGTGTGTTGCGACTTGTGCCAAGGAAAGGACTATATCCAGACATAAGGAAGGTATGGATTTGATGTGGAATACTGCAATAGACGCAAAGGGAATGAAAGATTTTTAATTTTTTTACTTGGAAAAGTATGGAGATGAAGTCTGATGCTTCGTGACAGAGCGTAGTGGAACGATGAGGGAGGTCCGCACCTCTGTACTAGTCACATTCCTAATGGAGGTGGTCTGCCATTGCCTCGCTCTGACAATAATGGGGATGAATGACGATGGCGAAGATGACACAACAACGTCCAGTAATCTTGGGACAGGTGAAAATCCCTGACCCCACTGGGAATCAATCCTGGGACCCCATGTTCGGGAAGCGAGAATGCCACTAGGAGGCCACGAGCTGTGGACTAGAAAAGTATGTCAAGTCATAAGAATGGTACAGATATTTATATTTCCAGAGCCACAGCTGTCAACAGGGAGTATTTCCGATATTTCATTCATTGTCTAATGTCACACAATTAACACAGTAATCGTAATATTTAATTGTAAGCACAATGATAAAATAGGATGATTCTGCCTGGTGTGCGAGCAGTACGTGGTGGCGGTGGCCTATGGCGGGAATGATTCATGTTTCCAGCTAACGGGAGCAGCCGTCTGAACGGAAAGGCCAGTTGGGGTACGGGAATACAGCTGACTTAACTGCTGAATACTGAACTAATAGATAGCAAGTGTTGGGCAGCCTTCATGATCACGTGTGTTCTCTATGGAAATGGGAGAAAATTTAATATGCATCTGTGTTTGCACTGAACCTTTATTCCCTCCCATGCAAATTGTGCAATTGACTGCTTTTGCTCATTTCCCGTCCTTATTTAGTTGAGAGAACATCGATTGTGGTGTATGTTGTGTGACATGAGAAGCACGTTATTTGACTTTGTAAATTATAAGGATGATTTGGGTCCGCAGCTCGTGGTCGTGCGGTAGCGTTCACGCTTCCCACGCCCGGGTTCCCGGGTTCGATTCCCGACGGGGTCAGGGATTTTCTCTGCCTCGTGATGGCTGGGTGTTGTGTGTTGTCCTTAGGTTAGTTAGGTTTAAGTAGTTCTAAGTTCTAGGGGACTGATGACCATAGATGTTAAGTCCCATAGTGCTCAGAGCCATCTGATGATATGGAATCTGTTATGTCACTGATATCAGTATCCGTGAGTGGAATTACAGTTTCCTCTATTTTTTTTCGAGTTTTCACTAAGATATTCGCATATGAGATTAGTTTCAAGTTAACTCAGTGGTTTACAGCACACTGCGCCTCGCTAAAGTTTTGGGTTTCTAGAGAAATAATTTCCAGTCTATATCTTTGGAATTTTTCTGTGCAAGTGATCGGTAGCCTACTGCTATGGGCTTGATGTCAAAAAGTATCGCGTAAATGGTATGATATTCTGGTAAATCATATGAAAATACATATGTTCTTGTAACCCCAGGCTCTAGAGATAGGTGTAGAAAGGAAGCAAGTAAGCATGTCGGGAACAGAAACAGTAACGCCTCTGTGCCGAGGGGAACCAACCCAGCCTTTGTACAACAGTCCGGAGAGTGACCCTGGTCTGAGAGAGTGATCTGGTCACGTATCGGGCCAATGTGTGAGCGGAGGCAGATGACTTGCGACCATCAGCTGTGGTGGATGAACTACCGACCTCGCCGGAAATGACTAGTGCTGCAACAACTGTATACGATGCATGTGCTTATACCATCTGTCTTCGTGGTATATGTAGGAGTGTCTGGTGCTCGCTAGCTATATGCACGATGCAGAAGTGATGATTTTGATTGGTGTATGATACGAATTGTGTGTTTACTACATCGATATGATGTGAGGTGATGTATAGTCCTGTTAGAGATTGGTTTCACACTGTAATATTCAAGCTTCCGTCGTCAGTGATAGGACTGTGTAATTGAGGAAGTGTCTTCCTGTATTTCATGGTCTGTAGATCACTTTTGCAAGGTTTAACTCTCAGTGCAAAATAGCCGTCTGTACAAAACAGTTTTGCCACTGAAAGTCTCGTCTGCAGAAAAAAAGAGACAGACAGTGCTCCCACACCAGCAACAGCAGTTTGGTGGGTAAATTCAGTAAGAGCCAATCAAAATGCTCCATTCATTCACAAGACATCCTTTGTGCTGGGACATAGGAGTCTCTACAGACTGAAACAAGATGAGGGCAAGGTATCTATAGAAAGTTTTCAGAGTAACATGATGTCTTCTTTGTTCAAGTGTTCAAAGACAAGTTGAAGCAGAGCATCCATCTCTGGTGGGCTGTTGTTCTTCATCTGCCATTGTGGCATTAGGACATCTCCAGACCAGCAGCTGCAGGACACAGAAATTTCCAGCCATTTTTCTTTACTGTAGGACAGTGCTTCGAATTCTGTTTGCGTAACTGTTCTGATTTTCCAGTCTATGTTTAGACAGTGCTCTCTTTCCAAACAACAAGAATGGGTTTTATGATTAATGGTGTTTTTACATGCATGAACAGACATAATGAAGGCTTTTAGCGGTGAGAACTTTTGCCGTTTCGGAGACATTTGTTGAAAGCAGACCATCACGATTTCCAGGAAGAGTAACAGGTGGTGGACGGGGTGCCTCATTAGGACCATAAGGAGGAATGCACTCGGTTTTATTCTGGGCTATTTTCCTAGATAGGTCCTGTTAGAACAAGAATTTCCATGTAGACAAGCCGAGACGTCACAAAAGCTCCTACAACAACAAAAGCGACCAGTAACTATTTCTGCGACGATTTTTATGGGGATGAGACGTGGAAGGGGAGGGGGTTAGGTTAGTGGAGGTAGCCCAATTGACTTATTTTCCAGCCAAAATTTGAACTTCCCGCCATTACGTCATTGCGACGTCGCTACATCTATCGCTGCCATCTTGGATCCGTCATCTTGAATAAATCTGGCAACAATGCAGAGTTAGGTGACATAAACTTTGCCCCACTACTTGCATGGTGACCATCACAACAGTTCTACTATCACCTCTGTATTTGTTAGCTTTAATCGTGGACTGCATGGGCCATGGATCTGTGATGTTGTCCATGACTCAGAGAAGGATTATCCACTAACACGGGCTCATTGATGTGATAGAAGTCTACGACAGCGATTGAAGAGTAGCTGGTTTAATGGCAGAGGGAAGTAAGTGTCAAAACGAATGCCAAGGGAAAAAAAACCTCTGCAATAGGCTGGACAGGTAGTACAGGCAGTAGCGGGTTTTCTGGCTTGCTGCGTCAGATCGTGCAAGGGTAGGGTAACGGTTACTCGTTGGCTATCGTGCAATGCGAGGTACCAGTTTCATGGGCTAGCTTCATCAAAGAGTATCAGTCCGAATCAATGAGACGTACTGCTCAGGCCAGGCATCGACTATGTCTCCTGGGCCAGCTGCAGCGCTTGCATACCTATAACATGCCAGAGCCCTCATATGAGTGATTAGCTGATCATAAATCGATCGCACAGTGAAGGTAAAGTGGGTTTGTGTCTAGTGTGTTAATTGTCTTCCCTTCTGTAGACGATTGGGCGGTTGTGTGTTCACCTGGCAGTACCAGTCAGCATTACTGAGATGCAGGGGTTCACCAACATTTGTGTTGGATGCAAAACTTCAGCTTACCACAGGTGGTTACGTGTCCCTAGCAAGGAGTGTCCCTGGGCGATTGTGTTTCCTCCTGTGGTTGTGATCGCAGTTTCCCAGATTTAGGATGAAAGGGTTGTTCTAGTGTCTAGATCCTGTAGAGTCCTGAATACTCCGAGACAGTCTCAATGCGGTATTCATCGTGAAGATCCGCTGTGCGTGTGTATTGTGGAGCATTGCTTATGACAGGTAGCACCTCGTTCTGTACGACGTGTAGACGGCCCAGGCGTGTTGGAGCTGCGCAATCCCGGACTGGAGCGGCGTATGTCATCAGAGGTCTAGTCAGTGTCGTGTACATGGACAACAGAACTCTCCTGTCGTGTACTTTGTTAAGCATCGGGTAAAGCTGTCTGCTCCTCATGTATGCTCGGTTGGCAAATGTATTGTATATCGCCGTCGAATGTGGAGCAGACCCCACGAATCCATGGACCCTAGTTGTCAAGAAGGCACTGTTTAAGCTGGCGATGCCTCAGTTATAATGTGGGCTGTGTTTACATGGAATGGACTGGATCCTCTGGTGCAAGTGAATGGACTTCATGTTCTCAAACAACGATGGATTTTGTATGGATGACAATGATTAATGTCTCTGGGCCACAATTGTTCGCGACTGGTTTGAAGAACATTTTGGATAGTTGAAGCGAATGACGTTGCCACCCAGATCGCGTGACATGAATGCCATACAACATTTATGGGACATAATCGAGAGGTCAGTTCATGCACAAAATTCAGCTTTGGCAACACTTCGACAATTATGGATGGCAGCATGTCTCAGTATTTATGCAGAGGACGTCCAACGACAAGATGAATCCACGTCGAGCTGTTCCACTACCGGGCAAAAGAACGCCCGACACGGCATTACAAGCTACCCATGAATTCGTCGCTTCAGAGTACGTATCTGCGGTAACTATGTACAGCGTGTCTTTACAGTGGAGAAAGAAATTTGTAGACAGACTTTTAGAATCACTGAAGGACTGAAGCAAGGATGCTGTCTGTCTTACACACTCTTTAAAATTTATGAGCAGAAGGCATTGAATCTATGGTGTAGAAAGGGCAAGAGAATTGAAGTAGGGCACTAGTGTTACGTCACATTTTTCTATGCTGACGATCAGGTAATTGCGGCAAACGATGAAGAGGGTATATTTTACGTTCTTAGATGTTTGAAGAGTATAATAATGGGGTCTGAAAATTAATTCTGAGAATTCGAAACATCTATGCTTCTGCGAAGAGGGAAGGACATCATAGTATTACAGATAGAATAGAACAAAGACAGCTAGGACGGTTTGGGCTAGTCAGAAGAATGGATGAAGACAGATGGCCGAAGAGAATATTTTCATGGCAACTACCAAGAAGAAGATGAAGAGAAAGACCACGGAAAGTATGGCTAAGATTAGATTAGATTAGATTTACTTTCATCCCAATTGATTCGCAGTGAGGAGGTCCTCCCAGATGTAGAACATGTCAGAAAAACAACAATACATTACAAATATTTACAACTCAAACAAATAAGCTAATGTAGCATTCCACAGGTCCCCAGTGGAATGACCGTCATTTTTTAATGAACACTATATCAAAGAATCATTTTACAAATACTAATGCATTGAATTTAAAATAAAAAAGTTTTATTTATAAGGTAATAAACGTATAATAGAACTACTATAATTCTTATTTACAATGAACACATTACTGCACTGAAATTGTGCAGAAGTTACATTGTACATACACACACACACACATACACTCATATATATATATATATATATGAGTGTGGCCAACTCCTCCTACTCCACTGATGAATTTCTGAATAGAACCAAGTTTTATATATATATATATATATATATATATATATATATATATATATAACTTGGTTCTATTCAGAAATTCATCAGTGGAGTAGGAGGAGTTGGCCACACTCATATCTGAATAGAACCAAGTCATATATATATATATATATATATATATATATATATATATATGTAGATTAAAACTGAAGAAACTGCAAAAATGTGAGAAATTAAGGAGATGGGACCTGGATAAACTGAAAGAACCAGAGGTTGTACAGAGTTTCAGAGAGAGCATAAGGGAACAATTGACAGGAATAGGGGAAAGAAATACAGTAGAAGAAGAATGGGTAGCTCTGAGGGATGTAGTAGTGAAGGCAGCAGAGGATAAAGTAGGTACAAAGACGAGGGCTGCTAGAAATCCTTGGGTAACAGAAGAAATATTGAATTTAATTGATGAAAGGAGAAAATATAAAAATGCAGTAAATGAAGCAGGCAAAAAGGAATACAAACGTCTCAAAAATGAGATCGACAGGAAGTGCAAAATGGCTAAACAGGGATGGCTAGAGGACAAATGTAAGGATGTAGAAGCTTATCTCACTAGGGGTAAGATAGATACTGCCTACAGGAAAATTAAAGAGACCTTTGGAGAGAAGAGAACCACGTGTATGAATATCAAGAGCTCAGATGGCAGCCCAGTTCTAAGCAAAGAAGGGAAGGCAGAAAGGTGGAAGGAGTATATAGAAGGCTTATACAAGGGCGATGTACTTGAGGACAATATTATGGAAATAGAAGAGGATGTAGATGAAGACGAAATGGGAGATACGATACTGCGTGAAGAGTTTGACAGAGCACTGAAAGACCTGAGTCGAAACAAGGCCCCCGGAGTAGACAACATTCCATTAGAACTACTGACGGCCTTGGGAGAGCCAGTCATGACAAAACTCTACCAGCTGGTGAGCAAGATGTATGAGACAGGCGAAATACCCTCAGACTTCAAGAAGAATATAATAATTCCAATCCCAAAGAAAGCAGGTGCTGACAGATGTGAAAATTACCGAACTATCAGTTTAATAAGCCACGGCTGCAAAATACTAACGCGAATTCTTTACAGACGAATGGAAAAACTGGTAGATGCAGACCTCGGGGAGGATCAGTTTGGATTCCGTCGAAATGTTGGAACACGTGAGGCAATACTGACCTTACGACTTGTCTTAGAAGAAAGATTAAGAAAAGGCAAACCTACGTTTCTAGCATTTGTAGACTTAGAGAAAGCTTTTGACAATGTTGACTGGAATACTCTTTTTCAAATTCTAAAGGTGGCAGGGGTAAAATACAGGGAGCGAAAAGCTATTTATAATTTGTACAGAAACCAGATGGCAGTAATAAGAGTCGAGGGGCATGAAAGGGAAGCAGTGGTTGGGAAAGGAGTGAGACAGGGTTGTAGCCTCTCCCCGATGTTATTCAATCTTTATATTGAGCAAGCAGTAAAGGAAACAAAAGAAAAATTTGGAGTAGGTATTAAAATTCATGGAGACGAAGTAAAAACTTTGAGGTTCGCCGATGACATTGTAATTCTGTCAGAGACGGCAAAGGACTTGGAAGAACAGTTGAACGGAATGGACAGTGTCTTGAAAGGAGGATATAAGATGAACATTAACAAAAGCAAAACGAGGATAATGGAATGTAGTCAAATTAAATCGGGTGATGCTGAGGGAATTAGATTAGGAAATGAGACACTTAAAGTAGTAAAGGAGTTTTGCTATTTAGGAAGTAAAATAACTGATGATGGTCGAAGTAGAGAGGATATAAAATGTAGACTGGCAATGGCAAGGAAAGCGTTTCTGAAGAAGAGAAATTTGTTAACATCGAATATAGATTTATGTATCAGGAAGTCGTTTCTGAAAGTATTTGTTTGGAGTGTAGCCATGTATGGAAGTGAAACATGGACGATAACTAGTTTGGACAAGAAGAGAATAGAAGCTTTCGAAATGTGGTGCTACAGAAGAATACTGAAGATAAGGTGGATAGAGCACGTAACTAATGAGGAGGTATTGAATAGGATTGGGGAGAAGAGAAGTTTGTGGCACAACTTGACTAGAAGAAGGGATCGGTTGGTAGGACATGTTTTGAGGCATCAAGGGATCACAAATTTAGCATTGGAGGGCAGCGTGGAGGGTAAAAATTGTAGAGGGAGACCGAGAGATGAGTACACTAAGCAGATTCAGAAGGATGTAGGTTGCAGTAGGTACTGGGAGATGAAGCAGCTTGCACAGGATAGAGTAGCATGGAGAGCTGCATCAAACCAGTCTCAGGACTGAAGACAACAACAACAACATATATATATATATATATATATATATATATATATATATATATATATATGACTTAGTTCTATTCAGAAATTCATCAGTGGAGTAGGAGGAGTTGGCCACCAATAAATCCTTTAGGCTTTTCTTAAACTGAATTTCATTGGTTGTTAAGCTTTTTATGGCTGCTGGCAAGTTATTGAAAATATGTGCTTCTGAATAATGCACACCTTTTTGTACAAGACTAAGTGACTTTAAGTCCTTGTGAAGATTATTCTTATTTCTAGTATTGATTTCATGAATTGAGCTGTTGGTTTGAAAAAGTGATATATTTTTAATGACAAAATTCATTAAAGAATAAATACATTGGGAAGCAGTAGTTTGATCCCTAGTTCCTTAAACAGGCTTCTGCAGGATGTTCTTGAGTTCACATCACATATAACTCTTACTGCACGTTTTTGTGCCTGGAAAACTTGATGAATTACCCCAAAAAATAATCCCATATGACATTATGGAATGAAAGTAAGCATAGTATGCCAGCTTTTTCATTTTCATATCCCGTAAGTCTGACACAATTCGCATTGCAAATAGAGATTTGTTAAGATGCTTCAGCAGTTCTGTGGTGTGCTTTTCCCAGTTGATTTTATTATCAACTGTAATCCCAAGAATTTAACACTGTCCTCTTCTTCTATCTGCTTGTCATCATATGTTCGGCATATACTCGTGGGACACCCTTTACAAGTTCTGAACTGCATGTAGTGTGTTTTTTTCAAAGTTTAGTGACAAGGAATTGGCTTGGAACCAGTGATTAATGTCCACAAATATTTTATTAGTTGATCTTTCTAAGACTACCCTTGATTTGCTATTTATTGCAATGTTCGTATCATCGCAAACAAAAGAAACTTGGCATTTGGTAATGTTACTGATGAAAGGTCATTGATATACATAAGAAATAGTAAGGGCCCTAAAATGGAACCTTGTGGGACCCCACATGTTATTAGTTCCCAGTTGGATGATACCTGATAGCTTGATACATGTCTCTTTACTAATAACACCCTTTGTTTCCTGCCAGAGATATAAGATTTGAACCATTTTGCAGCATTTCCTGTTACACTACAATATTATAATTAACTTAAAGATATCGTGATTTACACAGTAAAATACCTTTGGCAGATCACAAAATATACCAGTTATCTATAATTTTTTTATCTAATGAATTAAGCACATTTTCACAGTAAGTGTAGATAGCCTTCTCAATATCAGAACCCTTTAGAAATCCGAACTGTGACTTTGACAGTATGTTATTTGAGATAAGATGGTTATAAAGCCTGTTGTACATTACTTTTTCTAAAATTTTTGAGAATGCTGGCAAAAGTGAAATTGGACAGAAATTTGATGCTATTTCTTTATCTCACTTCTTAAACAGTGGCTTAACTTCAGCATATTTTAATCATTCAGGAAATATTTCACTGATAAACGACTGGTTACACAGATAGCTTAATATGTTACTTAACTCAGAATCACATTCTCTGATTAGCTTCGTTGAAATTTCATCATGCCCACTAGAAGTTTTTGATTTTAAAGATTTTATGATGGACATTATTTCTGCTGGGGTAGTGAGGGTCAAATTCATATTATGGAAGTTACTTGCAATGATTGGTGTGAGGTGTTCCATAGCAGCATCTACAGAACCTGACAACCCCATCTTTTCAGTAACAGTTATGAAATGTGTGTTAAAAATTTCTGCAACACTATACACATCTGTCACCAATGTATCATTTACTCTTAATGCTATTTGTCCCTCTTCATGTCTTAAGTGATACCATAAGAGGCGGAGAATGGCGAGATCAAGGAGTTTGGCGACACAGATGCGGGATGCCACGACAGCTGTTGGATCCCCGCAACAACAAGAATGTAGTATCTATGCAATGCTGTCCGAACGAATATTTTATGTGTGACAACAGGAGTATACATTTTTGGGCCACGTATCACAGTATCACATCTAAAGGGCTATAACAAGGAGCCATTTGGAGTCCTGTATTGATAATGTTGTACGCAGCCGATAGTGAAAAAAAAAGATTTCTCCTAATGGTAAAATATCTCTTCATCCTTATGTATTAATCACACGTGAGTTAACGATGCAATGACGATCCGCATGGTTGCTAGAGACTCATACTGTCAGCAGATGAAACGAAGGTAAGGAAAAAGGTGACGTAGACAACAGATACTATACGACAAGGTCAGTATTTGACGTTGAAAATTAAACAGGGGCTTAATACTCCTATCCACCGTACACAAGTTGCGGGGAGCTGAGCTAGAAACTTTTCTGATGCTCTACAGTCGTTTATACCCTCTGTTCTAAATTATGGATGTATATCCTAAGAGAAAGCGTGAAACCATGTACTAGATAAATTGGATAAGCTATAATACAGAGCAATGAACATGTTTGGGTGCCAGGTCGACTAATGCACTCCTTGTAGAAGTAAAGAAACACCACTTGACAATCGACGATAGTTACTAGCAATAGATTCTTACTAAAACGACAGGCCCCAATAACGCGACGATCAGGAGAATTCAGCAGACGTATCAGGTTCTACTGCAAAAAATAAGAACCATACATACTCAAAGAACTCTGCTTGTAACAAGTTATCATCAGCTCCGATCGTAAATGGAATCAGTACACCAGACTACAGCTATAGTACGAACTAGCTTCCTTGGGAAACAAGGTATTTTATTAGTCCTCTTTGACAAACAGTATGGAAGACAATTAGACACCCATGTCTGTCATAGAAAACATTCGGCCAAATTACGTCAAGATCTACAGGATCGGCTCCAAGATACCAGAAGATACAGCATATGCTTTCCAATGCCCATTAAGAAACTACGGTGAGTCCCCCATTCGGATCTCCGGGAGGGGACTGCCAGGGGGGAGGTTACCATGAGAAAAAGATTGAATAATCAACGAAAGGATAATGTTCTACGAGTCGGGGCGTGGAATGTCAGAAGCTTGAACGTGGTAGGGAAACTAGAAAATCTGAAAAGAGAAATGCAAAGGCTCAATCTAGATACAGTAGGGGTCAGTGAAGTGAAGTGGAAGGAAGACAAGGATTTCTGGTAGGATGAGTATCGGGTAATATCAACAGCAGCAGAAAATGGTATAACAGGTATAGGATTCGTTATGAATAGGAAGATAGGGCAGAGGGTCTGTTACTGTGAACAGTTCAGTGACCGGGTTGTTCTAATCAGAATCGACAGCAGACCATCACCGACAACGATAGTTCAGGTATACATGCCGACCTCGCAAGCTGAAGATGAACAGATAAAGTGTATGAGGATATTGAAAGGGTAATGCAGTATGTAAAGGGGGACGAAAATCTAATAGTCATGGGCGACTGGAATGCAGTTGTAGGGGAAGGAGTAGAAGAAAAGGTTACAGGAGAATTTGGGCTTGGGACAAGGAATGAAAGAGGAGAAAGACTAATTGAGTTCTGTAACAAGTTTCAGCTAGTAATAGCAAATACCCTGTTCAAGAATCACAAGAGGAGGAGGTATACTTGGAAAAGGCCGGGAGATACGGGAAGATTTCAATTAGATTACATCATGGTCAGACAGAGATTCCGAAATCAGATACTGGACTGTAAGGCGTACCCAGGAGCAGATATAGACTCAGGTCACAATATAGTAATGATGAAGAGTAGGCTGAAGTTCAAGCCATTAGTCAGGAAGAATCAATACGCTAAGAAGTGGGATACGGAAGTTCTAAGGAATGATGAGATACGTTTGAAGTTCTCTAGCGCTATAGATACAGCAATAAGGAATAGCGCAGTAGGCAACACAGTTGGAGACGAATGGACGTCTCTAAAAAGGGCCATCACAGAAGTTGGGAAGGAAAACATAGGTACAAAGAAGGTAGCTGCGAAGAAACCATGGGTAACAGAAGAAATACTTCAGTTGATTGGTGAAAGGAGGAAGTACAAACATGTTCCGGGAAAATCAGGAATACAGAAATACAAGTCGCTGAGGAATGAAATAAATAGGAAGTGCAGGGAAGCTAAGATGAAATGGCTGCAGGAAAAATGTGAAGACATCGAAAAAGATATGATTGTCGGAAGGACAGACTCAGCATACAGGAAAGTCAAAACAACCTTTGGTGACATTAAAAGCAACGGTGGTAACATTAAGACTGCAACGGGAATTCCACTGTTAAATGCAGAGGAGAGAGCAGATAGGTGGAAATAATACATTGAAAGCCTCTATGAGGGTAAAGATTTGTCTGATGTGATAGAAGAAGAAACAGGAGTCGATTTAGAAGAGATAGGGGATCCAGTATTAGAATCGGAATTTAAAAGAGCTTTGGAGGACTTACGGTCAAATAAGGCAGAAGGGATAGATAACATTCCATCAGAATTTCTAAAATCATTAGGGTAAGTGGCAACAAAACGACTATTCACGTTGGTGTGTAGAATATATGAGTCTGGCGACATACCATCTGACTTTCGGAAAAGCATCATCCACACAATTCCGAAGATGGCAAGAGCTGACAAGTGCGAGAATTATCGCACAATCAGCTTAACAGCTCATGCATCGAAGCTGCTTACAAGAATAATATACAGAAGAATGGAAAAGAAAATTGAGAACGCGCTAGGTGACGACCAGCTTGGCTTTAGGAAAAGTAAAGGCACGAGAGAGGCAATTCTGACGTTACGGCTAATAATGGAAGCAAGGCTAAAGAAAAATCAAGACACGTTCATAGGATTTGTCGATCTGGAAAAAGCGTTCGACAATATAAAATGGTGCAAGCTGTTCAAGATCATGAAAAAAGTAGGGGTAAGCTATAGGGAGAGACGGGTCATATACAATATGTACAACAACCAAGAGGGAATAATAATAGTGGACGATCAAGAACGAAGTGATCGTATTAAGAAGGGAGTAAGACAAGGCTGTAGCTTTTCGCCCCTACTCTTCAATCTGTACATCGAGGAAGTAATGATGGAAATAAAAGAAAGGTTCAGGAGTGGAATTAAAATACAAGGTGAAAGGATATCAATGATACGATTCGCTGATGACATTGCTATTCTGAGTGAAAGTGAAGAAGAATTAAATGATCTGCTGAACGGAATGAACCGTTTAATGAGTACACAGTATGGTTTGAGAATAAATCGGAGAAAGACGAAGGTAATGAGAAGTAGTAGAAATGAGAACAGCGAGAAACTTAACATCAGGATTGATGGTCACGAAGTCAATGAAGTTAAGGAATTCTGCTACCTAGGGAATAAAATAACCAATGACGGACGGAGCAAGGAGGACATCAAATGCAGACTCGCTATGGCAAAAAAGGCATTTCTGGCCAAGAGAAGTCTACTAATATCAAATACCGGCCTTAATTTGAGGAAGAAATTTCTGAGGATGTACGTCTGGAGTACAGCATTGTATGGTAGTGAAACATGGACTGTGGGAAAACCGTAACAGAAGAAAATCGAAGCATTTCGGATGTGGTGCTATAGACGAATGTTGAAAATTAGGTGGACTGATAAGGTAAGGAATGAGGAGGTTCTACGCAGAATCGGAGAGGAAAGGAATATGTGGAAAACACTGATAAGGGACAGGATGATAGGACATCTGCTAAGACATGAGGGAATAACTTCCATGGTACTAGAGGGAGCTGTAGAGGGCAAAAACTGTAGAGGAAGACAGAGATTGGAATACGTCAAGCAAATAATTGAGGACGTAGGTTACAAGTGCTACTCTGAGATGAAGAGGTTAGCACAGGGAAGGAATTCGTGGCGGGCCGCATCAAACCAGTCAGTAGACTGATGACAAAAAAAAAAAAAAAAAAAAAAAAAAAAAAAAAAAAAAAAAAAAAAATGCTATTAACTAAAGCACATAATTATAATACTGAACTAGTAACAATTCGAGAAGCGTCACCTATGGAAAAAAATGAATTTCGAAAAGTCTTAATCTTGAGAGAGAATAAAAGTTTTCTAGGGAGGACAGAAACACAATAACAAGCACTGAATATCGAACACAGTAAACAAAATTTTATCGGAGATTGAACCAGCTGAACGTACCATTCTCTACATTCGTTACTGTCCTCTTAAGTACAAATTATATAGGGATCTCTCACATCATAGGAAGCTGCCTAAAGGACACAGGCATCAATATTTCATGTAATTTTGTTTTGAAGATTTTTGTCTTTATGTGTAATCTAGTATATATGTGTATGTAACATGTAAATTTATGAAGTCTACCATATGTCTTTGTTGAGGGAAACCATTTTCCTGTGCTGGCTGTTTTATTTTGAATTTATGACTTTATTTCATGCTTTAGATATGAGCTGGTTTCAGACTATATCTGTTACTTGTATGAGAGTAAAAAATTATAAGCTTTTAGCATGATATAATCTACACACCTGTGTGGGGGAAGCAACCAGTGACGGCATCCTTAACAACAGTTTCACACAGCCATTGTCGGAGGCATGAAATCCATGTGTACTCACGTCTCAGATAGTTACTACCGTGACTGTGAGTACTGTTGTTAAGGACGACGTCGCATGTTGCTTCCTCCAAACAGATACGTGGAATATATCATACTAAATGGTTACACGTTTTTGCTTTGATGCAAAGTAACAGAAGTAACTTGAAAATGCCCAAGAAGACGAATCAAGCTAATAGCTAAATTATGGAATAAAGTGATTATTTCAAAATAAAAGTGACCTCTCTCACGAAATTCACAGTGTATGTGGATCCATATATACAAAAACTAGTGATATCGTACGTAGATATATGAACAAAATGTAACTGGTGAACCTGAGACTTTAAAAACAAACGGAACGAAATGGGAATGTTCAGTATCCACTAGTCAAAAATGTTCAAATGTGTGTGAAATCTTATGGGACTTAACTGCTGTCATCAGTCCCTAAGCTTACCGATTATTTAACCTAAATTATCCTAAGGACAAACACACACACACCCATGCCCGAGGGAGGACTCGAACATCCGCCGGGATCCGCTAGTCCGAATGTGTCTTCAAGAGCTGGAACTAACGGACAATGTGAGAGGTGAGGTGGCGAAGATTGCTCTTCACCGCAAACGCGGGAAAAAAGCTGCACCTCGTTCTCTGGAGGCGGCCACATTCCACCTGGAGTATGGGTGATGAGAGACCGCAAACGCTACTGAGACAGACTTTAATATACCGAGTTATATTTTCCAGAGTCTCCAGGTTCCTCATAATATTCAGACTTTCATCATTCCAACATCCGATTTCGTGACTTCAGCCTTATTCATCGTCCTTTTGAAAGTCTCTTTCTGATTAGACCCATTTGGAGATCCGAATGAGAGACTAGATTGTCTCTATAATTTCTTGGAATGCTCACAATGAGAACATTTTGGGACTGCGTTTCCTCTGAACAGATATTTTATATCTTTTATGCAGCGGTTTCCATGTGCATTCCCTGGGCATTGGCCGTTATTGATTATTCCGGCTTCAGAGACAGTTCCACAGCCCAAGTGAAAGGACTCGCTTTGAACTTGTGTGGCCCCTTCACCTTCTTTAGACACAGTATCTGCAGCAAAATGTGCGCTGATTTGACTAAATTATTAGTTCATAGCTCTCGGTTTCAATTCCGCCCTCTGCTAAATTTATGATAAAAATCATTTATTTGACAGCTGAATGATTCCGCTGTAAGAGGCTAGTTTGACAGTTCCCGCAGATTGAAACCGTACCAAGAGTCGAACCAGTTCTGGGTTAGAATCTCAGGTCAGTGCACAGTTTTAATCTACATGGAAGTTTCACAATGTAACTCCGTATATCGGAAGCAAACAGCCACCGTGTAAATCATTTTTATCTGATATCTAGCGCAGGTTGGGATTGAAATCGAGACCTCGAATTAGTAATCAACGGTGCTTACACAGGATATACCCGTTATGATGATGTTAACCTTCATGTGTGAAGTAGAAGAGTGAATGTATAAATTTCAGGTAAGAGACTGTAGACCAAAAATGTAGTGATTCGAAAGTTGCGAAGACAAATGTGCTGTGGAAAAATCTTACAGTGGAATGCGATAGCCTGCAGATCGTTGTTGGTACTACGTAATAAACAAAATTATTATTCACTTGCTTGCTAACATTCAACGGCAGGCAGGTTCAAATGACAGGCAGACGTGTATCGTGTGTAGTACTCCAATAATACACTGCAGATGGCTCAATCTTGGTGCATGTTTGCGGGTCCGACTTAACGGGACTTCAGCGCGCTGGGCGCCTCTAGGTCGTGATCTGCGTCAGACGTTCCATGAAAGACGGGTACGGATAGATGGTGTTTCGTGGTGACGTCGTTTGTCTCATCTAACCTTACTTGAGTATGTACATCTTTTTAGAGATGGTTGCGGGACTCGGCTGTTCGATACAGGATGTCAAATTAGACAACTTTCAGCCGTCTAATTCCCAACCTTATTTTATTTGGAAACCAGTTTCAGCGTTTTACTATACCATCTTCAGGCCACTGTCCGACGTGTATGAAGATAGTGCCTTGGTTGTGATCAAAACAGGGGCCCGCAACACTGGTATTAGTAGATTTTTGCTATAGCGATCACTTAAACTATCATCGGCAAATAATAGCAAAAATCTACGAATTACCTTATTGCTGGCCCCTGTTTTAATCACAACCGACGTAGAATCTTCCTACGCGTAGTAAATCGCTGAAACTGGTTGCCAAATAAAATAAATTTGGGAGCTAGACGGCTGAAAGGTGTTTAATTTGATATCCTCTTACTTGAGTTGTTCTTTTGGAATCACGTGTGAAGTCCCGTGCACGAAACGCCTGACACTGAAGAAGATCCCCTGGCAAGGTTTCGATGTTGTGGCACTACAAGCGGCGTGATGCGGAACGGGTGCTACTGGACTTTGTGCGAGGATGTCGCGCCTCCGTACAAACTGAGTAACTGTTTATTTTTGTTTCGTATACTGGTCTCCTTAATTTTCGTCTGCCTGTGTATTGAAATGTAAATGTTCTATCAACTGAACAACGAAAGAGGTATGGTTTCGTAAACGCTTTCTGATGAAAAAAAGAGTCGCCAAATTCATCTGGAATTGTGTAACTGTATTCCACCTGACAACAGCAAACCAGCTAAAGAAGGAAAAACAACTATGCTAGGCCCATATTTTTAGGCTTACTGTGTTCCGGTAAGTGCAATGCGGCCGCACACGATTACAGTGTAACTTCAGCAAGAGGATGGTGAAAGAAACGGAACCTACTGAATCACATAAGACAGACTAGAATTTAAAGCTCTTTTAGGAAACTCACTTTTATCTATTGAACAATATTTACAAAATTCAGTTCTTAAAAAAATATATGCCTGCCATGTAATTCTTTAATGAAATGTTAAAAAAGAGTGGTGAATCTATAACTTTGAGTCCAAGCCATGTGAGCATATAATTTTGCTTAATTTCGTCTCCACAATCAAGCTAACCAACGAAGAAAAGTCATACTGAAAAATTTGCCTTTCACAAACTTATCATAAATTACGCGCGAGTAAGCAATGCGGCGTCAGCATTACCTGAATACCTTCAAGCTTCTAGAATCAATCTCTATAAAACCATGTTTCCAAAAAGCAAATTCCTCTGCATTTGCAACTCTGTGTCCCAGAACACTATGCAGCGTGTTCAACGCCAGAGTCTCACTGAATACTCACGAATGCTCTGCACTGGCAACGACAGTACCACTGACAAGGGAAGATCACATTGCTTGTACGCACAACCTCTGTGGCGTAACATAACGACTGTCAAAGACTTCTGTCCGAAAAGTATTCAGTGTACAAGTTTGAATCCTTAATGTTCAAATATAGTATTAGTGGCCCACTGCTCAACAAAGTTATGTCGATTAAATGTCTATGCGTAACGTTGCAAAGCGATATGAAATGGAACGAGCACGCCAAGCTCGGTTGTAGGAAAGGTGAATGGTGGACTTCTGTTTATTGGGAGAATTCTGTGCAGATGTAGCTTATTTATGAAGGAGACCCGTGCGGAACTCGTGTGTGACTCATTACTGAGCAAATATCGTTTATCTTTGAGTACTGATAACTTAAGGACGTGTGTGTCTCGTGCCGATTAACTGTTACGGTACAAATTTCAAACGGAAGCAACACGGATTCGTGAATGCGCGTTATAAGAGATACTTATTCATAGCAAGCATACTTATTCATAGCAAGAAATATTGAATTAAGGCTGTTGTAATATAATGCTACCAGAAAAACAAAAATGAGATTCAAAGCCTCTAGTAAACATTTGTCATCGTGTCTCACATTGCCTAACGCATTTCAGTAAAGGTACAATGACTGTTATTAATACTTTGATTGCCAATGCCGGCAGTTAACGGGACGCAAAAATTTCCGTAGATTGCCGTTCTCGGCATGTAACGGCGTAAAATTTCTTCCCATTTTAAGTACTAAACCACGTATTTTGACGGGCTCGATCGGTCTTCATTGCGTTGCGAGGGACATGTAGTTTTTAAAACAGCTGCTTATTGTCTGAAGTTAGCTGCTGGAGGGTAGCTGCTGTTCACTCAGTGCTTAAACAAACGAAAGACAGTGCTTCATGTTATCTTACGGGCGTCGAAATTATGCGTGAATTGGAGCAACAGTTTGTTGACAATGACAACGCAGGGTGACGACATCGAGGATTCAGATGATAAGCCTGACTTTGTGCAAGAAGAACTGTGTCAAATTTGAATTGAGTATTTCTCTTCATGGTTTCATAAAACGCTTGTTGAAACGTCGCGTTAATTTCTCATTCTGAAAGTGAAACATTTTTATTTGTCCTATGCAAATAGGAAAGGCTGAAAGAAAAAACAATACATACAGGACTATCACCGAAAAATTATACAGAAATTTATATGTCTAGTGGAGAAGTTGTTCCAGGCTTTCTTAAAACGTTAGTATAACGTTAAATGTTGCCTAGTATTTTTAATTAAAAATATTGACAAACTGTAATAATGGCCGGCATTTAAGAAACAGCGAGGTAAACGTACCCGGCAGTCAAAGTGTTAATCAGTTAATCATCCGCTTCGTCTGGGAATTGCAGTGCTAAAACTTTGATGTCGGTGAGACTGGCAACAGTCTGAAACAGAGGACAGTCGACATGGAGACTACCGACTGGTATCGACTTTTAACAATCAGTACTTGGAGCTGGTGCCCAATTTATCGCGCCGTTATTATTAACCAGTTTACTGGGGGCTCCAACATACTGATTTAAGTAGGTTGCCTATTTACAATAAGGCCAGTATATATGCGGCACGAGGTACAGACCCACTGTGTCAGTACTGGCCCTTGACTGGGAAAGTCTGACGATCACTGCTCTACGGTGTAAAACTGAACGAAGCAAGTCATGACGTGTCAAATACTGACTTGCTGTTAAATAAAAGATGTGCAGCAAGGAGGCTATTCCCGTGGGAATTAGGGGCGGGTGTCGGGAGATACACAGCAGTAATGTTTCGTTGCACTGGGTGTTGGAAATGTCCTCTTGTGTAGATCGTTAAGGGCTCAACAAGGCGGCGACAGAGAAAAGACTGTGCACTCTATTTCGGCAGTGTTCTGTTAACGTACCCATCCCTGAAGATAACAAAACAACACCGAAGCCGCAGCTATGACAAGAAAATAAGATAATTTCCAGTGAACAACCTGAGAAGCAACCGGTGTAGTGTTTAGTAAAGTCCTCTCCCCTCGCATTTGGTACTCCTAAATCTGCGGTTGACTAGAGTCAATCATTTCTAGAAAAGCGTGAGAATTCTGAAATGAAGTCTACCACAGATTGAAGGAGGGGGAAAATCCCCCCCCCCCCCCCCGCCCCCGCTCCCTTTGCGGACGCCTGTGCAGTGAGGTCGTTAGAGGATAACGGAGACGATGACGAGCAAGTCTATACAGACGATCCTGGCACAATCTGCAGTATTTTGAGTATGCCACACAAACATTAAAGCGAGAGTTGCGCTCAGTGGGGCAGTGCCGGGCGTCTTTGACAGTTTTAGTGTAGTGAAGTGTGGTGTGGGCCGTCGTTGAGTCCGCCCCCTGTCCCTGATATTTCCAAAGTCCACCGCGGCGCTGCTGCCATGTGCGGGTCTGTGGAACGACAGGCACGTAGGCAGCGCAGGGCGAAAGTCCACTCTCATAAAAACAACACACGCTTCATAGTCAGCACCCACAGTACACAGCATTAAATACTGACTGGTCGACAGATTATACAAGCGCTTTCTCTTGCCGCTGAGCAGCATATGCTTCGTTCCGCGTTCTGACGGGTTACTTCAGAGTAATTATGCCACTGAACATCTAAGAATGAGAACTTGAAGTGAGGAATTAGAAATGAAAAAGGAATTTACGTATCTGAGAAGCGGGATCACAAGGGAAGACAGAAACTGGAAAGAAGATGAGAGCAGAATACAGCAAGCCAAAATTGCAAGAACATCAGTCTGAAAATAAGGAAGAGGACTATGAAATCATTATTTGGAGTGTGACCCTGAACGGGTGTGAAACAAGGACCGTAGGAAAACAAGAGAGAACACGTCTAAAAGTTCTGGCGATTTGGTGCTACAGAGGCGCTGAGATGAACTTAGGAAACCATACCTCTCCAAAGGTACCGTCAGAACAAGAAGACAATCTGGCAAGACACATCTTAAGACACAATAACGCAAGGGGATTAGTAGCAGGAGCTACTGAGGGAGGGAAGCGCCACGGAGGGTCAAGGATGTCATACAAACAACAGATTACAGTAAGAATGATGTGGGAGACGCTACGTATGCGGAAATGAAGAGAATGGCAGACATAAAAGTAGAATGGCTTACTGCTGCAAACCAACCTCTGGGTTGAACACTAAAGAAGAAGAATTACGCGACTGCAAGTCATCCGCTACCACCGATAAATCAGTAACACTATTGATTCAAACACTCAGCATACTCTATAGCTATCCGTGATAACCCTCAACTTGGTACGCGATATGCATTGACTTTAATAAATGCCACATTACTGTGCTTGCCCTTACAAGTAGCAGTTTCTCCAAGATACGGCACAAGAAATTAACGCGTGGCTTATCTGTACGACCTTACAATTACCGGCATATTTTCGCATTATAGAAACTACAGCTGTAATGCTTGTTTCTCAATTGGGAATGGAGCAACAATATTGCTAGCATTTGAAAATTAATCGGTGTGTGTGCATGAATTCCTAAGCGACCAAACTGCTCACGTCATCCGACCCTAGACTTACACACTACTTAAACTAACTTATGCTAAGAACAACGTACATACCTATGCCCGAGGGAGGACTCGAACCTCCGCCGGGAGGGGCCCCGGAATCCGTGACATGGCGCCTCTAACCGCGCGGCCGTTCCGCGCGGCGATAGGTGTATGTGACGTAGCAATGTAAATGTCATCGATTGTTGACGTTTCATTAAGTTTTTCACTATTCTCGTCTTCGCAGTTACGTAATTTTACACGGCAGTAGACACTGTTTTCCTTTAACTAAAGAATAAAATTTAATCTTGTAATTTTTACCAACGACGAAAAGAACAGATGTTACATTTCCAGCTGTTCGTCTGCCATATTACATATGAACATGAGAAAGGTGTAATTAATAAACTAAATAAATTCCAAATAATTTGTGGCACAATACACGGAACACTGAGTGACAAGACAAAGTTTTGAATGAGAATCCTGTTGTAAATACAAACTCTGTTCTCCAGATTGTCGGGCAGCGGGTGCACGTACCTTTCCTTCCCCTCCAACTCCACTGTTTAGGGAAAATTCCAAGCTCGCAATTACCTGCTATGCGAAGAGCACACCAAATAACAAGCCTACCACTAGATCAAGACACCATAGTATAGAGATAAAAATCCAAAAATATGTGGCACAATAAAGTGATTACAATCCACAAATAGTCATCATCTATACAATCAACACATAAAACTAGTACAATTTACGATACGAAAAGAAATAACACTCTTGAGAGAAATACCAGTAAAACCAAAATTTACATACATAACAGCTACATATCTAGAAAATACATCCTACAACATTAACGAACTACTAAAAAACACAAATGTAGCATTTGCATATCAAACAAGACAATTTTAGCTACAAAGTCAATCGGGCAATACAAAATCACCAATATATTCAAACCTGGGAAAATACAAAATTCATTGCAAAGACTGCAATAAATTCTACAATGGTCTGATAGGGTAGAAACTTCACCGTTGGATACCGATTACACGTTAGAGACATCCATCTACTTTTTTTCCACTGTCTAGAGTCCGAACAGCACACTTAAAACAATATAGAACCAGCCATCCAAATTTTGCACCTAACACGGAAAGTGGTACTAATGAACATTCTAGATGACATGGAAATCTATGTACAAACACCGCAGAAAATACTAAATGAGTAAATCAACCTAAAATAAAAACAAAACATTGAAAACTTCATTAAAATTATCCTTCAGGGCAACGGACAGCGACACAAAAAAACAACAAATACAAAGCAACGAGAGAATGCTTTATAGCTAAATTCACAACCACATATAGATTCAAACCACGCAAACAGTACTGTAACCATGCAGCATCACTGGAAAATTTGCCAACAAGCGGATAGAAAGACACACATACGAAAATGAAGAAGAACGTATAGCACAAAAACAACGACAACTTTATAACTGAATAGAAACGAATACATAGGACTAAACACAGACCATAGAAAAATTTGTCTACGAAAATAAATTAGGCGTCAATCACAGTATCCAGCGCTCTCATACGGACGAGCAAATAATAAGTAAAGTAAGCAATAACTAAGAAAATAGGGTTACCAAAATATGTTAATAATATCAAAAGTTAAAAAATATGCACAATTATAAAAATAAAATATGAAGATACAGATATAAAGCACATAAACAGAAAATTACAACAGCAGCCAAGATCAATACCTACGTAACAGGAATGATAAAAAGAAGTGCCTGTAACCAAACTAGCCGGCCGCTGTGGTAGAGCGGTTCTAGGCGCTTCAGTCCGGAACCGAGCGACTGCTACGGTCGCAGGTTCGAATCCTGCTTCGGGCATCGACGTGTGTGATGTCCTTAGGTTAGTTAGGTTTAAGTAGTTCTAACTCTAGGGGACTGATGACCTCAGATGTTAAGTTCCATAGTGCTGAGAGCCATTTGAACCATTTTTAACCAAACGATTTCGCTGGATTATCTGTCAAATAAGCTGTCACGAAAATATTGATATAAACAACACAATCTGAAAACTACATCAAATAATATGTCAAATAAGGAGATAAACAACCATTATTACACCAGTAAGACCAAAGGAATGTAATGTACAAGCAAATAGTGACAGAATTGCCGACATCTCATGGATATCAAGAACATCAGACGTATGTAAAAACGTATAATAGTGAAATCTATTGAGAACTTCCCCCCATGAACCATGGGCATTGTCGTCAGGGGGTGGCTTGCGTGCCTGAGCAGTACAGGTAACCCTACCATAGTTTCATCTACAACGAAGAGGTATATGTTGAGAGGCCAGAAAAACGGGTGTTTTCTGAAGAGGGGCAGCAGCCTTTTCAGTAGTTGCAGGCTCAACAGTCTCGATGATTGACCGATCTGGCCTTTTAATATTAACCAGAAGGCCTTGCTGTTCTGGTACTGTGAACGGCTGAAAGCAATTGGAAACTACAACCATAATTTGTCCCGGGGCCATGCAGCTCTGCTATATGGTTAAGTAATGATGGCATCCTCTGAAAGAACCAAAAGTTGTTGAGAATTTCAGAGGGAGCATAGTCAATAGACGACTAGAACAGGAGAAAGGACGAGAGTAGAAGACGAAAGGGTAGCTTTAGAAGATGTAAGCAGGGGCTGAAGTGGGTAAAAAGACCAGGCATAGTAGTAATTATTGAATAACGCAGGAGATATTAAATTTAATTGTTGAAAGAAGAAAATTTAAAAAAAATGCAGCAAATGAAGCAGATGAGATTGACAGGAAGTGCAAAATGGCCAAACAGGAATGGCCAGAAGACAAAGGTAAGGATTTAGAAGCATATTCCGCTAGGGGAAATATGGATAACGTTTACAGGAAAATTAAAGAGGCCATTGGGGAAAAGAGAAGCAGCTGTTTGAGAATCAAGAGCTCAGATGGAAAACCAGTCCTAAGCAGAGAATGGGAAGCTGAAAGGTGGAATCAATCAAGGGAGATGAACATGAAAGCAATGTTTTAGAAAGGGAAGAGGACGTAGATGAGGATGAGAGAGGAGATGTGATACTGTGAGAAGAATTTGACAGAGCACAGAAAGCTCGAAGTCTAAGCAGGGCCCCTGGAGTAGACGACATTCCGTCGGAACTACTGATAGCCTTGGAAGAGCCAACCCTGACAAAATTATTCCATCTGGTGTGGAAGATGTTGAGTCAGACGAAATACCCTCAGATTTCAGGAAGAATGTAATAGTAGCAGTTCCAAAGAAAGCAGGTGCTAGCAGGTTTCAAAATTATCGAACTATCAATTTAACAAGTAATTGTTGCAAAATACTAACCGGAATTCTTTACAGTATAATGGAAAAACTGGTAGAAGTCGATCTCGGGGACGATCGGATTCCGGAGAAATGTAGGAACACGCGAAGCGATATTGATCCTATGATTTAGTTAGGAGATGGGTTAGGGAAGGGCAAACCTATGTTTATAGTGTTTGTACACTCAGAGGATGACAATGTTGACTGAAATATTCTCTTTAAAATTCTGAAGGTAGCTTTCGAAATACGGTGCTACAGAAGGCTGCTGAAGATTAGTTAGGTAGATCATGTAACTAACGAGGAAGTACTGAACAGTATTGGGGGACAATAAATTGGTGGCAAGATTTGACTAAAAGAAGGGCTCGGTTAAGAGGACACATTCTGAGACATCAAGGGATCAACAGTTTAGTGTTGGAGAGAAGTTAAGGATGTAAAATCGTAGAGGGGACCAAGAGATAAATATAGTAAGCAGATTCAGATCGAGAGGAGATGGAGAGGCTTGAACAGTACAGAGTAGCAAAGAGAGCAGCATCAAACCAGTTTTCAGACTGAAGACCACAACAAAAACAACAACAACAACACTGAATAACTACGTCTAAAATCAAAAATAATGTACCAAAATTATGTACCACTATTTACAGGTAACCTGATGATAGCAATTCAGCCGAAATAGGCCTTTTATAAAAATAAAAGCGCCGGCCGTTGTGGACGAGCGGTTCTAGGCGCTTCAGTCTGGAACCGCGGTGCTGTTACGGTCGCAGGTTCGAATGCTGCCTCGGGCATTGCTATGTGTGATGTCCTTAGGTTAGTTAGGTTTAAGTAGTTCTAAGTCTGGAGGACTGATGACCTCAGATGTTCAGTCCCATAGTGCTCAGAGTCATTTGAACAAAAATAAAAGCTATCAAATTCAGCAGCGTACTTGGAATTCTAATTATACAGTGTCCTTAAAAAACATGTGCACCGCATTGGGCCTACAAGAATATAAAAATTCAAACAGAGAAGCTTGCTGTCCGCAGCTCGTGGTCATGCGGTAGCGTTCTCACTTCCCGCGTCCGGGTTCCCGAGTTCCATTCCCGGCGAGGTCAGGGATTTTCTCTGCCTCGTGATGACTGGGTGTTGTGTGATGTCGTGCAGCCCGCCTCCAGTGGTGTCGCGACAGGCGTGAATGGAGGGACGAATGGAGACGTGTCGTCTTCAGCGATGAGAGTCGCTTCTGCCTTGGTGCAAATGATGGTCGATGCGTGTTTGGCGCCGTGCAGGTGAGCGCCACAATCAGGACTGCATACGACCGAGGCACACAGGGCCAACACCCGGCATCATGTTGTGGGGAGCGATCTCCTACACTGGCCGTACACCTCTGGTGATCGTCGAGGGGACACTGAATAGTGCACGGTACATCCAAACCGTCATCGAACCCCTCGTTCTACCATTCCTAGACCGGCAAGGGAACTTGCTGTTCCAACAGGACAATGCACGTCCGCATGTATCCCGTGCCACCCAACGTGCTTTAGAAGGTGTAAGTCAACTACCCTGGCCAGCAAGATCTCCGGATCTGTCCCCCATTGAGAATGTTTGGGACTGGATGAAGCGTCGTCTCACGCGGTCTGCACGTCCAGCACGAACGCTGGTCCAACTGAGGCGCCAGGTGGAAATGGCATGGCAAGGCGTTCCACAGGACTACATCCAGCATCTCTACGATCGTCTCCATGGGAGAATAGCAGCCTGCATTGCTGCGAAAGGTGGATATACACTGTACTAGTGCCGACATTGTGCATGCTCTGTTGCCTGTGTCTATGTGCCTGTGGTTCTGTCAGTGTGACCATGTGATGTATCTGACCCCAGGAATGTGTCAATAAAGTTTCCCCTTCCTGGGACAATGAATTCACGGTGTTCTTATTTCAATTTCCGGGAGTGTATATGACAACATCATATACTTTCACCACACAACAGATTGACATTTCCGAAGGTTCTAACAGGTCAAGACAGGGAAGTGCACTATCCCCCAATCCTCCAGCCTGCCTGGGAACCACGTCCATCAGAGTGCATCTCGTCCTTTTTTTCTGTCCTTTGCTCCAAATTTTAACACCGCTTGCAAGTACTCGAACGTCTGTTACGATGGTACAGCAACAACAAACACTATGGCGTGGAGTCGACTGGGAGCTGTGAAGGCATAAATATATTTTAGCAGTCATCATTATTAACATACCTCTTATACTGGATCACAATTACCAAAACCAATTCCAAAAGTATATTACAATTAGCACAAAAATCATAAAAACCTTAACTGAAACCCTAATAATAAATTCGCATCTGAAATGTCAAAACTTATAATTGTAATAAAAGTAATATTTGATTATACTGAAAACCCATGTTATAATAGAGTTACAGCTCAAAGTACTGAAAACATTAGTTATAATCCATAACATTGCCTTCACGATTAAGATTTAAATTACGCCAAATAATTTAAGTCCAGGATACAAGCGCATAGCAAGGTACACACACAAAACTAGCTGGAGACAATGACTCTTATAAGAACTAAACTGTTTTTCTTCTCACACACATGCATCAACTAATATTATGGAATAATCTCAAGGAGAAACCTCACAATAAAAAACTAAACACTTAACTAGGAAGGGTAGTGCAATCCTTATCCCTAAGAACATGACAATTTAGAAAACAATGTTTTAGCAGTGCCAAAATTAATCTGCCAAAAACTTTCTCGAAACACAAGTTGCAGTTATACTGATCAATGTAAGCAACATAACTCTTTGTCAGCAGTAGTGCCTGTGCTACAACCTGTAATTAGAAAGTAAGCAGTATGGCACACAATTTCCAGCAAATAATTTGTACAGATTTAAACGGAGTAAGCGTGAGACACCGAAAGAATATGTAACTAGCACTAAAGAACTGTTGTTGCACGGAGTACGATGTGATCGTTTCCTTGGTCGGTCCTGTGTACGGTGCACACAGCACCAGGCGCAGACACGGCCGTGTAATCCAGGCACAGGCTTTCCGAGCACCAGGACAGCGCTGGCGAGTCCGTCCTCCGTGCTCTCTGTGACGTTACCGGTGTGCTGCTAGCCACCGGTCATCTTCCAATGCCCTGGCTCCAAGTTGCGGCTGTTCCGCTGCTGGCATCGAGACTCCTTCGCTGAAGCTGTAGTCGCTCGCTAGTAGACAACAGCACCTCTGTCTGCGGCTTCTTCGGCGATCCGCACGCCATCTTGCTGCAGCGAGCAAACGCCTCTAGTGTCGGGACTCGAACAGTGCCGCGCAATTATGGCGCATGCCTCACAAACACCTTTACTCTATCACCCACGCTTACGAGGGGCGTTTGGGGTAAACCTTTTTTATTTTTCGACATAGTCTCCTTTTAGACTTATACACTTCGTCCAACGCTGTTCTAATTTGTTGATCCCTTCCGAATAACAGGAATCGTCCAAGTCTGCAAAGCAGCTATTGTTTGCTGCAGTCACTTCACGTTTGAATAAAATGTTTGTCCAGCCAGCCATTTCTTCAAATTGGGGAACAAATAGTAGTCCAAGGGAGCCAGTTCTGGGGAACAGGGGGGATGTGAAACGAGTTTTAATCCTATTTCTAATAATTTTGCGACCGCAACTGCTGAGGTGTGTGCTGGTGCATTGTCGTGATGGAAAAGGACTTCTTGCAGCTCGGTTTTCAAACGGTCCAGTAACGATGAATAATATGCAGCTGTAACAGTTTTACCCTTTTCCAGATACTCGATGAGGATTATCCCTTGCGAATCCCAAAAGACAGTCGCCATAACCTTTCCGGCCGGAGGAATGGTCTTCGCCTTGTTTGGTGCAGATTCTCCCTTGGTAAACCATTGTTTAGATAGTTGTTTGGTCTCAGGAGTATAGAAATGTATCCATGTTTCATCCACAGTGACGAATCGACATTTAAAGTCCTGCAGATTCTTCCTCAACAGCTGCAAACCATCCTTGCAACAGTTAACACGATTCTGTTTTTGGTCAAGCATGAGAAATCGCGGAACGCATCTTGCGGATAGCTTTCTCATGTCCAAATGTTTATGCAGAATATTATGTACCCGTTCATTCGAGATGCCTACATCACCAGCAATCTCACGCACCTTAACTCTTCCGTCATCCATCACCATATCATGGATTTTATCAATGATTTCTGGAGTCGTAATCTTCACAGGGCGTTCAGAACGTTCAGCATCACTTGTGCTCATATGGCTACTCCGAAAATTTTGAAACCACTTATAAGCTGTTCTAATCGAAGGTGCAGAGTCACCGTAATGTTTATCAAACTTCCCTTTAGTCTCCTGAACCGTTTTGCATTTCATAAAGTAATCTTTAATCACCACACGAAATTCTTTTTCGTCCACTTTTTTGACAATCACTCGACTTCCTTCACACGAATGCCAGACACAAAGAAATAGACCAGTATGGCTGAAAATTGGTGTGCGTTCTTTCCAAAGATGCTGCAAACTAAACATGACCTCTATACGCGCCGGTGGTGCAATCTCTCGGACTTTGTACGGACTTTTCAAACGCCCCTCGTAGGTGCAAAAGTCGTGGCGTGCCTCCTAGTATCGCGTCGGACCTCCTTTTGCGCGGCGTGGTGCAGCAACCTTTACGTAGCATGCTCTCAAGAAGTCGTCGGGAGTCCCCTGCAGAAATGTTGAGCCATGCTGCCTCTATAGTCGTCCATAACTGCGAAAGTGTTGCCGGTGCAGGTTTTGAGCACGAACTGGCCTATCGATTATATCCCATACATGCTCTATGAGTTTCAAGTTTGACGACCTGCGTAACCCTATCATTCGTTCGAATTGTCCAAAATATGGTTCAAACCAATCGCGAACATTCGTGGCCCGGTGACCTGGCGCTTTCTCATCCATAAAAATTCCGTCTTTGTTCTCCATGAAAGGTTGCAATTGGTCTCCAAGCAGACGGACACAACCATATCCAGTCAATGATTAGCTCAGTTGGACTAGAGAACCCAGCCCATTCCATGTAAACACAGCCCGCACCATTATGGAACCACAGCAGCTTGCACAGTGCCCTTGTTGACAAGTTTGGTTCCTGACTTCGTGGAGTCTGCGCCGCACTCGAACCACACCATCAGCTCTTTCAATTGAAATCGGAATTCATCTGACCAGGCCACGGTTTTCGAGTTGTCTAGTGTCCAAGTGATATGGTCACGAGTCCAGGAGAGCCGCTGCAGACGATGTCGTACTGTTAGCAAAGGCACTCGCGTTGGTCGGCTGCTGGATAGCCCATTAACGCCACATTTCGCCTCACTGCCCTAACGGATACGTTCGTCGTAGTTTTACATTGATTCCTGCTTTTATCTGACTCTTTGTTGCTTGTCTGTTAGCACTGACAATTCTACTCGAACGCCGCTCCTCTCGGTCGTTAAGTGAAGTCTGCCGGCCACTGCGTTGTCCGTGGGGAGAGGTAATGCCTGAAATGTGGTATTCTCGACACACTTTTGACACTGTGGACGTGAGAATACTGAATTTCCCAACGATTTCCGGAAAGGAATGGCCCATGAGTCTAGCCCCAACTACCATTCCGCGTTGAGAGTCTGTTGAGTTTCGTCGTGTATCCATAATCACGATGGAAACCTTTTCACATGAATCACCTGAGTACAAATGACAGCTCCGCCAATGCACAGCCCTTTTTTACACTACACTACCGCCATCTGTATATGTGCATATTGCTATTCCACGACTCGTCGCCTAAGAATACAGTGGTTATGTTGAATTATATATGACACTCACGATACTAAACCTGTCTTCTATCAACGTTCCTCAGAAGTTATCTCGTAACTCCTACACAAACTTGCAGAATCCACAGTGGAGCGAATTGTTACGGAGGGTCACTAGCAGACAGGCAGGCTACAATACATCGTCAGACTAGTGTGTACTAGTTTCGTGGAAGAGTGTTGCGTAGTTCGTGAACTTGGATTTAATGTAAAACTTTATTTACTCAGTTCATTTTTATTTCTGTTTTATTTACTTAAGTACCCTGACAAACCTCTCACGAATCGTGGCCTCTGACGTGGAGGGGTGACTTACAATAGGTGCAAGCACATCGGAGTGGTATCTATGGGAGGCCAGGCGAAAATATGGTTACTGAAAATGGGCAGAGCCGTTTTCAGCAGTTGAAAGGGCAACAATCTGGAAGTCTGGTTGATTGACGGTTCTGGGCTTGTAACGTTAGCCAAAATGACGTTTCTATATTGGTACAGCTAAATACTGGAAGAAAGTGGCAACTACAGCCGCTATTTTTAACAAGGGCAGGCCTCGGGCATGGATGTGTGTGATGGATGTCCTTAGGTTAGCTAGGTTTAAGTAGTTGTAAGTTCTAGGGGACTGATGACCTCAGAAGTTAAGTCCCATAGTGCTCAGAGCCATCTGAACCATTTTTTTATACTCACGGGGAAAAACGAATTTGGTGTTCCGCTGATCGGAATGTTAGATTCCATGATTAGAGAAGTCTAAAGAAGTTGAAAAGGGAAACAGGTAAGTTCAAGTTAGATATTTTGGGAATTAATGAACTGCGGTGGAAGGAAAAACAGGACTTTTGTTCAAGTCGGTATGGGATTATCGCCAAGCTAAACATGGGTAATAAAGGAGAAACTCTGGTCATGAACAGGAAAATAGATGTGTGGGTTGCTACTATGAACTAAATACTGAATCCATTATCATAGCCAATATAGAAAAAAGGCAACACCTACCACAGCAGTACGAGTTTATATTGTAACCAATTTGGCAGATCATGAAGAGACTGCAAAAATTGCGATGAATCAGGAGAAATTATTCAGATCATTAAGAGAGACAAAAATTAATTTTTATGGAAAATTGGAAATTGAAGACTGGAATCCCATAGTAGGAAAAGGAGCAAAGGGAAAAGGAGTAAGCGAACAAGGACTTTGCTCATAGAATGAAAGGGGAACGCTCATGGCAGAATTTCGTACTGAGCACAAAAAATCATTTCTAACATTTCGTTTAAGAACCGTGAAAGGCCGTATATATCTAAGCTAACTGGAGATACCAGGATTTTTCATATACGTTCTATATTGCTTTCAAAATTAGATTTTGAACTGCAAATTCCGGGGCAGATGTGACTTTGATCACAGTTTATTGGTATTGAACTGTATATTAAAACTGAAGAAATCGTAGAAAAGAAGGAAATTAATGAGATGGTAACTGGATAAATAAAAAGAACGTTAGGTTCTTGAAAGATTGAGGGAGAGGAACGGGCAACTGTTGACTGAACCAGGGGAAACGAAGACAGCTGAATATGAATGGATAAGTTTAAAAGACGAGATAGTGGAGACAGCAGTCAAACAACTAGAAAGAAGGCCCAGAAAAAATTCTTGGACTGCACACGAGATAATGAATTTGACGAAAGGAGAAAGTATAAAAATGCTACAAGCGAAACAGGCAAAAGGGAATACAAGGTCTAATAAATGAGACTGATGAGAAGTGCAAGGCATCATAAGTAAAAATGACTACCGTAGAAATACAAAACATTAAAAGACAGATGCCACGGATAGAGAAGTGAATGAAACCTCTGGAGTAATGGGAAGCAGGTGTAGAGATATCAATAATTCATATGGCAAAGAAGGGAGAGATGTAGGGATTTTTTACGTTCTCCGCTGCTTAGAATCTATCATATTAATTGTGTAGATATTAAATATTTGGGAATAATACTGTTGGACGATATGAAATGGGGCGAACATCAGTACATATGTTGGGAAGGTTCTGTGAAAGAACAGAGCACCTGTAAAGGAAATCACATGCAGTTCCAGAATATTGTTGTGGTGTTTAGAGTACTATGAAGTAGGCATCACAAAAGACATCGAACAAATTCAGACACACGCCTAATAAGATAAGCGAGATTAGGATGCTTACAAAGGCATAAGGACAGTCACTTTTTCCTTGTTCGGTGCACGAATGACATAGGAGAGAAACTCGATAATATCGGTACAATTTACCCTCTACCATGTACTCTACAGTGACCTGCGGAGTGTATATATGTAGACGTGGCTGTAGAAATAAATGCTCAGATCACTGGTGGTATGGGATGCACCCCCGTTACGTCCGTTAGGTGGTATCCATATTTACACCCGTACTGGCGCAGTAGCTGACGTAAACTGTTGCATATAGAGTAGAGATAGCAGAAGGAAGGCGCGTACTGCACAGAAACCACGACGATGGTCCGCAGACCATCTGGGTCGCCAGACGGGCTCCAGTTACGACACGAGTGTGCCCCAGCGAAGCCCATCAAGATTCGCCAAGTTGCTAATGGGCACTCTCTGAGCGAACACCATGGAGGGTTGGCACCTGCTATACGGCCTATAGTCGCTTCACATGTGGTTTGATTGTTATAAGATTTCCTGAAAGTTTTGCCATCTGAAGGCAAAGGCTGTTGCAGACCTTATGAAACTTTCAAATTTTCCTGAAAAAAAAAAAACAAAGTTTATTGTCATTTTTGAACTTGTAGACTGCTGGTAATTGAAACTGCAACACCAAACAGGCGGTCATACGACAAACGTCAAATTGGCATGAAGCACAACAGCAAGCGGGTTTCTCATTCAGATATCCCATTTGAATATTGATAGTTTGTTGGAAGATCCCGTTAAGCATAGTGCAGGAAGGAAAAGTCTTATGTGAATTCCAAAAATGGTTCATATGGCTCTGAGCACTAAGGGACTTAACATCTGAGGTCATCAGTCCCCTAGACTTGAAGTACTTAAATCTAACTAACCTAAGGACATGACACACATCCATGCCCGAGACAGGATTCGAACCTGTGACCTGCTGGCCGGTGTGGCAGAGCGGTTCTAGGCGCTCCTGTCTGGAACCGCGCGACCGCAGACCGCAGATAGCAGAAGGAAGGCGCGTTCTGCTCATGCCTCGGGCATGGATGTGTGTGATGTACTTAGGTTAGTTAGGTTTAAGAAGTTCTAAGTCCAGTGACCTCAGAAGTTAAGTCCCATAGTGCTCAGAGCCTTTTGAACCATTTTTCGAACCTGCGACCGTAGCAGCAGTGCCGTTCCGGACTGATTATGTGAATTAACTGACACATAATACCAAGAGCGACGTGATTGAGGAAATACAATGGAGTCCTTCATTTTTCCACAGGTATCACGTTTTGTGCTCATCGCGAGTTTTATGAAAGGCCCGTCATTCTGATGTCACTCCCCAGTTTGAGTTCGGTGAATGCCGCTTGGCATCTATCTTTAACATTTTGTATTTCTTCTGTAGTCATTTTTACTTATGATGCCTTGCACGGTGAATGGCGTGTTTGAAAGACACAATAGCATGTCCCGTCTAGTCTGGTCTGGTCTGGTCTACTGCTTGTGTCGGTCGGTGAATGAAAGATTTTGATGAAGTGTAGTTGAGTAGAGCATTTTCGCAATCTGCGTCGTTAGCTGTTTATGGATATTGCTTAATTAATGCGTATTGTTTATTCTGGGTCGTATTTCGAGGTCTGAAGTGGAAAATTTCACTGAATCTTTCACGACTGTAAAGCGTGTCTTCCACGTGGTGATGTTACTTCTGTGCCTCTGTGATATTGCACTGCATAAAATCAGTTTGCTTTTAATCCATCTGAATTGTAGAGCATTTAAATTCGTAACATTCCAAGCCAATAGGTTTTATTCAGAAATTTTCGAGATATCTGTATATTCCTTTGTTTCCAGTTCTCATGTGTTGTTGCTGCTTGCATCAAGTGGACTGAGGAATAAAGCTGTGTGTATCATTGTGACTTAACTACATTTTGGAAGTATTTATATGATTTTCTACACAAATATTTTCTAACTCGATTGAATATCCTTACCACCACTTTTCTATTCAAACAAATTTACGTGGAGCTGCAGTTTGCAGTAAGCACAATATTACTAAGTGGATTTTGCCATCGGTGAAGTTCGGTATTCTCTTAAATTGTTTCTGCGATTAGCATCAAACTATGAACAGTACGCATCGTCTTTCTATGTAAATTTTTCAGAACAGGAAGTTGGTGACAGAGCTGCATTTAGTGATTTTATATAAAGTGGAATTATTTTACACCATCCATTTGTGAGTTATGCTAACAGTCTGGATACACCCTGCTCATAGCGCTCAACGGGGGTGTCAACACGCTTGTTCACACGTTTTTCGTGTAACGCTCGGCAAGGCGAAGTGGTAATCTTGGCGGGATGGCAGTACCGTCGTGTTTACGACGGAGAAACAGGAGGGGGAAATAGAGGTAGCAGTGGCATACACACCCGTACACTCACAGGAGGAATGTTGTCACACACAGCCCTTCTATCACTAAGATTACACTCAACAAATTTGAGAAGGAAGAAAATGTATTTTCGAAATCCGAATTCAATGCTCGTTGTAATGTTTACATGTTAGCCCGTCAGTACACGCAGGTGGCCTGTCAGACCAAGGAGAATACTTTCACATTAATGCAATGTCTGCAAGTTGTTTCCAAGAAGCTATCTTCTCAGTATCTTTAAGTGAGTGTAATAGGAGTCGTTTGGTATGGTGTATTTGGTATTTCAACAATAGCACTTCCGGTTAGTACACAACAAAGAGGTATATGGTCTCACAGGCCAGCCGCGTGCACTGGTGTCAGTTTATTGTTAGCTCCGCCAAGGTTATTCACGCTCGCACATATTTGCGGTAAAAATTGTAGAGGGAGACCAAGAGATGAATACACTAAGCAGATTCAGAAGGATGTAGGCTGCAGTGTAGGTACTGGAAGATGAAGCAGCTTGCACAGGATACAGTAGCACAACAACAACAGCAACAACAACAACAGCAACAACAGTTTCAGGTGCGTTATTTTTTGCCACTTTCTGAAAAGCCGTCACAAACGTTCTCTCGGACAGCAAAGTGTCAGTAAGAGTCATTCTTTGTTTTTCGGTATCTGTGTTTTGATGGATGGGAAAATATATGTTGCAAATCTGATCTATGTTTTTAATTAATTAAAACACAATTATTCGAGTAGATAAAAATTTATTTTGCGACCACGTTTCGCTGTCCTTGCTAGCGTCTATGACAGGTTTTCAGACGAAAAAGCACCTAAAACCAATCTTTTTTTGCTAGTTTTTTGTGTTTCAATGAATGAAACAATTGATTGGTAAGATGATGAAAGAGTTCTAAAAGCAGAACTGTACAAAATTAACTGTAAGGTATTCTTTTTTTTTGGTGTGGTAGGAACAGGAAACAGGTGGTCAAAGTTTGCGCGCAAGTTACAAATGCTCGCTGAGAATTGCGAAAGCAGGAGAACCCTTTGAGGCTGGTCGACTCGGTGGCTTGTATTTCTCCAGCCGACCTCACGGAAAATTTGAAAAAATAACTCTTTCGCCTCAGACTATTGATATGGCTGTAGATATGGATCAGCAGTTAATGGAGAGAGCGGCAAACTTCGTTTCATTTTATATCGGTCTTGACGAGTCTACGGGCGTTGCGGACATAGCTCGTGATATTAATTCGGGGTATCGACGACAATCTGCGTGTCACCGAAGAATTCCTCGACCTTATACCATTAAAAGACACAACCACGAGTTTGGATATTTTTCTAGCAGTGGAAAACGTGTTCGAGTCAATGGTTTTTAAATGGGAACGCATGATCAGTCTAACAACGGTTGGAGCCCGTGCGATACGACGGATACGCACTGGGTTCCTGGGTTATGCAAGGCCAAAAATGGCTGAAGTCGGCTGTTCCTTATTCACGGCAGTCCATTGTCTGATACACTAGGAGGCACTTTGTGCGAAGATTGTCAACATAAAAAATGTTATGGACACAGCTGTTCGAATGGTTAATTATCTTGGCTTACATGGACTCACACAGCGCCAATTTAAAGAATTCCTGGTTTATACTCGGACATCCCCTACCACGGCGAAGTAAGATGGCTCAGCAGAGGGAAGGTGCCTCATCGGTTTTTCTCCTTGAGGGGTGAAATCAATACCTTTTTGGAAATGAAAGGACGTCCAGAAGAATTACTTCGTGATCCTAAGTGGGTAGCAAATTTGGCTTTTTTGAGTGACCTTACTGGTCATTTAAATATTTCGAACATTTCATTCCAAGGCGAAAATCACTCTTTTGTTGATTTAGTGCAGACGATTCAAGCATTTCAGAAAAACCCTATTTTGCGGGAATAGCAGTTGCGAAAGGAGAAGTGGACACTTCCCTTCATTAGGCAGCGTTAAAGAAGATGTGGATTTTTCAGATTATGTTCAAATCATTTGTGAACTACAAGAAGAATTTGAAAACAGATTTTTGGAGATAAGTGAACTACAACCGGCCTTAGATATATTCGTTCGATCGTTTTCCCTTCGGGCAGAGAGCGTCTCAGAAGTGTTTCAACTAGAGCTGATTGACCTGCAATGCGATATCCGCCTGAAGGACCCCTTTCTTATGGGTAAAACATTGGATGACTTTTACAGCTGTTTTCCACGATACTAGTATCCTCTTTTGCACAAGCACGCGTCCAAAGTTGTCACAATCTTTGGTTCCACGTATATTTGTGAGCGCTTTTTTTCTATTTCAAAGCTTGCCGAAACTAAAAACCGTTCATTACTTAGCGATAAAAATTTGATTAATTCTTTGAGGTTAGCAGCCTCCCGAAAATTGTACCAAGCCTAGACAAAATCATTTCCACGAAAAAGATAAACGTGTAAAATTTTAATTATCTTCTTTAATAATGTTGACTGTAAGATTAAAGATATATTTTTTAATAAGTTTTCAACCTTTGTCAATTTAAATTATTGCATACTAAACAGCAAACTAAGGATCTGATGTCTAAACTCTGAAAAGGGATACAAAAAGCTATAGCACGAAGTGCAACAAAAAATATTTACATGTAACTACGAACAGTAAGAATGAGACTCTATATCCCTCACGTAAAATTATTTCTGAAATAGAATATTTATGACACCAGTTCACTTAAGAAATTGATATATCTTTCAGAAGATGTCTACTGTACATACGGCGAGTGTGCGTGTGCAATACTAATAGAATCAACGTGTTAATCAGAAAACTACTAAGTTGTTCTGCGATTCTTGTTTTGAATAGTGTTTTCTGAAGCTTTGCGTAGTAATTCTGCCACATGAACACTAATTGTTTCCTAAACAGTAAATGGTTTGCTTGTTTTACCGCTCATAGTCCACTTTTACAGAGCTGCGGCCCCCAGGGGCTCAGCATTCACTTGCTGAGTACGGGCTTGGCGACCCCGGGGTCCTGAGCTGGGGACTGGTCAGCGCCGCCAGTGTCCTGTCACCGTAACCCCCGAACATGATTCAGCGACCACCGTACGGCGCGGCGGTGAAATGTTGTGTGCTGCGGGGAATGGTAATCTTGGCTTGACCGCCTGGATTGCGAGGAAGGCCAACCTCTATAAAAACCTCTCAATCTTTCGGTGTGCTCCGCGCCTAGAAGATGCATGGCTGTTGGGGTGGAACAGTCGCAAGCGGGCAACCTCTGGGGCACCTGCCGCACCCCAGTTGTATAAGGCTTGCTCAGGCACGCGGGGCTCTGTCTGAGCGGACTTTTAGTTCCCTAGCTGCTCGTGGGACCGCAATGGACCCTTCGACCTCTACATTTCCCCCTACCAGTGGCTTGGGTGGGCCGCTGGTAGGAAAACACACCCAATCGAAAAAGCGGCTACGCGCTGCGAGTCCTCCAGCGCCTGGTGTTGCTAGAGATTTAACAGAATGTAGTAACGGAGCACATGCTGATAATCAGAATGTGTTTTTGATTATTAAAAGGTAGGAGGGTAGCTTTGAGAGGGTTTCTCCCTTTTACATCCACAAGGGTCTTGAGGGAATTGCAGGAACACTGAAATCTGTAAAGCGACTGCGCAATGGGACTCTGTTAGTTGAAACTTCTAGTTCCCGTCAAGTCGCTGCCCTTCGGAAAGCAAATTGTCTAGGAGAGTACGCTGTTGAGACCGAGCTCCACTCCACTTTGAATTATAGTAAGGGTGTTGTGACGTGTAGGGACTTGGTGGATATCCCCATAGACGTGCTAAAATCTGAGTGGGCTGACGAAGGAATTGTTGACGTGCAGCACATTATGAAACGAGTCAATGGGGACCTCGTCAAATCTGACTCGCTTATTCTCACATTCAGTTGCCCGAGACTCCAGGAGCATGTTAAAGCGGGGTTCTTACGTTTGCCCGTACGGCCATATTTCCCCAACCCAATGCGCTGTTTTAAATGTCAGCGCTTTGGACATACTACGTTGTGGTGCAATGGGATAGCCACGTGTGGTAAATGTGGTCAGCCTGCCCATGACGGAGCCGATTGTTCATCGCCTGTGAAGTGCGTGAATTTCTCTGGGAGTCACCCTGTCTGGAGCCGGATCTGCCCCATCTATTTCGAAGAGCGGAAGGTACAGGAGATTAAAACATCTAAGCGCATCCCCTATGGTGAGGCCAAGAAGATCTTTAAGGCCATGCAACCTCCTGTGTTTTCAACATCTTTCGCTTCCGCTCTCAAAAAACCGGTACAACTGGCCACTGTTGCTACACAAACGGAGGTTGCTAGTGTTAGCACTAAAACCTGCGCTTGCCAGTGCACTTGTGCTGCTGCGGTTGTTTTGCAATCTGCGGCTCTCCCCGCTACATCGGACAAGGCCGTGGTTGCTGACATTGAGGTACTTCCAGCCTCCCCCCATATTGCGCCTTCTGCCCAGGCGAGTCAACCTCTAACTGTTGACAAGGCTCTGCATTCCAAGCCCCCCAAGACAAAGCCTCAGAAGATGAAGGTTCTGCCACCTGAGGAGACTAGTCAGCGTCGGTCCGATGACGAGGCCATCGTACTGTCTGACATCTCCCGTGGGTCGTCATCGGATCTTATGGACATTGATGTCGACCGGGGGCGATCTTCTCGCCCCAGGAATAAATCTCCGGCCAGTACGGTCTCTCCTCCAAAGCACAGAGGCAGGGTGAAAGTTCAGCCACCCTGATCACTGGCTCCCATATTACAGTGGAACCTGAATGGTTTCAGGACGCATGTGGCCGAATTACAACTCCTTATACGAGAGTGCCCCTTGTGCTTATGTATCCAAGAGACACATTTTCGGGCCACTGATTCTCCTTCTTTACGCGGCTATACCGTATATCGAAAAGATGATCTGACGGGGCAAAGGGCAAAGGGTGGTGTTGCGGTTTTTGTCCGTGACGTGCACCCCTCATCTGAGCTCCCTCTCGTCACCGACTTGCAAGCAGTTGCAGTTGACATTCTTGTGGGTCGGAGGCTCACAGTCTGTTCTGTTTATTTACCACCTCCGGATGCGATAGACTCTGAGGCTCTCACGGACCTTATTAGCCAACTCCCCCGCCCATTTCTTCTTCTGGGGGACTTCAACGCTCATAATGTCTTATGGGGCTCTCCGACTACTTGCCCCAGGGGTCGCATTCTGGAAAGCGTCATGATGTCTGAAGAACTGTGCCTCCTCAACTCTGGTGCTCCCACTCATTTCTGTACTGCTTCCGGATCGTCATCGGCTATTGACCTTTCCTTTTGCTCTCCAGCACTCGCGGATTCTGCTCTGTGGGAGGCTGCAGCTGACCTCCATTCTAGTGACCACTTCCCCCTCTGGATTCGCCTCCTGGATGAGGCTGTGGCATTACCAGTGCCGCCCCGGTGGCACCTTTGCAGAGCTGACTGGACACTTTTCAGCCAACTGGCTGTTTTGGAACACCGTGCCAGCGTCCACGAATGGGTAGACCATGTTGCAGCCGTGATCTCTCATGCTGCTGAATTGTCAATCCCACGGTCATCCGGTCATCCCAAGAGGCGTCCTGTCCCTTGGTGGACCACTGAGTGCCACTCAGCCATCCGCGCCCGCCGTGCAGCACTGCGCCGCTTCAAGTGCCGTCCCTCAGCTGACAATCTTGCGGCCTTTCGGGTGGCAAGGGCCAGAGCGCGGCGAGTGATTAAAGAGAGCAAACGACGGTCATGGCAATCGTTCTTGAATTCCATCTCTCGCTCCACTAGTTCTACGAAAGTATGGGAAGCCATCAGGAGGATTTCCGGGAAACTCAGCCAGCTACCTGTCACGGCATTGCTGCATCAGGGATGTCTCCTCACGGCGCCGAGAGACATTGCCCAGACACTGGCCATGCATTTTGCGGAATCTACCGCCACTATTAACTGTGATCCAGATTTTTGCCGCTACCGCACTGCCGTCGAAAGGGGTCACTTGGACTTCCGGTCTCTAAATTCTGAACCCTATAACTGCCCCTTCACAATGTGGGAACTGGATTCTGCGCTGTCTGTGGCTCATGATACTGCCGGTACAGCATGCTGCGGCACCTGTTGCTGCCATCCAAGGAAGTTCTCCTGAACTGTTTCAATATGATATGGTTATCTGGCACGTACCCTGACTCGTGGAGGGAGGCAATTTTGATTCCCCTCCTCAAACCAGGGAAGGACCGAACGCATCCCAGTAGTTATCGGAGTATTGCCTTGACGAGCTGTGTTGGGAAGACGTTGGAACGCATGGTCAACCGCCGCCTGGTTTGGCTGCTCGAGACCAGGCAGCTCCTTAGCCCCTCTCAGTGTGGCTTTAGGAGATGTCGTTCCACTATAGACAACTTGACCCTGCTTGAGGCCGCCATCCAGCAGGCCTTTCTACGTAACCAGCATTGTCTAGGGGTCTTCTTTGACATTAATAAGGCGTATGACACTACTTGGCGCCGCCTTATCCTCAATCAACTCCATGATTGGGGCTTTCGTGGCCGTCTCCCCATCTTCATTCGGTCCTTTCTTTCTCACCGCCTCTTTCGGAATCGGGTTGATAATGTGCTATCGGATTTGTACGTGCAGGAGAATGGTGTTCCTCAGGGCAGCGTTTTAAGTGTCACCCTCTTTGCCGTTGCTATTAACAGTATCACGTCCACTATCAGAAGTCCTGCCCAATGCTCCTTGTTTGTGGACGATTTTGCTGTTTTCTGTTCTTCCTCCAGTCTTGTCAGTGCTAGTCGGCAGTTACAGCTTACGATAAAGCGCTTAGAGGCATGGACTGCAAAGACGGGTTTTACCTTTTCTGCAGACAAATCTGTGTGTGTTCATTTTAATCGTTCTCGGCGTCTTTTTACCTCCCCTGAATTGCGTCTGAGGGACACCGTTCTTCCTTTTAGAGACACTGTGAGGTTCCTGGGCCTCACTTTTGATTCCAAGTTGTCGTGGTTGCCTCACCTTAAAGACCTCAAGGTGCGGGCCCTGAAGGCACTGAATATTTTGAAGTGTCTGAGCCATCGGTCCTGGGGAGCAGATCGGGCGCGTCTGCTGCAGTTTTATAGGGCTTTCGTCCGATCGCGTCTTGACTATGCTTGCACCGTGTATGGGTCAGCAAGGCCTTCGTATCTGAAGATCCTTGACGCAGTACACCATGAGGGTATCAGGCTGGCCAGTGGTGCCTTCCGTACCAGTCCCATCCCCAGCCTGTGTGCTGAGGCAGGGGAACCGCCGCTCGCCATCCGGCGGAAACTCCTCATGGTGCGACGGGTGTGTCATTTCCTTGCCTGTCCTACCTCCCCTGCGTACCCTACCGTTGCCCGACCGCCTATGGAACGTCTCTTTTCCAGTCGTCCCAGGGCAACAAAACCATTTGGGATTCGTGCCAAGCATTTGCTTGAGTCTCTTGGTGTGGAGCGTGTGGCCCCCCAACGACAAGGTTTTACTCGCCTGCCTCCCTGGTTGCTCCAGAGGCCCAGCATCCTTTTAGACTTGTCGGAGAACCGGAGGAACTGCACTCCGGCGTTTGTTTTTACCTCCTTATTTTACGATATTTTAAACCAGCATCCGGACCATGTACCTGCATTCACAGATGGCTCTAAACAGGGGGACACTGTTGGTTGTGCTGTTGTTTTCCCTGATCGAGTCGTCAAGTTACGGCTTCCTGCGGCGTTTACCATCCTCGATGCCGAATTGTTTGCAATCTTGCGGGCATTGGAGCAGATGAGATGTGTTCCCAGTCTTAAGTTCCTCATCTGTTCTGACTCCCTGAGTGCCCTTCAGACCATGCAACACTTGTACCCAGCGGATACGGTCGTCCAGAACATCCATGATGCCCTACTCCACCTGCAACGGCAGGGGAAGGAGGTTTCTTTCTGCTGGGTGCCTGGGCACGTGGGTATTAGGGGAAACGAACTGGCGGATGTGGCTGCCAAAGATGCATGTTCCCTCCCTCACGTTGTTGAATGTGCCGTCCCCCTCCATGCTGTAACCTCCCTTTTGCGTTTTCGTGTTATGCATCAATGGGAAGAGGAGTGGTTGGCAGTTTCTGACAATAAGCTGCGTCTGGTAAAGGCCACTACGCGACCATGGCGTACGTCCTACCAGTCATACAGGCGGGATGAGGTTCTCCTCACTCGCCTCCGCATTGGACACAGTCCCTTCACGCATGGTTTTTTACTCCGGCGGGAGGACCCCCCAATCTGCAGTGCTTGTGGCGTCCAGATTACTGTCCGCCACATTTTACTTGACTGTCTTTTATTCTCTGACCAGAGGGCGGTGGTTTCCTTGCCACTTGATTTGCCCTCTATTTTGCAAGACGACGCAGCGACTGTGGTTAAGGTCTTACGGTTTTGTGTCCTGTCCAATCTGTTGCCTCGGATTTTAGGGAGAAGGTTTTAATGTGCTGCTGGGTGACTGGCTCACCCAGGTTTTAGGTAAGAGGTCCGCCAGTCACGATTACCTCCTTGTTTCCCTTCGGTATCTGTTCTCTTTTCCTTGTGTTTCCTTTCCTTTTTTAGTGTGTTTCTTCTCCTCTTGTTTTGCCTCTGTATGTGCGCATTTGGAACTGCGTCAGGCCTGTGTCTTTTAGACGTTCTCCTTGTTCGGCGCCCGTCTTCGTCCCTTCACCGCTTGTGTTCCTGTTTCTATGCGTTTTGGCGCTGATGACCACGCTGTTTAGCGCCCGTAAACCTCAAACACACACACACACCTACAGAGCTGCGCTTCCTCTGTTATTTTGTTTACGTTGGATCTGACCGCGGGACAGTCCAGCGCAAAGCAGTGCTGTGCGGTCTCACCCGCTCCGCAGCTACACTACGTTCAAAAATGGCTCTGAGCACTATGGGACTTAACTTCTTAGGTCATCAGTCCCCTAGAACTTACAACTACTTAAACCTAACTAACCTAAGACCATCACACACATCCATGCCCGAGGCAGGATTCGAACCTTGCGACCGTAGCCTTGCCATTCTGGAAACATCCCCCAGGCTGTGGCTAAGCCATGTCTCCACAGTATCCTTTCTTTCAGGAGTGCTAGTTCTGCATGTTTCGCAGAAGAGCTTCTGTAAAGTTTGGAAGGTAGGAGACGGATACTGGCAGAAGTAAAGCTGTGAGTACCGGGCGTGAGTCGTGCTTCGGTAGCTCAATTGGTAGAGCACTTGCGCGCGAAAGGCAAAGGTCCCGAGTTCGAGTCTCGGTCGGGCACACAGTTTTAATCTGCCAGGAAGTTTCATATCAGCGCACACTCCGCTGCAGAGTGAAAATCTCATTCTGGAAACATCCCCCAGGCTGTGGCTAAGCCATGTCTCCACAGTATCCTTTCTTTCAGGAGTGCTAGTTCTGCATGTTTCGCAGAAGAGCTTCTGTAAAGTTTGGAAGGTAGGAGCCGGATACTGGCAGAAGTAAAGCTGTGAGTACCGAGCGTGAATCGTGCTTCGGTAGCTCAGTTGGTAGAGCACTTGCGCGCGAAAGGCAAAGGTCCCGAGTTCGAGTCTCGGTCGGGCACACAGTTTTAATCTGCCAGGAAGTTTCATATCAGCGCACACTCCGCTGCAGAGTGAAAATCTCATTCTGGAAACATCCCCCAGGCTGTGGCTAAGCCATGTCTCCACAGTATCCTTTCTTTCAGGAGTGCTAGTTCTGCATGTTTCGCAGAAGAGCTTCTGTAAAGTTTGGAAGGTAGGAGACGGATACTGGCAGAAGTAAAGCTGTGAGTACCGGGCGTGAGTCGTGCTTCGGTAGCTCAATTGGTAGAGCACTTGCGCGCGAAAGGCAAAGGTCCCGAGTTCGAGTCTCGGTCGGGCACACAGTTTTAATCTGCCAGGAAGTTTCATATCAGCGCACACTCCGCTGCAGAGTGAAAATCTCATTCTGGAAACATCCCCCAGGCTGTGGCTAAGCCATGTCTCCACAGTATCCTTTCTTTCAGGAGTGCTAGTTCTGCATGTTTCGCAGAAGAGCTTCTGTAAAGTTTGGAAGGTAGGAGCCGGATACTGGCAGAAGTAAAGCTGTGAGTACCGGGCGTGAGTCGTGCTTCGGTAGCACAGTTGGTAGAGCACTTGCGCGCGAAAGGCAAAGGTGCCGAGTTCGAGTCTCGGTCGGGCACACAGTTTTAATCTGCCAGGAAGTTTCATATCAGCGCACACTCCGCTGCAGAGTGAAAATCTCATTCTGGAAACATCCCCCAGGCTGTGGCTAAGCCATGTCTCCACAGTATCCTTTCTTTCAGGAGTGCTAGTTCTGCATGTTTCGCAGAAGAGCTTCTGTAAAGTTTGGAAGGTAGGAGACGGATACTGGCAGAAGTAAAGCTGTGAGTACCTGGCGTGAGTCGTGCTTCGGTAGCTCAGTTGGTAGAGCACTTGCGCGCGAAATGCAAAGGTCCCGAGTTCGAGTCTCGGTCGGGCACACAGTTTTAATCTGCCAGGAAGTTTCATATACACACTCCTCAGCTCACTCTCTCTCTCTCGCATACATACACACAACACACAAACACACTCTGGTATAATAGATGCTGATGAATAGAAGCTGGTTTTGAACATATGCATCGATATGTTGGTAACATGTAGGTAAACAAACCAAAAAGGAGGAAACACATAATGAAGTTACAATATTTACGTTGTTAAAATCACAGTGTTCGGACAAATAGATCAAAATGCCATAAAAAAGAATACCAAGATACCATAAAAAAGAAGAAGAAACCTTTTGAAGAGTGTGAAAAAGTTCGGAATACAAAATTGTGCTTATATTTCGGAAAACAGTGGTAGTGCGACCTCCAGACCTGATTTGAGGAAACGCAGATCACGGCAAACTGTAAGTAATCAGTCATTTATATAAAAAGCGAAGTAAACCATTTGATAACCTAAAAGTAACAAAACTGTATCGTTGTAGATCCATCTGAAAGTGCCTTATAGCAAGAAAAAGGAGAAACGCGTCTGGGAAAAGTAAATTAACTTGCAGCAAGAAAAGGCGGTTTTATTTACAGAACAAGTATTTCTGTGCTTGCTCCAGAGGAAGGCCACGGAAACAAACTTGTTATTTATCTTGATTTCTAAGTCAAGGTAACAGACATAGACGTTAATGTTGTCTTCCGAAAAAATAGTACCGTACTTGAATGAAACCTGTATAACATTTTATTTGTTTATGATATGGTGTAATGGTTTACCAAGTAGGTTGCAAATGAGCAATTCAGTCCCTGTTCACACATTAGAAAACAGTTAAAAACTTTACCATATTTTAAACAGTTTCAAAACAAGACGGAAACATTAAGGTGAAACAATCAAGACAATTAATCAAGATTTAAATGCCGAACAAATGAAATGTATCGTAAGTAAGTGACTATAATTGTTATCGCGAGACTGAATTACTATGGCAAGATTTGTATTGGAGATTGTATAATCAGACGCCATTAGACCAGTGAAAGCTCGAGAATTGGACAGAATCGTGATTTCTATCTTTTACTTATTTATTTGTTGGTTACTGTTGTTATCTATGACCCGCATCATAGAAGATATGTCAGTCCGTGATTCGCAATTATTTTTATTATTGAACTCCATAGTGACTGAAAAACGCTAAGACAAGTCGTTGTGATAGCACTAACAAAAATAAGAAGATCGCAGGCAGATCAAAAGATCGAACAGAGTCCGAGATAGATTTCCCGAAATTTGACGTAAATTTTCGATCAATTAGAGTCGTGTTCAGACATAGTCCCAGCTTAGAACCAGTTGAACAAGCCTCTGATTTACGGAAAATTTTACCTATGCCATAGTTATTCGCTGAAATTAACATAAAAACGTGTTATATGTGTTTCTATGGTTCACAGATATGTTTCACGTACGGCGCAAGATCTAGGTTGTGTGGAAACCAATACAAGGGAAGCAGGCTGCATGCGGTCCGTTCCTCGAACTCAAGAAAATCTTTGCGCCATTTAGCAACCAACTATCGTGTGTCTGGTCCTAGACCTTCACACAAAAAATCAGATTGAAACCTCGACGGACGTTGCATTACTGTTACAGAAACTCAGTCGGTGTGTGTTCTTGCAGCCTCCCGTATGAGATAACCGTACATCTTTTCGTTACTCCTTAAGTCTCTGGAAAGAGGTTGCAGTATTTTGACATTAACAGATGAGACAAGACGTTATGACCACTTGATTAATAAGTGTGATAGTATACCTTTGGATCAGAATGCACCTGTGATTCTCCATCGCATCAATTCGACAAGTGTTTGACAGATTTCTGGAGTTGTGTGGCACCAGATGCCTGCACATAGTATACACAATAACGGTAAATTAAGCTACAGGCTGGTGATTTCTGGGTGAGAAACTGGCACCCGATCGCCACGCAGACGTGCTCCATCCGGTACGGATCAGGTAACTTTAGCTCACCAAAGCACTGCAGCCCGATACTGAAACCGACAGTTATGCTGCTTTATTTATTTTTTTATTTGTCTACATGTCAAGTTCCGTAGGACCAAATTGAGGAGCAAATCTCCAAGGTCATGGAACGTGTCAGTACATGGACTTAAAACATAAAAGTAATAACAGATTACTGGGAGGTGCCATCGCCGTCGGGGAACACAGCAGGCGTGAATGGATGCAGATGGTCCGCAATAATGTTCGCGTCGTCCACATGTGTCATGCGGTCTTCTATTACTTACACTGGTTTCATGGGAACCCAGGTGAATAACATAATACTACGTCCATCGGTCTGGGTTCGTGACGCGGTGCCTGTTTTGGGCAGTTCGCCTGGTTGACTTCGCAGAAGGCAATGACCATCAACCTGGTGCAACAAGAAACGTGATTCATACGAACAGGCAATACGTTTCCCGTGATCTAAGACTCAATCGTTGTGACTCTGTGTCCACTGCAACCGTAATTAAGGGTGAGATTGGGCCAACACGGGAACATGCTGCAGTAGTCCAGTGTTCAGTTATAAGCGCTGAATAGTGTGTTCGGAAAGACTTGTGCCTGTACCAGCATTTTAGAGGAGAGTACACTTTAGACTCTCGCCTCTTGCCAGCCCTGTAATAGAAGAATTTTCTTTTTTCATTTTGAAATGATGGTATTCACTTTTTAAGTTTCTGAAATTACAGAAATTACTCCGGATAATTAAAGTTTTTCCAAATGTGGAAACATGTTCCAAGGTACAACATGGCCAGGAACAAATATTCGATTGTAATTTAAAAGCGTTGCAGTCGATAAAATCGTGTAAATACTGTATTTAATAGTGTATCTCTTACATTATTACTCTACTACACACAAATAATCAGCAACTGAAATCAAATTAACCGGCATTATTAACAAAAACCAGTTACAAGGTAAATACATCATGAAACAATACATTGGAAACTAACCCAAATTTCTGTCTTCAAGACAAATAAAATTATTAAGACATCGGAGAAACTCATTTCATTTGCAAGTAGTACATGTTCCATGGTAAAAGACCTTCTTCTGTTTCAATGTACTAGATGATGCATGACCGACGAAGTACGGCTCATGTGATCACATGTTATATACATAGTTCAAAAACAAAATAAAATAAAATAAAGAATTTTACTAATGATAAAAACATTAAGAATTAAAAATAGGTTCCAAATGGCTTCAATATATTATACTGCACTTAAATGTGTAGAGAGCGAAATATTTACAGGAGCTACGCAGAAGACAACCTCATGCATAACAACAACAAAAACTGTGAAGCTGCTTATGGTGGTTTCTAGTGTGCTTTCCTTCATGTGATTCTAAAATTATTCACTACATTGAATCAGTGATTAAAAAATATCGTGTGTTCCTAGATGCAGTCTATAGGGCTGTGCGGGCAAGCCTCGCGGTCTCAGGCGCCTTGCCACGGTCACGCGAACAGCCTCCCAGTTTCGCCGTTCCCGAGATGTTCGGTCTCAGGTGTCGGCCTGCAACAAAGCGCCCTTTGCAAAGTCGCTAATTTCCGTAGGTTCCAGTAGATGCTATACTGATTCTTGCTTCGTCTCTCCTCCGGTTATATACTGTCTTTACCGCTTTATCTTTTCACAGCCCCACGAGGCAGCGTAATTCTCGCGGTGGACGGTGGTCATAATGTTTCATCTCATCAGCGTACCTATCAGTAGTCATGATTTGGTGAAAAACAGTCTGTTCAGTAAATCGTGTTGCGTTAACTGCTCATCACACTCCTATGTACATCATGCAAAAGTTCTTTATGTAACTGATGTGGGTTTTCAGAACTTCGACGTCTCTTGTATGGCGAGTTAACATGCCCTGATAACTGCAACCGAACTTCATCAGTAAAACAGAGCGTTTCCTAATCAGCCTGTGTGTCGCGTACAGTCAGTAGGAGTAACGAAGTCGAGCAGCATATGAACAAGTCAGTCGATGTGCTACCGTTAGTCTGTAAAGCTTAAGTTGGATTTTGTATGCAGCTCTTTGAACAGATGCTTCGGATACACGAGTCTATTGAAATGCTAAATGGCCCGACGGCTTTCTTTCCTTTTTCTGTAATCCGTATTATGTGATCGTTCCAATCTAAGTCGCTCCAAACAGTCACTATTACCTATTTTACAATTGTTAATGTTTCCAATGATCTTTCTCAAACAGTGTATTTAGGCACAATACGTAAATTTATTTACATTCAGGGTAAACTGCCAGTCTGCACCACCCATCAATCCTCAGGCACTTTGCTTCAGTCTTCTGGCATTGTAGCCTTCCAGTATATATCATCATCGTCTGCGAATAGCGTTTAGAAGGTTCTGACTATATCCACTACACCATATATGTTCAAATTCTAAACAGTCCAGGAAACAGAACAATATCAAGGTATAAAATACCAATACTTCTCCATTTGTAACCTATGTCTCAGAAAATGAGACCAATCAGGCATGTTCGACGTCAAAAAGTATACAGAGAGCCTGTGAACCAATAGGTCAACTTCGGATTAAAATCACCGGTTGGAGCGTGTGAACCCAGTGTGAGCAGTGTCTGAAAATCCAAAATCCTGAGTTGTCGTGAAATAAAAACACAGAAACGCGACACTGTGCTAGCCCAAGAGAGCTTTGGTGAAACAAACGGAGAGAGATATAACGTAGCTGGGCGTTTCAGAAGCTTTGATAAGGAGACACTAGATCTAAGGAGGTGGAGGCAAATGTTTAAGGTTGTGCACCAACTTTGAGGTTTGTGATCACTGGATGATGATGGTGATGGCTGAAACCAGAAAAGATTCGCATCTGTGATATAAATTGGAATTAAATCTGCCACTTAATGCCTAATTCAGGATTCATTCTTTGCATTTCATGTTTAAGATTTTCCAGTTACATTGTTCTCCTTTCGATGATTACATGGTTGTGTTTTTATTCCCCAGAATCTAGCAAGTATCAGATTTATGCTAAACTCGCCAGACAGAATATTAGTCACCAGCTTAAAAAAGCACATCGGTCGGTTTGGAACACTATAGATGGTGCAGAACTGGTTCCAGATTGTCACATGACCCTGAACTATTGATGTAAGTCATGCATTGCAGTGGTGTGTGTGTGTGTGTGTGTGTGTGTGTGTGTGTGTGTGTGTGTGTGTGTGTGTGTGCCAGTTGGTTGTATGGAATCAATGCAGTAAGATGGGTTGACATGGAGTCGTGACGGAATGGCAGAAAAGAGCTATCGTGTTTGGACATGCCCAAGAATGAAGTTACGCAATTCGCTATTTTATTAACGCAGATTGTCCAATGTGTCTACAAGGAATGAGGTGCCACTTGCAGCCATGTAACACAGAGTATAAAAAAAAAGCCCGCACAGAATAGCATGGAGAGTAGATGTGCAGGCGGCAGGGCACGCGTGGGGAGAATGGTAGTGGTGGGGGTTACCGGCAAGTGCTGTAGGAAAAAATGCCGAGCGCTGGAGGGGAAGTGGCGTTCTAAAGTGAAGCCTACACTCGCATTTTTTGTAAATATTGCCTACACTAACGTGGTGACCATTAAAAAAGATCTAATATGACCACTGCTTTCGGTGGTATCTAAAAAGAAAGTGCAGCGATTTATTTTCGCCTGGTTTGTTAACCAGTTGTAACTTTCAGAGAAGTGTCATGTGTGGCGAATTTTGAGTAAAACCTACACATTTCTCTGGTTGACATTTTAAAATTTGCGTATTTTGCTAAAAAGACAGCGGAGTTTACACAGTCTCACCTCACTAACATGTTGTGCAGATACAATTGCGAGAGAATTTAGAAACAGTTTATTAAGTGAGGAATTGAGGAAAAGTAAGGTCAGTAGCTTATGAAAAAGCACATCCGCAGTATGAAAAAGCGTAATATGTTCACTTACGCTGTTACAAAATCCATAGCATTTCTTCTTTCACCAACTATAGATGGCCCTTAAAAACAACATACTTTCAGCGAAGAAGTTTGTAGTTAGTGGAAAAACACGGAAGGTAATGAAGTTTTAAAATAACGATACGATGAAATACTTTTCTCTTTGTGTGCTGTCATTTTTGAAAATCTCATTTCATTATCTGAAACCGTTTATGAAATAAGAGGAATGTTGTACATATTTCACTCTGGCTTTATCGCTGGCGCGGCGCGATCGTAAATGAGTGTTGTACGCCAGATCAGTTTTACCGAGATTGGTGACAGATACCTCTACGGATGTCTAAAGAAAAACTCAATATGTTAACTAAATGTAATATATGCAAGAACATATTATGTGATATGCACCAAACGCAAAATAGTGGCGACCTCTATTTTTCACTGCAGACTTTTACGAATTTCGCCCAGTGTCTTACATCCAATTCAATATCACAATAGCTACGACCATTAACGAAATGATGGGCACATCATCATGAACCTGACATACTAAGCTATAATTAAAGCAAAAATGAAAATTTTCACTGAATAGTTTTTGTAAAATTCTTTGAGAGAGATGGCAGGGCGTGCGCCTCGATTTTGGCATCGACGACCGGCCGAATGGAAAACACCTGTCGACCTCACCTTCCGAACAAAGGGATGAACTCGCGCCGGCCGGATTGGCCGAGCGGTTCTAGGCGCTGCAGTCTGGAACCGAGAGACCGCTACTGTCGCAGGCTCGAATCCTTCCTCGGGCATGGATGTGTGTGATGTCCTTAGGTTAGTTAGGTTTAAGTAGTTCTAAGTTCTAGGAGACTGATGACCTCAGATGTTAAGTCCAATAGTGCTCAGAGCCATTTGCACCATTTGATGAACTCGCCCAGCGCTTTGGACGAAAACTGGTCACTGCTCATCGACCACCGTACCTTTTGTGGACTATAAGTACAGCGATCCCAATAAGATCGTTAACACAGGGACCGAAGACGAGTCTCACTCTTTGTCAATGACAATCGTTTTTAACACTTACCTCGAAGGTAGCTGCCATTACTTGTGGGCTGGCTGAAATATGTTTTTGTTTTTTAAGTCATAATTCGTATGGACAGATATGTAATTGGAATCTCAAAACATTTCAGTTTAACTAGATTTACTTCCTTAAATACACATATTTTGGTATTGCTAGTATTAAATCTTGAATTGTTGTCGTTGTGGTCTTCAGCCCTGAGACTCCTTTGATGCAGCTCTCCATGCTACTCTATCCTGTGCAAGCTTCTTCATCTCTCAGTACGTACTGCAGCCTACATCCTTCTGAATCTGCTTAGTGTATTCAACTCTTGGTCTCCCTCTACGATTTTTACCCTACACTCTGCCCTCCAATACTAAATTGGTGATCCCTTGATGCCTCAGAACATGTCCTACCAACCGACCCCTTCTTCTAGTCAAGTTGTGCCACAAACTCCTCTTCTCCCAAATTCTATTCACTACCTCCTCATTCGTTATGTGATCTATCCATCTAATCTTCAGCATACTTCTGTAGCACCACATTTCGAAAGCTTCTATTCTCTTCTTTTCCAAACTATTTAACGTCCATGTTTCACTTCCATATATGGCTACACTCCATACAAATACTTTCAGAAACGACTTCCTGACACTTAAATCTATACTCGGTATTAACAAATTTATCTTCTTCAGAAACACTTTCCTTGCCATTGTCAGTCTACATTTTATATCCTCTTGTATATATATCTTGAATATGCAGGTGAAATTTCAATTTAACAGTAATCATCACAGAAAAAAGAAGAAAAGGAATTTTTTGCATTCGAATATGTAAGAAAACAAGTGATATTTCTGTTTATATTTCTTTTATAGCCAGTTTCCCTCCAAAGAAACACACAAAACAGAACATGAAAGCAAAATTTAGTGTTCATAAAGGAATACAGTGTGATGCAAATTGAAACATTTCATTCACTGGACTCTCATGCTCGCAGTTATTTCTTGAAGCACCTAACGGAGAACCCTTCCTAACTGCACAATCTGCGAAAATAGTACGATAAACTTATGCAGCAAGTCTCCTTCAAAATGTCGAGAATTTCTACAATTTTTAGACGGCATGTAATACGAATCGTCATCAAATAGTTCCTTTTCACCATCTGTAAACTCGCCAGTGGCGCTGTAAGTCATTTTCTCCAAATGTCTCTCTTTTCACTCCACATGTTGAACATAAAATCAAGACAAAACCACACAAAACGCTCGTAACAGAGAAACTCGAACGTCATCTAATGCCTAGGAATGAAGACACACTAACGGTGAATTCTTCAAGTGCTATGGCTACTGTCATTTACGACGCCCCTTCCGAGAGCCGTAAAAATGCGTTAGACACCGTGGAAAATCTTTGTAACTGGCGTGACGTAATATTACGTCCACCGCACATTTCCATTTGCGAGAAGCGCTAAGTGTTCATTCCGAGAAGAATTGTTGCTGGCAGCGAATGAATATCTGTCGAGCCAGTTTCCAAGAGAACATTGCGCAGGTAATTCCGTGCAACGGACATTTGAAGTCGGGTACCTCGCAAAGGGTAATTGCTCACAGGGCACGAAAAGCTGCATGCCTCAGTGGGCCAAACAACCCAGAAGCAGGCCGGAGGCGTACAACGTATAGTTGGTCGAGTCGCGATTTGGCATATTTTCAAATTATTCAAGACGTAGAGTGCACCGATGGCCCAATAATGCAATGACGCACGAAACGTGCAGGATGTAGTTTGGGCCAGAGGCGTTTCAGTTGTTTTTTGGTGGTGTTTTTCGCAACAGTCACGTTACCGTGAACATGAACCTGAGTTATTATTTAACATTACTGATGGCCAAGTGTTGTCCTTTCTTCGACATCGTCTTGATGGTTACTCCCGTCTCCCAAGATGCTCACACGACTGCACGCATAAGTTCCTGGTTTGACAGCCAGGCACCCTGCCACAACTGGACTGTCCTACTAAATTACTGGATCTTATTCTGGTAGAAACGGTATGGGACAGTTTGTCACAGTAAGTGAGATGTGTCAGTCAGCGTCACTTGTCTTCGGCTGGATACGGCATACCTCGAAATACTTGTGGACTCTCACACTCACTGAACTGAGGTCACTATCAAGGCTACTGCCGGTAGTGGCGTGATGTCTCTATGAGGTGACATGTTTTTTGTCCTGTTTGCTTGTGTACATGTAGTCAATACACAAGGGGCCACTGAATTCTTTCAATAGAGAAATGCGACTTCGCAACATGAAAGTAATAAACTTTTTTCGAGTTGAGAAATAGATTATCTCGTGCGAGGCGAGTCGACTTGAGGGAAGCACTAGAAAAGAGAGATATCGTCGAAGTAGCTGAATTTTTTAAAATGTTAATTCGTCAGAAGATTACATTATTTTCTGGCTTTTTATGATTTCCTTTGCTTACGTTTCAAGGGATTTATATTGAGCCGTATTTATCTTCTGAAAAACAGTAATATGTTGATAATGCACTCAGGGTCAACAGATAAAATGTTGTTTTGGTTTCTTTATTAAAAAATTGTCGTTGCCGGTGTCCAATTTGTATATTATTCGTCAGCTAGTATACAAGCTTTTCACAAAAAAACATGGAACGTTTCTCATCAACCCACCTGTATGCCAATGTACCATGTGTTATGATAAATGTGTGCAAACCGTCTGACGATGAGTATATGAATTCGAAACCGATAACGGCGATTTCTCAATAAAATAAACCGAACTCGGATTGTGACTGGTTGCTGCTATAAACGGAAACATTGTTTGTCCCACAGCCACTATTCTCCGATAGTGTTATTGTTTGACACAACATGAATAAAAAATGTCCAAGTGTGAATATGACTCGCGCTCTTGGAATTCTGCCAGCATAGATATCGATAACAAGCAAAAAAGTCTAGATACTCGATTCTAAGACTTTCGAGAATGCTTCAATTTTAAGTATATATTTTTTGTGTGATTTTGGATTTGCTATTTTTTTTCGTGTGATATAACTACATATTAAAATTTTCAGATATTTTTCCTGAACGTGTACTGTGAAACCTTGCTGCTTGTCAAATTTCATGAGCCAACGTCAATGGTAAGTACTCTCTAGGTTTTGATGACTGATTGTGCGAGTGTCAAAATGTGTGACATAAATGGCCGTACATTTTCATTTCATTGACTTAGAAGTGTAAATTTCTTACACCGCCAAGGGAGCATAGGCCTTAGTGTGTCATTGTGTCTTATACTTTCTATCCCTGCCAGTTGTTGAGAAAACGGGGTCTTCACATACACCACACACACACACACACACACACACACACACACACACACACACACACACACACACCTACACACACACGCGCGCGCGCAGACATACAACGAAGTGATGCTATGAGGGTTCAATTTTTACCGGTTGAGGTAAGGAATCCTAAAATCTATATATTTGTGCTTATTAGCCTTTGTGTCGTCAGCGTAGAAAAGTTACGCACTACGATTGGGATTCGGGTTAAAGACCTGATGATGTATCCGTAGCTCAGTGAAGTACCACTGGTGATACCGGTGTCAAGTACACTTGCGGACCGTTGCCTAGAGTAGGTCAATGAAGATAAGATGTTTGTTGTTATCAGGAACACGTACCCATCGGCAATGATAGAAATGGAAACACTTTTACGCAACACGTGCCAGGGCGAGTATTCTCATCGTCGTCTCCAATAGCCAGTATCCCGCATGTCAGATTTGGTGTGTGGCGGTAGGTAATTTGTGTGCAGCTATCAGTTGTACTATTCACACTCGGGTCACTGTCTTATTCGCGACCATGTCGCAGATTGTGAAACTATCAGTTCCACCTTCTCCGTTATATTCTGGAATGGTACGTGGCAAGAAGGACTGTCGTTAAACCTCTGTGTTAGCCCTTGCTTCTAGGATTTTCTCGTCGAGATTATTTCGCGAGGCATCTGTAGAATGTTGTAATATATTTACCGACTCTTGTTTTAACGTACGGTCTCGGAATTTTAACAGTAAAGTTTTCCTTGATATACAGGCTTCTCTTTGAGCACGAGCCACTTGAGTTTTTTGAGCATTTCCGTAACACATTCGTGCTAACTAGACCATGCCCTGACGAAAAAGCAGTACTCAAGAACCTGTCTTACAAGGGTTTTGTAAGCCATCTAGTACGTAAATGAATTACTTTTCATTACAATCCTTCCAATGAGTCTCAGTCTTGTATCTTATTTTCGTGCCTACGGAACCAACCCAGTTTAAATCAGTCCGGACTGTGACTTATCGGTATTTTAATGTTGTTATTGTTTCCAGTGATTTAACACCATTAGTGAAATCAAACAATAATAGATCTCTTCTCTTCTAAATGTAAAATTTATGTACATAAAAAATGTATGAATGTAAGTATGTTCCACATCTATTAAAGAATTTCAGGCCAACTTGGTACGCACTCATTGTCTTAAAGCAACACTGTGGCGGTAACGACCACCTCCTCCCAACCTACACCCACCTACCTCCCACTGGGGTGGTGATAGGGGTGAAAACAGAGTGACATATCAGATGGACAGAGACAGGGAGGAGTAACAGATTAACGGAGAGGGGGGAAGATACGAACAGAGGGAGGGGAGGAGATGATGGACAAAGAGAGGAGGAGGAGGAGATGGAGGAAGAGAGAGGGAGGTGGAGGTGGACAGAGAGAGGGGGAGGATGAGATAAACACAGTGTATGCGGAGGAGAAGCTGGACAAATAGTGAGGGGATGAGGAGATCGACAGAGTGACAGTGGAGGAGGAGATAGTGAGACAAGGGAAGGAAGAGATGGACAAATAGGAGGAGGACGATGATGACATGAAGAGAGGGAGATGGGAAGAGGAATGAATAGATAGAGAGGTAAGGTTGAGATCGATAAAGAGAGAGAGGAGAAGGTGACAGACAGAGAGAGGAGAGGCTGTCACTGTTACATTACCTGTGTATGAGAGTAACTATAACCTTAATATGTACCAACTTCAGTATGTTAATTGTTTTTTGTCTGTATCTAATAGTGTTCCCACCAACCCATCACATAATTTACCACTTGATAATTTCTGTATGGTCGTAACCATGCCATGAAGTGTACTACGCCTACCACTATCGACCATCCATTTTGCACACACACTTCAGTACCAGACATTAATGGTTTGCGTGTGCCACGTGTACTTGGAGGAACTAACTAACCTAAAAATATACCACTGTAAGGTGTCAAGCAAAATCCAACAA